>NC_091273.1:2224158-2541895 GCF_042100115.1 Alternaria dauci
AACTGGTGCGGCAAGGAAGTCCCCTCGTACAGCACTGAAAAGGGCTGCTGGGACGCGGCCACAAACTGCTGGGACCAGAGCGATGTGTGCTTCAACACTAGCCCCGCAACTGGTAACGCAGGCTGCAAGATCTGGCAGGAAAAGTGCAAGGCCATCAACGCGCAATGCACGGCTGGAAACTTCAATGGACCCCCTAACAAGGGCAAGATTCTTACCCCTGTCAAGAAGAGCATCGACGTTGGCAAGATCATGGCGACTGTAGGCGGTGGCATCGTGGATTCTGCGCCCAAGACTAGCTCTGTGAAGAAGGAGGAGGAGACACCCGCAAAGGCTACTCCTGTGCCTGTGGCCGACAAGGTCGTATCTGCTGCGCCCAAGCCTACAGTCGATGACCAGTACCAGAGCCCTCCTATCGTCGAGGCCTCAGCTGCTCCCCCCGCGCCCACGAAGCCCAGCACGCTTTCCAAGGTCCCCGTCTCTACCATCACCGTTGCTCCATCATCAGCAAACGCACCTGCCCCGACTGAGGTGTCGTGCCCCAAGGGATGGAGGTGTGTTACTGTAACGGATCTTGAGATTGTTACCACGACGATTTACGTGACTGCTACTGCATACTAGACGGAGACTTGGGCATGACGCAAAGGAAAAGAGAAGAAAAGGTTACTTTCTGCGACGGACGTCGCGAGCTCACGAGCTCTGTTTGGGATGAGGTTCGCTTTCCAGCTACGAATGATAAATGTTGATTTGCTGCATGCTTTGAATCTATTTCTCTCCCTCGATTGTCCGCATCTTGACGCTTCCGTCCTGCATGCCGAAGTAGACGGCGACTGGCTTCTGGCCACCCCGTACGGTCTTTGTCATTTGATCCTGATCACGGAGCTGCTGCGCATCGATGCCGTTCAAACCGGAAAAGATGCCAACCTCGAGTACACCGGTCAGGCCCTTGATGGCCTTGCTTATCGTGTTGACTTCCCACGTGCCGTCTGTTCCATCGCCCTTGCCCTTTCCAGCTGCAACGTCGGCGGAAGTGAGCAGCGTGGGGAAGGGTGCGTCGATGATGTAAAAGTCCTGGTCGGTTTTCAGGGGTCCCGACTTCTCGAGCAGCGTAGTCCTTAGCTTGGGGCCGGTTGAACCAAGCATCTTAAGCGCAGCAGCGACCTTGAGCTGAGACAGCGGCGCAACCTCAATCGGTATCGTTGGCCAGTTGGTCAGCAGGCGGTCTTGTCTCTTCCTGTAGTCTGCGACACACACAAACTTTTTGGCGCGCTCCGCAACGAGCTTCTCTTGGAACAGACATGCGCCTCCTCCCTTTATGCAGTTGAGTTCCGAATCGACCTCGTCGGCGCCATCGAAAGCGACATCGAGCATGACGTGGTCTGGAAGACTGTCGAAGGCGATGGCGGTCAGGCCGGCGTTGACTACGAGCTGGCGCGACTGGTAGCCGGTGGGCACGAAGAGGATGTTTGGGTTGGTGGAGCGCTCCTTGATGGCTTCGACAACGTATACGATGGTGGTCCCGGAGCCGATGCCAACGTGTGTGGCTGCTGGGTCGAAGTGGTCAGCTACTGCCTGGTGGGCAGCAGCGCGCTTTGCGGCCTCGACAGTGGTGTCGGTCATGTTTGATGCGTGTCTAAGGAAGCAAGGTGTAGACGGCCTTATGTGTAATCGAAGATTTGGCAGTGGCCGGAGGGGCAGTCGAGAGCTGAGATGACTGATGCTGCGCGCTTGCTGATTTATATTGGCCGCCCAGACGTGCTGCAGCCTCAATGGCATTAATCAGAATGCAGCTTTTTCTGCAGCGATCGAGATAATTCACGGCTTTACTAAGAGTCGCGACGAGACAGCAACCGGGGAATAATTTGCTCGTGACGAGATGAGGGCCAAGATGACGATTCGAGCATTCGAGCCCCGCCAGCACCGATACCCCGCGGCAGGGATGCGCCGTTGGCGCGCGGGCGGACGGCGCGTTTGGTGCCTGGCAGCTTGAGCTCTCCGTGGGCTTGGACAAACACCGACCGCCCTCGCACTCCCAACATCCAGTGGTCGCGACAATGGACCAGCTTCCGCCTCCAGTCCAGGGCCCGACTGCCAAGGAGAAGAAGTAAGTCTCCGACGTCTCGCCCACCGGCTTCCTGCTCCACGATCGCCTAACCAGACCAGATATGACCGCCAACTGCGCCTCTGGGGAGCGACCGGCCAAATCGCACTCGAGAAGTCGCATATCCTGCTCATCAACTCGGGCCCGGGCGTTGTCGGTGTAGAGACGCTCAAGAACCTCGTCCTCCCTTGCATCGGCAACTTTACCATCCAGGACTCCGCCGTTGTGAGCGAAGCGGATCTCGGCGTCAACTTCTTCCTAGAGGACCAGCATCTGGGAGGCTACCGCGCCGAGCATACGTGCAATCTTCTCAAGGAGCTCAACCCGGATGTAGATGGCCACTTCATCACAGAGGTACCTCGAAGCATGCCTTCTCCAGCTCACACCCGCTGATCCAAGCAGCCCATAGAGTCATGGCTCGCCAAACCTGACGCTCTACGGCCCTACACCCTCGTCATTGCGACCGCGCCTATTCGTTCCGAAATCCTCGCTAAGCTCTCCGACCACGCAAGCGCTGCGCTGATCCCGCTGTTCTACGTCCACTCGGTCGGCTTCTACGCCCACTTCTCCGTACACCTACCTCCTGCCTTCCCCATCGTAGACACACATCCAAGTCCCGAGACCACATCAGATCTGCGGCTACTACGACCATGGCCAGAGCTTGTGCAGTACGCGGAAGAGAAGACGGCCAACTTGGACAGCATGGAGCCAGAAGATCACGGACATGTCCCATGGATAGCACTACTGCTGCATTTCCTTGAGCGCTGGAAGAAAGACCACGACGGTCAAGTACCACAGACTTACAAAGAAAAGACCGAGTTCAGAACGTCGGTAGCGCAAGCTGCGCGCAAAAATAACCCAGAAGGTGGCGAAGAGAACTTCGACGAAGCAGTGGCGGCCGTTCTCAAGTCGCTGAACCCACCGCAGGCGAGCAGTTCTGTCAAGGAAATCTTCACGGCGCCGGAGTGTCTTCTGATCCGCGACGACTCTCCAAGTTTTTGGGTCATCGCCAACGCCATCGGTCTTTTCTACACCAAATACAATGTCCTCCCGGTTCCTGGCTCTGTGCCTGACATGAAGGCGCGGTCAGCGGACTACATTCAGCTGCAGAATGTGTACAAAGCAAAAGCACGGAAGGACCTGGCAGAGGTGGTGGACAGTGTCCGCTTCCTGGAGCGCAACGCCAACCGAAGCACGCCAATCGAGGAAAAGGACATTGAAACATTCTGCAAAAACGCAGCACACATCAAACTAGTGCGCGGGCGGCCATTCCACGTCGTCCAAGCAGGCGAGAAGATCAAGTGGGGTGATCGTGCCAAGTCAATCGGTATGAAGTCGACAAATATCCATGATTCCGACTAACATTGTACAGCCCAAATGCTCACATTCCCCGACTCACAAATCCCGCTTTACATTGCCTTCTTGGCCTGGGATGAGTTTGCTGCGACACACGATAAAGATGATCTAGGAGGAGCGCTTCGCATTGCTGGCGAGACCGACCCCGAAACAGACGCTGAGAAGCTCACAGGAATAGCCTTGAAGATTGCAAACGATCTCGTCAAAGAAGCAAACGCGTCAATTGAAGAAGAGGAATTCGACACGATCAAGTCACAGATTGGAGAATATGCACACGAGCTGTAAGTTATCACGCTATACTTAACCCCAATGCAGCATGGTGAGACTGACCGAACCACAGTGTACGAGCAGGTGGTGCTGAACTTCACAACATCGGTGCCCTGGCTGGTGGCATCGTTTCACAGGAGATCATCAAGGTCATTACGGAGCAATACGTTCCTGTCGACAACGCCTGCGTGTTCGATGGGATCAAGAGCAAGAGTACCGTTTTCAAGGTCTGAAGAGGTGTGTGTTGAAAACACGAAGATGATGTAGTGATGCGGCCCCGGAGTAACAACAGCTTGTTTCTGCCATTGGATGGTGGTTGCACACTGCAGTAACGAGGAAACGACGTCTAGCATGAGAGGAGTTGGCATAGTTTGGCGTTTATGTATCGCTCTCGCCTTGTATGGCAGACTGAAGTGAGAGATGGCATGCATGAGTTAGGGCGCAGCAGATAACATACCAACAAAGACTAGTAACAAGCAAACCCATCCTAGACTGCGCAGAGCGAGAGTGAAAGTAAGGCTAGCGCATTGTTGACCTTTGTCGTGCATCTGAGACTATGCACAACGCT
The DNA here is from genome assembly GCF_042100115.1 of Alternaria dauci. Classification (NCBI taxonomy): domain Eukaryota; kingdom Fungi; phylum Ascomycota; class Dothideomycetes; order Pleosporales; family Pleosporaceae; genus Alternaria; species Alternaria dauci. The sequence continues at coordinate 2,228,448 of NC_091273.1, forward strand.
CTTACCTAAAAGGTGCGTTTATGAAGCCAGTGTATGTCTCAATGCAGTTTGTCCAGGGACATTGCCCACTCACCCAACCTCACTACCATCTGCTCAAGCTGAACCTTCACCCTGTGAACCGCACGACGAACTCACGTAGTTCATGAACATGTCGAAACGGCGCGAGTCGAGCCAACCTACTTTGGCCTTTTCCATAATGCCCCGATCTCGACCCACTTGGGTCGATGACAAAGCAATCAGGACCCAAGCGCGGTCACGTGGTCGACGTGACGCGATTGAAGCCGGCGCGTCGGAGTCTAGCCAAAGAGACCCGTCTGTCAACTCTCTGTCGTACCACGTTGTTTCTGCCTGCGATAGACCCATGGACTCTTCCTTCGACCTCCCGGACTCCACCGATTGGATAAAGACTTCCCTCCCCGCGTTTGAACCGCTCGAGGCTGCGTTGCGCTGCGAAGTCTGCAAAGAGTTCTACAACAACCCTGTCATCACGTCGTGCAGTCATACCTTTTGTTCAATATGCATACGGAGATGCATAGCGGCGGACGGAAAATGCCCAAGCTGCAAGACTGGGTGCTCAAGCGACAAATTGGCGCCCAACATCGCCGTCCGAGAAGTCGTGATGCGGTTCCAGGAGGCGAGACCGAAGGCCATGGAGTTGGCGCGTGCAGACAAAGAGGAAGAGATTGCAGCAGGTAGCAAGAAGAAGAGGAAGCTAGACGATACGGACATGGAAGACGGGGACAATGTCAGGCATACACGGTCGCGAAAAACGCGGACGAGAAGCCAGCGCAACACCGAGCGGAGTGAATCGCCAGTGGTCATCGCCGATAGCGAAGATGACGGCGACGAGGATTTCATGCCAGACGGCATGGCCAGGTGCCCAATGTGCAACAAAGCGATGAAGGCGGAGCTGGTCTACAACCATCTGGACGTATGCAGCGGGCCTGACGCTTCGCAGGGACGCAGTACCCGGTCAAGGTACGTAATGACAACGTATAACTACTAGATCATGCGACTGACTCGGCTTACTTTAGGAACAAAAGCGCCTTTCCACCTGCCTTCCAAATACGAAAGAAAGACCCCTCGCCCCCACCTACGAGATTGTCACAGCTCAACTACGCTATGTTGAAGGAGACTGCGCTACGCAAGAAGCTACAGGAAATCGGCATACCTACTTGGGGTACAAAAGATTTAATGAAGAGACGACACATTGAATGGCTAAACATCTACAACTCGAATTGCGACGCTGACGAGAGTGTGAGGAAGAGCAAGAAGCAGCTTCTAAGAGAGTTGGACGAATGGGAAAATACACTTGGTGGAAAAGCGGGTATTAAAGAAAGCAAGATAATGAAGAAGGACTTCGACGGCGATGGGTATGCAAAGTCACACAAGACCGAATTTGACGACCTGATAGCGCAAGCACGGCAGAAGCGAGGCACACCCAAGACGGACAGTGAGGGACCCTCTGAGCGGAATACGCCTGCACAGGAGCAGAATGCCGACTCGCATGATGGACATACGGAACCAGTAAATGGAACCGAAATTTCCAATCATGGACCATCGTCGAATCATGCTCCCTTAGATGTACAGGTATCGCCATCCAAAAACCACAACCCTTGCGAAAACAGCGAACCAGCGCTCGCGAGTATGCAAGCACAAGCCGAAGAAGCCAACAGCACGTCCGCCAAAGTACCTGCCTCGACGTCTGAGCAGTCGATGGAGAGTGGAGGAAAGCGTGGCTCAGCGACCATGGACGGTATACAGAATCCTTTGGGAAGTCCAAGTCGCAGCGTCCCCATGTTCGCGCTTCCTGAAGAACCAGTCGAGATGTAGAGGGAGGCACGGCTGTGCAATAGCAGGTAGTTGCGATGATTGACAACAACAAAGGCTGTAGGCCCATCTCTTAAAAGGGCTCTCATCATTCCAACATTGCTCTCTTTCACGCATCACATCCACATATATCTCTTAACAAGATATCTACACTCACTGTCACACACTTTCACATTATCAGCCATGGAGCCACGCCGTCCAGCACCGTCTTTTGACGGAAGCCCATCCCACGATTCAGCCATCGGCACGCCACACAAAACACACTCTTCTCGAGTATCAGGCACCGCTCCTTCAACATCTTCTCCATTGGCAGCACCGCCGGCGCTTGCCAACAGCGACTTACCGCCAGTGCCTTCAAATGCATCTTATACTACAGCACCTGAAGCGTCGACTTCATCTACTGGACCAAGGGCCGAAGAAGACAACGGAGTAGAAAGAGTCCTCAGTCTGCCCAGAGGAAGACGGACACCTTCACTCAGGAATGCACCGGATCTGCAGTGGAATCTATCACAACCACCCACATTCAGCCCGAGCGAGTCAGGGAGTGTGGTATCAGAAGACGACGCTCCTGTTGTTAGAAGGGAAAGCCAGAGAACGACGCTTAGCCCTATACTAGAAAGCCCAACTCCTGATGGACAACGTCCGCGTCCTGATGCAGAGCGTCCAACAACCCCTCTGCCTCCTCCGGCTCCAATCAGACAGCCCGCTGCTCACACCAACTTCTCTCGTCCAACCCCACGCAGTGTTCGGCAGCAGCCTCATGAATACCAACCCCTCCAGCTCAGTCCTCCCCACGAGTTCAACGACTTGCGTCCACGGCGTTACCCAGGCGAAGTCGAAGGGCATCCCGCCTACGAGCCACAGCCGTCCCTCGGTTCTCTTTCCTCTCGAACCCCGTCCTCTCGTGCTACGTACAGCGCCGAAGCAGAAGACCCGTCGTCAAGCACAGCCCGGCTCATTCCAATCCAGAACGTGGAGCTAGACGACGCGGCACGAGAAGAGCTAGCGAGACGAAACGAGATAGCCGCTGCAAACAACCTCCTCGCGCCTTTCTTTGCGCCAACACCGCCAAACGAGACGGAAGAAGAGGAAATGACGCGGTTCCACAGGCAGCAGCAGGAAGAGAGGGAAAAGCGCAAGGCGTGGGAGAAGAGACATCCTCATCGGCGTAGGATGAAGAACGCATGGCGCAAGGTCAAGGAGTTTTTTAACTTTTGATTGCCCACCCCACCAGAGAGGCAGGCAGGCATACATACATACATGCAGAGTGTATTAATAGTTTATTTCTAAAATAGTCCGACGCCGTTGGAAAGAGACGCCTGCGATACCCGTAGTTTTTAATCAAGAATGGTTGTCTATCATTTCCCACGCCTATTGATACCAGCTTTGTTCATCATAAGCAAATCCCTGCATTCCCATGCCGTTAAAGCCAGCTGCGCCAAAACCGTTCAAGCTTGGGCTCGTATTGGCATTTCCATTTCCATTTGTGTACCCGTTGGCGGTGTTCCCACCCACAGGTCCTCCACTCATCTCATTGCTCAGGGCAGGCGCGCTGGCGTTGCCCTGGAACGCACCTGCTGGGCTGGTCGTGTTGGCAAACCAGTTGGCAATTTCATCGATACCTTGGGGGTTCCAGTTCTCAAAGTCAGTCGCGAGCTGTGTCTGGTCGCGATAGATCCAGTCCTGGCCTTCTCGTAGCAACTGGTCCACACCGCCGAAGAGCTGGCTTGGGGAGTTGCCAGCAGTGGTTTGTCCGCCATCGATGGAACGTCGGCCCTGTGTGGAGGCTGGCGTTGGTGCATTGAGGGCCGACGACGAGTTTTGTGGTGTGCTGATTTGGTGCTGGTTGCGCATGTAAGCCAGGGCGTTTGGGTCGGAGGGAGGTATAGAGTGCGTGCTGGAAGGGCGCGCAGAAGGATCATTGCTTACGGAACTGTTGGTGTTTGCTGATACTCGGCTGAAGAACTGGGGTGTGGTCATGTTTGTCATGTTCATGCTGTATGGTTGGAGGCTTGGGGATGCTTGGTCCGCTGGCGATGGATGATGACTGCTCGTTTGGACGGATGCGCGACGATTTGCCCTGGGCGTGTTGATCTCGTTCCAGGGACCATATTTGGCATCGGTCCGGGATAGTACTGTGGCAGCTTCTTCTGGCATCTCGACTTTCCACCGCTTGGCCAGAACGCTGAGGATGCCGAGGGTCCGGCGAGCACAAAGCCAACCTTCAGCTATCTCTTCAAGGTGCTTGACGCCATGTATGATATCGCGCTTCGCATTCTTCTCTGGTAAATTCAAAAGGTGTATCGTGCATGCCGAGTGTGCAATGTATACACAGATGTTGCATATCTGGCGCAGCCCATGCGATCGCTTGTACAGTCGGAGTAACTTTGAGATCATGGCAGCAGCTTGTGTACACAACTTCCTTGGTGATACAGTTGCGGGCAGTGGGGAGTTGTTCGGATTATACTTGAGGAACGGTCGGAAAAGATGGATATACAACAATTGAAAGAACATACTGCGTCCCTGTCAGTGCGACCCTGTTGTGCAATATGCAAGCGTACTTACTGCATGACAAGCATGTGGGGTAAACCGCCTTCCTTGGGTTCCAATTCCTTGGGCAGCTCTCTTTTCCACGTCTCTAAACGCATGTGTATTTCGCTCAGCTTCTTCAGCTCCGCTTGCCTGCCCTTGGCCTTGTCCATATCAGTCGGGTTGTAGAAGGAGTTCATCAGGTCGCTGGAGATTTCGCACAGTTTGGAGATCTGGAGTGCGACGGCGCGCGTCCGACTGGGCTGAGAATGTGCTTGGCTGAGACCAGAGTCTGTGACTGCGCTCCACGTTTCCGCATCTTCGCTGGGAAAGACTTCGAACTTGGGGACGGTAAGCATCGTGTTGGGCAGTTGTGGCAATCGTCCCATGTAATTACTCCAGCACTTGTCGAACAAGAAGCAGCCCCAGAACGTGATCCTTCGCGCGTCCTCTTCATTGTCGTCGATTGTGTCGTTGCTGTGCATGCCGAGATTCAGGCCAAGGTCGTACGCCATGCGGAACGACATGCCGCTGTAGACCCATCCCTTTGCTTCCCGCCCGCAGCCGGCTTCTCGCACAGACATCAAGGCGAGAGCTTGCACTGTTGTCAGAGCTGGCACCTCGTGCAGATCGTCCTCCATGATCAACCGCTTGGCTTCCTTGAAGAAGTGGTCGCCTGCCGTTGCAGAGTCGTCGCGGATAGCCCGGGCTGCAGGCCAGGAGGTGAAGTGACAGCCCAGTGCTAGCATGGCGTTGACGAGCAGCGGCGAACAGTATTGTGTCTTCCTCCCGGACCCTGGCAGCGGCTTGCCCAGTCTGAATTCCTGTAGGAAGAGATTCTTGGACAGGGTGGTGAAGAAGCTGTAGTGCCAGCAAAAGTACATGCTGATGAGATGCTGCACAAGCTCCGGGTCCGACGTGACGGTGGTCCACGAGCAGAAGGGATCCTGCGATTCCGGGTACTGGTCGTCGGGGTATGTGTCGGGCGACTCGGCCTCTTCGCTGCCTTTGCCCAGGTATATGAGATGCGATGTGCCGCCAATGTACCTCGTCGACCCGTCCTCGAGCCGCAGCTCGCCCATCTTGCCGCTCAGCTGGCTCTCAAAGGTGCCCTTTGCCGGGGCCATGATGGGCGTGGTGACGGGGCTTCCGGGCTCATCTTGGTCGTCGTCGCCATTCTCCTTTGCAATGATAGCCTCGGCAACCGAGTCCAGGCTCTCGCAGGTGCGTATTTGGTTCACGAGGTGGGCGACTTCTTCTTCCGGGTAGTTGAGGATGGCCTGGACGAGCGTCTGGAGGGTCGAGTTGCGCGTCTTGAGGTTGTCAATGTCCTTCTTGTAGACGCCCTTGCGGCGGTGGTCCGAGTTTGGGTCGTAGATGCAGGGCGTGTTGTAGACGGCGGCGCATGCTGAGCAGGCGGGCGTGGTGCCGTCGCACTGTGTCCCGGGTTAGCGACGACTCTCGTGTGGCCAGGCGCGTGGTGCCGCGCGTGCTGGCGGTGCTCCGGAGAATGCGTATAGAGGCGGCCGGAGAAAGGGCATCAGGGCCAATTCCCGTTACCTAAACATACCTTGGACTTGCGCTTCCTGCACGGGACACAGGCCGACGAGATGCAGCGCCGCTTCTTCGAGTCTTCGCTCCCCGCATCCCGTTTGCCCCTTCGTCCCTTCTTGGCGGGTGCATCGGCGGCTGCTTGCGCCTCTGCAGTGTTGTTGTTCTCCATAGCAGGTCCTCGAGGTTTGGCCGGAGATGCTAAATGTGGGGGAATGGCGGGGCGCGCTGCGACGGGGCCTCAAGCAGCGTGACATTAATCAGCGGCCGCTCGACATGTCCTCCCGCGCCTGCTTCAGCCCTCTATCTCGCGCGCTCAGCATGGCTGGCCAAGGACCGGCAAGCGGGTGCAATCGAACCGGAATCGCCGTCGCATTGGGTTGGTGAAGAGTGACTGCGCGACCGTCCTGCGTCGTTGACCTTCCTTGCCATCACCCGCCCCGTCATTGGTCCAATTCGGCCCTTATCTGCCACCTCCCCTGGCCCACTGACGCCTTCGTCCATCACTGCAGCCAGGCGCGATAAAGCAACGAGGCACTTGAACCTTTGCACTTTTCCATAGGATACCTACTCCAAAAACAAACGCCCATGGTGGCGCCGGGGCGTCTTCAGTCCACTCCCACAAGCAGCACGAGGAAACCTAAAATCCTCCAAAGACTTCCACCCAAAACCAAAGCCCAATTTCTCGTATCCATCCCGCCATGCAACTCTCCAACCGCCCAACCACCTAAAAGTCATCGGCATATCCCTCATCGTCTCGGTCAGCCCGGAAGCCGCCGCGCGGGTCCGGGTTGTCGACCATGATGAACGGCCTGCCGTCGGGATCCTCCTCCAGATTACCAAACAGTCGCATCAGCGAGCGTGTATCCATCCTGCAACACCATTAGCCATGCTTGAAGGAATCTCAAAGGAAGCCCACTCACCTCTTCATCGTCTTTCCGTCGTCTTCCATGATCGAAGCAATCTCATTCTGCTTGCGCTCTTGCATGTTGATCAGACGCTCATCGACCGTGTTCCTGACACAGAGCTTGCTCATGAATGTCTCCTCGCGCTGGCCAATTCGGAAGACGCGGCAGAAGGCTTGCTGTTCAGAGGCCGAGTTCCACCAAGGGTCGATCATGATGACTTTGGAAGCCATGGTAAGGTTGAGGCCCACTGTGATATAGTTAGCAGCTGAGCTGCACAAGGGATTTGCGATACTTACAGCCACCGCAGCGGAGAGACGCCAACATGATCTTGCAATCCGCATTCTCGGCGAATGAGGTAATGGCCTTGTCACGAGCGCCCAGACTCATGTTGCCGTGGTACTGGCAAGGCAGATACGTTAGCAAAAGTTGGTAATAATCCAGGGCCCAAACATATGCCTGGAGGTATTCAGGGCTCATCTCGGCGTCGAACGAAGGTACAGAAACCCATGTCGTCGTCTGGTCGCTGCTTACCTGCTCGGTCTGCCAATTTTCTCCCTTGAATACGCGCGCCAGGATGCGGATCCTAACGTCTGTTAGCCTGTTTAACAACGGAGCGTGGTAGTCGGCTTACATTGGCAGAAACTGGGTATAGACGATAATCTTGACGTATGGGTTCTCTTTAAGCCAGTTCATAATCTGACTCTTGACAGCTGGAGGTGTAAAGGTACCAAGTCAGTGTGTTTCTCACAACCGATCTGTCCTGTCACAACTTACCAATCGTCTTTGCAGAAGGCAGAACGTCGTCGCCAGCCAGAGCGAGCCAGTCATCAGCAATATCTTCGCGGCGCTTACGATTCTGCTCCTTCTGCTTCTTCTTCCTAGTATTGGCTCGTGTGCCTTGCGCTGGCGCATCTGGTGTGTTGTCTTCGTCGTCCACCTCGCAGGGATGAATGGTTGTGGGAATCTTACCACACGCCTTGCAAGGCAGATATACATCATCATTGTCATTCTCAGCCATCTCGATAAGCATGTCCTCATAGCAAGGTTCTCTGCACATCAGATGGCCACAGGATGTCAACTGTGGTCCTCGTGGTTGTTTGCCACAGCAGCTGCACTTGGCCTTCTGTTTCGTCTGCTCCCAGCTCTCTCCTGTCTTGAGGCTGCGCAAGAAGGGCTTGAAGTTGAATTCCTTGCCGAAATCGCCACCCGTGGCGAGGCGTCGAGTAATTTCCTCCGCAGCCTCGTCGTCAACGCCGTCGTCGGCGTCCTCCTCCAGGAGATCGTCGTCGCTATCTTTATTGTTGTCTGATAAATACTCCTCATTTCTAGCTTTGGCGGCGGCTTCGGCGGCATTCTTTCGAGCTTTGGTGGCAGCCCTCTTGGCTTCAAGAGCGGCAGTCTTCTTCTTCTGGTCGGCTGCAACCTTGTCGAGCTGTCTACGAACAGCGGCGATTGTATGCCCTCCCCGCTGGCTGCTGTCTTTTGCCTCCTTTTCGACCACCTCTTTGATGGCCTCGATGTCTTCGCGCTCGAGAAGATCGCGGACCACAAACTGGAGCATGAGGATGTGAGCTGTCAGTTGACGAAGTCGAAGAAGCATCCTGAGAACATTAGCAACATTAATCAGATTAGAAAGAGCTGTCAGTACTCACACCAACGCGTTGTTGTACGACTTGTCCAGAGTACCGTTCTGCGACCACATGTTGATGCACTTTGCGAACCGCGTGCGGACGATATCGTAAATGCTCCTCTCGACAGAATTGAACTCGCACCAATATGTCGTCTGGTCGGCTTGGGGGAGCTTCAGGATGGGAGCCCCAAACATCTCGTCCGCGTGGGTGCGTCGGATCATGAACTGCGAAAGTCGCACCAGCAGTCTCTCAGTATTCTCCGCATTCTTACTGTCGCAGTAGTTGTGCTTGAAGATCTTCAGGCTGCCGGTATGCGGGACATCAAGAAATTTGAAATACGGGTAGAGCTCGACCAAGCTGTTCAGAATCGGAGTGCCACTGAGAGCCCACTTGTGGTGCGCCATGAGAGCCCGACAGGCGATTGATGTTCGCGACATGTGGTTCTTGATGGCCTGGGCCTCGTCAAGAACGACGCGCAAGAACATCATGCTGTGCAGCGGACCCCTCTGTTTTTCGTAGATCTTTTGCCACCAATCGATCTTCTGCTGTGCAGTCTGGCACTCAATGGGCGGTTCGTTCTTCGGGTACGACTTCATGATCTCGGCGTAGGTCGTGAGAACAATGTCGTGCACTTCCAAGATGTCAAGGGCGTTGGTCGAATCAACGCGTGTACCAGAGCCATAACGCATGATCCTCATCCTGACTTTCGATGCATCGGTATGCAGTTCGATTTCGTTCTTCCACTGTGTCAACAGTGCAGGACTAGCCACGAGCAGAGTCGTCTTGGGGCCTGTGTCGTTCTTGGCCGGTCGACCGTTTATGATATTCGCTGTCAGAGTTAGTTCTGTTCAAGCACATCTGTTCGATACACGTACCCAGCATCATGAGGGTCTTGCCAAGTCCCATCTGGTCAGCCATCAAGCCGCCCCTTGGCTCTTCCATTGCGTTTTCTCGGCGACGCATAAAGGCGGTACCAGTCAGCTGGTACCCTTTGAGCGAGGTCTTCATGCCTTTGACTTTCCAAAGGCCTCTGCCATCTGACCCGACGCTGCCCCTACCATCAAAGTCTTTCGATGCGGCCAGCAGGATGTTCATGTCGGTCCTTGCTTTCTTCTGCTCGCTCAGAGGTACGCTGGCGATGAGCTCTTTCAGTGCGTCTAGCTTGTTTCTTGATCTGAACGTGGGCTGCTCAGCTGCATTCGCGCCGGCTTGTTGGTTGAAGACGTTGGCGTTGAAGAGCGAAGTGGCTTGCTTGACTACATGTTCTATGGCCTTCTTTCCTGCGGCCTTGCCTCCACGGCTCTTGGTAGGCTTCTTGGGGCCAGACTTTGCCTTGGTTGGTTTTCCTGTCGATTTGCTCTTGGGCCCTTTACCACGGCCAGTGGGTGTTGCGGCCTCTGTAGTATCGTCGGCCGCGGCTCCCTTCTTCTTCTTTGGCGGTAGGTCGCCTGCAGCCTCCAACGCGACTCGCATACTCTGGAGTTCAGCTGCTTGCATCGATATCGGTTTCGCCTCTTTCGTCGGCATCGATCGACGGCGACGCTTTCGAGGTTCAGAATCGCCATCAGACTCCTCTTCTTGCTCTTTGTGTGCCGGGAGGCGGAATACTGGAAAAAGCTCTGCGTCACCCTCCTTTTCCTCTCGTGCTTTCTCGAGATCACGGGCTCGCTTCCTCTTCCTGGCTGCCTCGGCGCCTTTGATCTTCATCCACTGAACGTCTTCCTTGAAAGAAAGAGTCCCAGTCTTCCTTTTGATGTCATCGTAATAGCGTTTGTGTTTCTCGAATTCTTGGACTGCCAGCTTGTCATCAAGAGCACCTTGGTCGACCTGTGGGACGGCGGTAGATGAGGGTCGTCTTTGCGTGACGGCCTCAAGGTATGCCTCGCTATCGAGGTGGGCATTGGTGCGATATGTCGAAGTCTTTCTGCTAGCGGCAAGCTTCTGTTCCTCCCTCTTTTTCTGCATTCGTATAATTGCGCTGTAGACACCAGACCCCTTCTGGCCATGAGAGGTAGAGCGTGGCGGAGGGACCATGGGCACGATGGGGTTTTTTCGGGGACCGGTCTTTGGCGGAGGGGGCCTGTTTTCAGGGATGAATAATGAGGTAGGGTCGGGGTCGTCGATTTCTAGTGCTTGTTCAGAGCTGTTGTGCATGGTGATATCTGGGGCGTCGTGTTGCTCAACCGAGGCAATAGGTGTGTCTCGATTATGATTGAGAAACTCTTCTTCGATCATCTCTTCATCGTCTTGGTACTCGTGGTTTGAAACTGCTTGACCGTCTTGTTCCATACCATCGAGCTGATATTCATAGTCATCATTCGCCATATCATGGTCGTTGGGGTCTTCGATGTCTGGAACCGTGATCTGAGTGTCGATTGCGTCGCCCATGTCATCAGGCTGAGCCATGGTGGCGCGACACTGAGATGAGGTTGATGTAATAGTTAGAGGCCAAGTAGACTCAAATAGGCTTGAAGGATGACAAGGGAAGAATGAGGGAAGAGGGATGATGTAGGAAGGAAGAAGGAGTAACAAGATGTGAGGCTTATATAGACAGTAGCAGCGTTGACGCTAGAGCGGATCAGCCAGGTGAGAGTGATGCGCAGCAGAAGCTGGGGATCCAGATTGAGGGTGAGAGCAATGTGCGGTAGAGGCTTGATAGGAGCCACACGCACAAGCACATGAGGCTGGCAGACCGAAGTCAAGGTGAGTGAGAGTGCACGAATCCGAATCCAACACATCTAACGTACGCATTGCGCTGAGAAACTCCTGGCGCCCTCTGGACTACACTCTGGAAGGACACATGGTATTTTTCACAGCAATTGCTCTTAACACTTACTCGGTACATCAATGCGATCCATCGTCCAACCACGGCATAGACATTGAGAAGAGAACCCAGAGTAGACATTATCGCTTGTATTGCTATTGAAATAAGGTGCTACACTAGCCCTTGATATACAATTGGGTATCCGAACAATTTCAAAGAAAAGTAGCAGTCGCAGTATGTACTCCCATAAGTCTAGACTCCAAGCACCACCTCTTTCTACAGAGACCCTACAAATATGTACACGAATGATTCAAAAGAAACGATAAAAGCGAGAGCTTATGTGGATGTGGTTCTAGCACTGGTTTTCCTCAATGTCGGGGTAGAACCAGGCCGCCAGCGCGATGATGATATAGCTTGCCATGAGCAGAATGCCTTCGAGCCAATCTGCACGTCGTTAGTAAATCGAGTGGACAGGAGTTCAGGAGTGAAGACTTACGTGACTTGCCGTCCTGAATGAGGTAGTTGACGAGCAATACCGAGACGAATAGTGTGGCAATTTGGAAGGTGTCAAAGTAGAGGGTCATGCAGTCTTTGCCCAGAATCCAACCCAAGATGACGATAAGCGGGAAAACGAGGAGAGCGATTTGCATACTGGAGCCGACAGCGACACCGATAGACAGATCCATCTTGTCCTTGATGGCGACGGTGACCGCAGTAGCGTGCTCGGCAGCGTTACCGACAATGGGCAGCAGGATCAAGCCAACGAATGTCGTGGATACGCCACCGGTAGCGGTGAGACCATCGATACTGGAGACCATGAATTCTGAGCAAAAGGCAACGAGAGTAGTCGAGATTGCGAGAGTGACGAGGGCGCCGATAACGGAGAGAGACGGAGTTTCGAACTCCTCTTCCTCCTCGTCATCGTCTGATCCGTCGGGGTTCTTGAAGAGTGACTTCATGTTGACACCGCCTCCAGAAGCTGCGGCAGTGCCGGCGCCAATGGCTGCGATACCGCGCGATGCGTCGCCCTCTTCCTTCTTACCAGACTTGCGCTTGGGGACCTTTTGGCTGGGCTCGTTGTACATGGTGGCGTGGGTCTTCAACTGAAAGCCGAGGTAGCAAGCGTAGACCAACAGGAGGATGACGGCTGTTCCGTGGGACAACTCCTGGTTCCTGACTGCGTCTGCAGCACCGTTTTGCGCGACCGAGTCATCCTCTGCAATGGTGTTGTGGAATACAGTTGGAATGATGAGCGATGCGATACAAAGAGCAAGCAGCGACGCTGCAGTCTGTGCAACCGTGACGTTGAAGAACTGCTCCAGGCGGTTGATGCCTCCGAGGAAGAACGACATGCCCAAAACCAACAGCAAATTGGATAACATGCTGCCGATGAGTGAGGTCTTGACAATGGTGATCTCATCCTTGAGTAAGGCTTGGACGGAGACGATCAATTCCACGGCGTTTCCAAAAGTAGCGTTCAACAATCCACCAAGCGTTTCACCAACTCGGATTGCCAGCTCCTCGGTCGCGTTACTCAGCATTGCTGCGAGCGGGATGATGGCGATGAAGTTGATGATGAAAACCGGGACGGGATCCAAATGGGCATAGTAGACAGCGAAACCGACGGGTACCATGACGAGGAGGACGTTGATCCACGCACCAAAGAGAACAAACTTGATCTGTGCGCCAACCGGAATCTTCCTCTTGAACGCCTTCTTCTTACGTTCCTCCAACGAAAGGTCATCGGCCTCTGGATGCTCAGCCTCATCGTACTCCGCATCGTGATGATCCTTGCGGAAGATGCCCTTGAACCTAGCTCGTCGGGTGGGACCGACATTGCTCTCTTGGTTGGAAGGCGCAATTGTGCTGTCACGCGATGGCTTGTGTGCGCCATTCAGTTCAGAAGCCATGTCCTTCTCGGTTGCTGATTCTGGAATAGTTGAGGATGTGCTGCCGTATGTTGGCGAAGACGCGGATGGCTCGGTGTTGTGGTGGTCGGGCATACCAAACTCCTTTGCGGCTTGGCTGCTCTCCAACCGTCTTTGCTCCTCGATAGCGGGAGTAGCATGTGTCTCGGATCGCGTCCTGTGTACTGCGTTCTCCTCATCTAGATTAATGTCTCTCGACCGTTGCCGGGCAAACGGATTATAGTTGGCTGCGCCATTCCCGCCATGTTGCGATGCGACGCGATGCGCTTGCCTTCGTACGGTATCTAGATTCATCGTTAGAGAGAGTTTGATGTTTGGCAGGAGATTTCGACTTGTTGGGTGATCAAGATTTGACGCGATCTCGATGCCTCGGAGGTGTGGATCCACTTACGCATTGATCTGCTTTTGCGGCAGCTGGGCCGTCTTTTTCCACTTAATGGTGGATGGTGGTTTGGTCCAATCGAGAGTCGTGCTCAAGTACGACTTCCGGGTCGGTGTGTATAGTGGTCACTCGGAACGAAGTGCTTGTGCTTCGGAACAAGTGGCTGAAGCCAAGGCCGTTGAGATGGGGGCGAAGAACTGTTTGGGCTAAGAAGCGCGTAAGTTGTACCTGCGACGACCGGTGAGAGATAGACGCGAGATGGTGCGCACACTCTGGGTCGGAAATTGAGGGTAGTGAGATTGCTTGTGAAAGAAGGACCGGTGAGATGAATGAAGAAAGGGAGAAGGACCCTGGGGTAATTAAACCTGTTGACAGGAGGGCCAGCGCACGAACACTCGTCAGTGGGTGTGGCTGCTGTGCACCTCGCACGAATGAGAGGCGCGTTTGTATGCTTCAGCCACAACGAAATGGGGCGACTCACAAAGCTAATGGCGATTGTGAAAGGCTGTGTCCAGTAGCGCGTGCATGCAAACGCAAATCGCTGCATTCGGAGCCCAGTTGATTGTCTATTGCGAAAAGATATGCGAAGCTTCACGTCATGACATTCAAGCCTTGGTCCATGGAACCAAGACACATTCAAGGCACTTGGCCAGGGGCTTGGGCTAGGATTGGGGCGTCGAGGCGGTCTGGGCATGACGACGCGCCCAGACTGCGAAACGCTTAATTGGGCGTCCGCGGCAATCAACGAGCTGCAGGCCAGGCTTTGCGACTCTTGATCTGGGGAAGCAGATGATGCCGTGAGCCTTCCTTGCTTTCGACTCACGAATGCCTGATCCGCATCGGAGGCTCCACCCCGTCTTCGGGGTAATCTACGTGTACACCGTGAACGTAGAACGCTTAATTTTTTGTCTGCCTGCGTGTCGTTGCCCCCGTCGCACGGCCGGGACAAGAACGGCATACCAACGGAAGCGCGCTTCCATCAACCCTTCGACTAAAGATCGTATGCAAAACGTTGCGAGGACATGTTCTCCAGTCTGCATCCAATCATTTCAGCAATTCTTGCTTTTTTCCATTTCATTACCCAACTAGGCAGGTAGCGCAAAGGTCATGGATGACGGCGGGCTCAGAGCAAGAGAAATGCCGGGCCGTTGTCGTAGCATTGGTGCGTAATCGCCGAGGGCATGCCGCGTCGACGTACGTGGCGGCACCTGCAACAACTTGATTCGTGGCGTAGTAATTCGAATGGAAGGTAGTCTTCCCTCGGTTCTGGTGCAAGTCATGATTGAGATCTCAAGTCGGGTGCGTCTGCCGTTGTTCCTGCAGCCATGGAATCTATGCAGCCACAGAATCTATGCAACCCGTCCGATGACGTATTGCTGAGGTTGCAACGTTGCATACACAGTACATGATCAACAAGCTTCGTCGCACGTCGACGCTCTAGGTGTATGGTCCAAAGATATTATTCAGCCTGAGTAATGTCTAGTATACACTGGTTGATCCTTTCCCTCTCAAATGTCGATAGCCATCGCCCTTGAACGCCGTGCTGCTGTCCCACCCATTCCAATGCGCCAGCTGCCACAGACTACACGACCTGGTTGCCCCTCCTCTTGAAACGATTATTCCTGATAGCATCAATCTACGGGCCCTGAACCTTGTGGTCGCCCTTGATAACCTCCGCGTAGGTTGGAGGCGGCCCTTCAGGCTGGCTCGAGCTACCCTCTCCGCCGTGCGGTGCAGATGTATTCGCAGGCGAAGTGCCCTTGGCGGCCTTGTGTCCCTTTGGCTGCGCGAAGCTGTTTGTCACGCCGCTCTGCTGTCCTGGAAACTGTCCGTTGCTTGGCTGGCTACCCACGGTGCCATAGTTTGCCTGTCGTCCGGCCGGCTGCTCATGCGTGATAACATAGTATGTAGTGCGGCCGTCGCTAGCTGTGCCGTTCTCGCGGTCGGGTACTTGGTGGTATGCGTCGTACGGGTCCGGGTTTTGCAAGATCACGTACCAGGCGTGCAGGAGGCCCGGCAGGAAACCGAGACAGCAGAGGGCGAGGTTGATAAGAGAGTCGGCGCTACAGATTCCTTTCTTGACCCAGACGCCTACGGGTGGAAACTAGTCAACGTGTCAGTACTTGGAGCCGTGGGTCGCAGATGAACGCCTGGTGCCTGCTCAGCTGTGGGGGCGTCAACGTACCAGGACGCTCAGGAGCATCAGAAAGCAGTCGGAGCCGCACATGATGACGGTGATGTACAGAGTAGATTTCTGAGATGGTCGAGGCGCTGTAGGTGCAAGGTTGTAGTTGTTATGCAGGCGTGGTAGTGTCGCCTGAGCGAGAGGTACCAGTCGCTTGACCTGATGACGCACCGTGTGGCTGTGTTGTGGCGCATGCAGCCGAGGAACACGGAATACGAAATACGGATCAGTGCGGCATCGCCGGTGCTAGACATGTCTGTAAACTTTCTACGCCATTCTCTACCCAGAGCTCGTTTTGATCAAGTGGCAAGGGCATGTAATTGTCTGCCATGGTCACAGGACAGCTTTATAGCCTTGATGGAATTTCAGAGCATATTATTTGTAATTCTGTCTTCATCGTCTACGTTGGTTTGTGTTCACACATGACCTTGTCTGCTGCAGAAAGTTTCACTCTATACCGAGAAGAACGAAACCAAACGTGTACTATGCCCCAAATTGGAGGTCGCGACTCGTCAACTAGCCTGTAAACCCCATAGCGCATCTCGTGTCGAGCATGCCTATCATACCCGCTTCAACATCCTAGCACTTGCTGCATATTGAAAGAGGTTTATAGTTGTGTACGGAATTGCCAGAGCTAAACAGGCCCAGCTGCTCGGTTTCAAGCGCCTAACATCGAGCAAGGTGTTGAGAAGCAGATACTTACTGCATGTATATCTGTACGATCCTGCTAAACCGCGCAGTCACACCACCACCTACAACAGCAAAGCGGAAAAGGAAGTCATGTAACAGAGAGACAAGCTTCGAAGACGTAGGGATTATTCTTGATTGGGGATGATGGGTACGGCGACGGTGTGAGGAAAGAAGATGATTCAAGGCGAATCGATACGCCAACCGGAGAACGTGAGGGCCAAATGAGATTAATATAGATATCCGTGAAGACGACAAAAACGCAGTATGCTTGAAGCAGGAAATGAAGAGAAAAGGACAAGATGTGCAGTGTGTCAAATGAACACAGAGCATTGTATGACGCCATGCCCACAGAACACCCCTCCAGACTCGTGGAAGCGTATTTCGAAACAGAAATGAGACCGCAAACAATTTGCGTCTGTCGGCATAAGAATCTAATCGCAAGACAACAAATGACAGTTTTTGAAATTCCTCAACACATGGACATGTTGAGATCAATGGATGCCCCTGACTCTTAGGAAATCGTTGACAAAGCAAGAATGCTGGGGAGATGTTACAAGTCGGCGGATCGGGAGTCGCAATGATCGTTACTCATGTGTCGATAGTACGGGGCTCAGGGCGCAGTAAATGTGCCGACGTACCGTTTGCCGTTCAACGGCGACTGTTCCTAGTAAGAACCTGTAGAACAATAGAAAAGTATCAAAGGGAAAGAGAAGCCTACCTATATGCAGCATCTACCTGAGAGCGCCTCTTCCGTTTGCTGTGGTCCTCTTGCTGCCGCAAACGCTCATGCTCTGCGTCCTCATAGCTCCTCTTCCGAGAGAAAGAGCTGTCGCGTCGATCTAGTGAGGGTACAGCGGGCGTATCCTGCTGCGTTCTGCTACTAGCATTCTCGGGTTCAAAATCAGATCCTGCCATGGTACGGTTGCTTCCCTCAGAGGGCGCCGGGCTGCCCCTAGATCCATCAAGGCCATGACCACTACGCTGAGGTGCATTCCAGGGATCATAGCGCTGTTCCTCAGGAGGCGGTGGTGGCGGATGAGGCCTGGAGTTGGCGGAAGAGGACATGGAACCATAAGGCCGAGGAGGTGGAGGCCCATGTGCATTGTTACGGTGCCCCCCAATCGATTGCGCGCGCTGTGGTGGAACAACAGGCTCAGTGGTCTTTGCCGAAGGAGGGGCCAACGATGGCTTCCCGGGAAGCGATGCCAGGGGCTTCGCATCGGAGGCTGATAACGGTAATGAGATGGGCTCATTCGATGGCGGCTTCGGAGTCCCGGTCACGCCTAGCTTGGCGAGAATATCTTCCTGGCTTAGCTGTTGAGGAGAAGCCGTTCCAGATTTCGTGGCAGCGGGTTTTGCAGTACCGTTGTTAGTAGCGAGTGCTTGCTCGAGGTTGTCCATAATGTCCCACGAAGCATCGCGCATCTCTAGATCCTCGTCTTGTTGTGTCTCGTCGTATGATTCGTCCGGACGGTCTCGCTGCGCAATGCAGTCCTCTAATGAGACTAGGTTTGAATTCATCTCCTCGTCTGTAAATTCGACAAAGACCGGATCATCCTTGAGTGATTCCCATTCGTCCGTCTGTCTAACGTTCAAGAAAGCCTCATGCGAGTTGTCAGCGGTAAAGTACATGGACACTGAATCTCCGTTGTCCAGTTTCTCGGGCGTGGGTTTCAGAGCTTCTGCTTCAGCCTCGGCAAAAGTTGAGGGCAATGCACGAGTCACCTGCTTGGCGGGGTGCCAGATAATGACACCGAGACTCAACGCCGGATCGACAGGTTCATTGCTCTTGGGCCATATCGCACCATCAAAGTCGAAGTCCCAGTCGTCCCAGGCAAGGTAGAGTTGCGGCTTCTCGCTCGAACTTCCTTCGCTTACGGCACTAGTTGACTGGTTAGATGGCGGAAGAGGATGAGCTGTATTGAGATGAACGGTCGCTTGGGTCGGTGTGGCGTGAGGATCTAGCGCGGACTGGACATCGTGGGCTTGCGCGTTGGTCGAGCTGGATTGATTCTGCTGATATGATGCTTGCACATGTTGCTGGGACCATGCTGGATTCTGACCATAAGCCTGCTGGTTAGGGTTAGCAGCTTGATGAGGCGGATAGCCTTGATAATGGCTCTGAGGTAGTGCATGGGGTTGCATAAGAGGTTGGTTTGGAGGCTGTGAATAACCTAGAGTTGACAAGTAACCTGGCTGCGACCATTGATAGTTAGGATGGGCTTGTGGATATGAGGATTGTGAATAGTTGGATGCTTGCGGCGGCGGCTGACTATAACCTTGAGCAGAGTAGTTCTGGTGCGCGGCAGAAGCAGGATAGCCTTGCTGTGGATAGTTTGGGAGTGCTGGCTGCGGCGGTTGGTACTGATTGGAAAACTGATTGGAGCCAAAAGGACCCTGGGGTTGCGCCGGTCCACGGTAGCCCGGGGGAGGAGGATACCGGGTGATTATGGGATTTCCTTTTTTCTTTGGCGGCCTATGCATATGTCAGGAGATGGTTTATGGAACCAAAAACTGTAAATTCGCAGTTTGGCAAGATGCAAGCTGAAAGTATGTGATATGATAGAGGTGACCTACTGGACGTGAGGAGCTCGATGGGGTGGACCGGCTGGCGGAAAGGCCGCTCCTGGCTGGTACTGTCCGTATCCCGGCTGCTGTCCTGGCTGGTGTCCATATTGATAGGGTGGCTGTTGGCCATATGGCTGACCGTTGGCATATGATTGCTGCTGGAAAGGCGTCGCACCCGCCACGGGCCCGGTCCACGACATGCTACCTAAAGCGATTTACTTGACGGATGCGCAAAACGCGCAAGACGAGCAATATGAGACCAGCAAGAATGCGAGCTGATGAATGGCTCGGAAGTGGTGATGTAGTTGAACTGGACGTAGGCAAGATCTCGAGGTGCGAGCCGGCGAGGTGCGCGTCTCAAAATTTGGTCTGGTCGAGCGCACGAGCCAGGACGAACGAGAAGCCCAAGCTCATAGAGGGGTATTCAACTCAGTATGCCCCAGGAACGCGTGAAAGATGACTGTTTAGGGCGGACTATGACGTTGGGAAAGACGGAATTGAGTTGATGGGAACAGTGAAACAAGCCAGGCTGATGTGAGAAAAACCCTTGGAAGTTGCTATTGAGAGCACAACAGGATGCAGATGGCGAATTGGGAAGGGTGCAGGGGGGATGTCCTCGGGACATCAGGGTCAAAGCAGACGCAGTAGGAGGAAGAGAGATTGTGAGAGGCAAAGAAATCGGGTGCTTCACCTACATGGAGGTCCGGCAAACGGACGTCGCGTTGAAATGAAGTCTGAAGGCAATGTCACGTTTTGCGCTCGGGCCAAGACATGCGCGGGATGTTGCCGCAATTCAGACCGACAGCACACATTGCCCCCCATTCCCATGTTGCTCGCGTTTGCGCCATCGCCCGTATTCCGACCCTCGATGCGCCCCCGAGGATGATTGTACGATACAGACACCTGTTAGCGACCAGTATAGACTCGATACCCTGAGCTGCGCCGCGGATGCTCCCTCGCCCACGCCAACGCCACAAACACCACCATGCCCGGTCTACCGTGTACGTCAGTCGCCTGCACACTGGGCACATGGCTGTGCTGACATTTGGCAGCTACCGTAGACCTCGATGAATGCATATCGCGCCTGTCCAAGAAGGAACTACTCGCCGAGTCGGTAGTCGAGGCAATATGCGCAAAGACCAAGGAGCTGCTCATGAAGGAGAGCAATGTCGTGCACATCAGAGCGCCCGTCACTGTCGTGGGTGACATCCACGGGCAGTTTTTCGACATGATGGAGATATTCAAGATTGGCGGACCATGTCCTGATACCAACTACCTCTTCTTGGGTATTCTCTCTTCGCTGGCACGCGACCTTGGTTCACGATGCTGACGTGTATTAGGCGATTACGTCGATCGTGGTCTTTTCTCCGTCGAAACAATATCGCTCCTTGTATGCTTGAAGCTCCGCTATCCGCATCGAGTCCACCTCATACGCGGCAACCACGAATCTCGCGGAGTCACCCAATCTTATGGCTTCTACACCGAATGCTCGCGCAAGTACGGCAATGCGAATGTATGGCACTACTTCACCGACATGTTCGACTTCCTTACTCTATCCGTCGTCATCAACGACCAGATCTTCTGCGTACACGGCGGCTTGTCACCGTCGATTCACTCCATCGACCAAATCAAAATCATAGACCGCTTTCGAGAGATACCGCACGAGGGGCCCATGGCAGACCTGGTTTGGAGCGACCCCGATCCTGAAAGAGACGAGTTTTCGCTCAGCCCGAGAGGTGCAGGCTACACATTTGGAGCACAAGTTGTCAAGAAGTTCCTCGAGGTCAACTCCATGTCGCATATTCTGCGTGCGCACCAGTTATGTCAAGAAGGGTACCAAGTTCTGTATGATGACAGACTGAGCACGGTTTGGAGTGCACCCAACTACTGTTATCGGTGTGGCAACATGGCCAGTGTACTCGAGGTCAGCGACACTGGCGAGCGCTTCTTTAACGTCTTCGATGCAAGCCCTGATAATGATGTCCACCGGGCAGAGCAGCAGCAACAGCAAGGAAAGGAGGTTACGACGGAGTACTTCCTATGATACCCAATGAACACGTCGATGCATTACTGGTTCGGCGCGAACCTGCGTATCGGCGTTGACGAGAGGCACGGCGTTCGTACTAGAGTATATTGGTTATATACAGTCGATCATGAAATCATAGCATATAGTGAAGATCGTTTGCAATCTTAACCAGCCCGCTGTACCCTGCGTAATTCGCGATGCGTGCTCCCGCGTCAGCACCCTAGATATTTCGTCTCAATCCAACGCGCCTCTTCGTCGTTGCCCAGCCTTGCAACTACAATCTTGATATCCGGGAATACACTCAACACCCTGTTGAGTCCAACACGACCTGCAGTATACGTCACGAAGACGATTCTGTTCTCGGGCACGCCATGATCGACCAGTACCCTGACTGCCATCAGCGCGGCCGCACCTGTAGAGAACTGCGGATCCAGAACCAAGACGAGCCCGTGCTCGGCAATGTTCGCAGGAAGGGCTCGGTAATGCAACTCTGGCTCCCCGGTCCTGAAGTTTGTTTGAATCAAAACCCTGCCAGTCCTGCAGTCTGGAATCGTCCGCCGAAGGCCCGTTTCGAAGGCACTTCCACCACGCAGCACCACAACTGCACTAACTTCTGCAACCTTCTTCAGCCCCTGGTACTTGTAGTCCTGGGGTGTAGTGACCTCATGCGGCGCGAAAGGGAGGAAATCTGCAGCGGTTTCTACCAAGAGCGCGACCATGCGATCAAAGTAGAATATAAAGTCCTCTTTCGGTGTGCTTGGGTTCAGCAACAGGGTATGCATCCCCTTGACCTGGTTCGTCTGCTTCAGCACGATAGCGTTCGCGCTTAGGGGGCTGTCTTCCGCTATCTTTCCCAGTCGTCTTAGCTCTGTCTGGTGTTGTATGCTCTTGCTCTCCAGTGTCTGCCGGACCTGGTTGCTCATCATGGTGATTGCGACCTTGTTCTCGATACCTCTTGGAATGATGAGATCAGCAATCTCCCTCTGTGGGGCAACATATTTGTAAAAGTTGGGCTTTACAAAGGAGAACCATTGTTTGATGCAGCCTTCGATGTCTCGGCCACGCTCTTTCACATCCCGCACAAGACGTCGCGAGAGACACAGGTCGGCATCAGCTTCGGCGAAAATCTTGAGGTCCAAGAGATCGAGCACGCGTTGATCATGTAGGGCAAAGATGCCCTCCAGGATTATGACATGCGGAGAGTAGATCGTTGTCGTCTTGGAAAGGCGGGCGTGCTTCTGGAAGGAGTATATGGGGACTTCGGCCACTTTGCCGTTCTTGATGTCTTTCAAGCGGTCGACCAGGATGTCGAAGTCTATGGCGTCTGGCGAATCGAAGTCGAACTCGTTCCGGAAAGCCGCTGCAGATTGTTCTGGTGTCAGGGGCTTATAGAACGAATCCTACATGCAGTGGTCCTTAGCTGATTGGAGCATGTGACCCACTGTGCGAGCTGGTACGAACCATAGACAGGATGACAACCCATGGCAAGTTCAGAGACGCCACGATCGCCATTGCCAGAGATGTCTTTCCAGATCCCGAGCTGCCAGCTACACCAATAATACTCGCGTTGCCCCATGGCGGTTCGTAGTGCGTCCTGCGGCCTGCCGAGGCCATGATTGTGATGTCCTTAGTTTTCCAAATGAAGTCTGCTTCTGCTATCTCATGTCCTGCCAAAACGCACCCCTGGTAGCAAGATTAGAAGATATCGAGCGTATGCAGGGCTCCAGCACAATCGGGTTTGTGCAGCGGGCGGCTCTGTACTTAGTGTCGGGCTTACGTAAGAACGACCCACTTGCACTAGTGTCGCCAAGCTCGCAAGCTCAGTCTTTCTCTTCCACGAACCTGAACTCGCAAACTTTCTCTCATCACGCAGCAAGCTTTGCGTGACTGCCAGCACACTCGACCAACGGTCGAGCAGCTCTATCTCTCGCTGATGGACGTCGGCTGAGGCTTGCTGAGCGCCTCGCTTCACCATGGTAAGCTCCAGCGCACTGCTGTCGCAACTCTACCCATCCTCTAACAATCATGCAGAGCTCATCCACAGTATCTGTGTCGGCAGCTACGCCAACGCAGCATTCTTTCCAGAGGAAGATTGATGACATCAAGCCGTGTAAGACGTAAGTTGCTACCCTTCCGCGATGCCGCAGCTACTGCCCCACATGATGATTTCAAAATAAGTTGGGAATCTCTCCGAAACAACGTGTGGAGAACATGTTAACTTGTATCTCTGATTTCGCAGTAGCTGCTGCTTTGTGTACTACAATGTCTGCTGCTGGATTGCAAAGCTAACGACTCCGCTGCAGGGATATCAACTTTGTCATTATGGACTACCTGGTTAGCGAAGGCTATCCTCGGGCTGCTGAAAAGTTCGCCAAGGAAGCCAACATCCAGCTGCCTCTCGAAGAGGAGTCCATTCAGTCCCGCGTAGAAATACGTCGGGCTATCCATGCTGGCGATATTGATGCCGCCATCACCAAGATCAATGACCTCAACCCTCAGGTATGCATTCCTCGCTCACTCCTTTCTTATCTTGCAGGATTATATCCAGTTTCATGCACCACGCAGAATCTCTTTGATGATAATCAAACCTTCAGTCCTCAGTATGATTGCAAGCAACTACATCTACTCAAACTGCACAACTCTGTCTGAGCCTTGCTAACTCTTGAGTCAGATTTTAGATACAGACCCATCTTTGCACTTTGCACTGTTGCGCCTGCACCTCATTGAGCTCATTCGCGCATGCACGTCATCTCCCACCTCCGACATCACACCCGCGCTTAACTTCGCTTCGTCCCAGCTCGCTCCCCGCGCAGCTACGAACAGTGACTTCTTGAAAGACCTTGAACTTACCATGTCGTTACTCATCTTCCTTCCCGCCGCCCCCGGAACACTACAAAAGGAGCTCAACGAGCTACTCGAATCTTCGCTTCGTCGCAATGTGGCTAGCAAGGTCAATGAGGCAATACTCACCAGCATGGGGGCTCACGGAGAATCCCGTATGAGGAGCCTGGTGCGTCTCCGGCAATGGGCAGAGACCAAGGCTCGAGCTGCCCAAAAGGACATTCCCCCCTCGTTACCTCTTGGCTTATTGGACGCCGATGAGCGGTCGGCTAACGGGAACGGGGAGGCTGCTGACGTCATGGTGCAGTAGAGATGTGCTCGCATCGGGCGTATGCGTTTCTTGAAGCATTTGCGCGTCTTGAACTGTGCTGTAATATTGTCATGATTGAATACTTGCAAGCCGTTGACTTGGCTATGATACCATAATGAACTTCATGACACTTTGTCCCTATACTCCGGCTCCTCTGTGCCTTGTCATTGACAATCTGTTGATCTGTGACAATCTTGTCCACTTTCATGATGAGAAGATGGTCTCGTTGCTCGAGTCGAGTCCACGGTGGACACCGTAGTCAGGCCTCGCATCGAGCGCTGACATGTTGCCTAGGAGAAGTCATAAAGGTGCTCATCTACGCAACAGGGTTCTCAAGAGAGTCATCTGCATAAGAGGGGCTTCTGCTCCAAAGTTGTGAGCACTCCGGATCTTTCCCCTCCTGTCGACCGCAGACTCAACTAGCAGCAAGATACGTGTGTCTACGGATCTTCAAGTTCCGGCGCTTTTCCAATAGATCTTCAGCCCCGCACATTCTAATGTCTAAGACAAGCGATACTCTTCCAACCAACCTAGACCTTGCTCGGAGCTTATGTTTCTGAGCCTAGGACATCAAACCTCTACCGCCCTTGCTCCGTAACCTCCGATTGCGTTCGATAGACGCCAGCGAGCTAAGGTCCGCAAACTACCCCGCGATTGCGGATGCCCTACAACCACGTTTTCCGGGACTCTGGATCCCCGCATAGTACTGCAGGAGCCGCGTGTAGTGGAGTCGTCTGGAGGCAATGCTAGTGGTCCTTTGTTGGCCAGCTAGCTTCCTTGACTTGCTCAATTGGAATATGTAGATGCACAGCTACATGTGGCTGGACGAGCTGACGCCAATGGACTGTGAATAGCGTTTGAGACTGCGCTCGACCGACCCAGTTGGCAGGTATCGTCACCGCAAATACGCACCTACGGGGTTTGCTTCTCACATGAGCTGTTGCGGGTGGAGGGACCAGAAGGAGACGAGGCGCGGTTCAACCGAACTGTGGCCGAGCCTGGAACAGGACGTTGCCATTGTCACCCAAGCCTCCAGTTAACATGCCACTCCAGCAAGAATAGATTTTCGCCTCGATATCTTCGCGGCGGCGGCCGTGGGCGATGGGTGCTGAGCAACAAGTATCAGGAGATATCCCGCCGAAAGGAGTTAGTTGCTTAACACCACCCCACCCACGCAACACATCCTCCAAGTCACCCCTCACACCACAACGAACGAAAGTTCGTGTCGGACCATGATCCCTGGGCTGATTTACATGCGCTAGAATAAGGCCGTTCACACTTTTCTCTTTCCGGCTCTAGTCTCCATTTTACCACGGATACTCCGCGCTCACACTATGGTCACTGCCGCCCGGCCGATACATCATGGTTCGACTACCGTCCAATCCCACTCCATGTGCCCCTCTAGGGGGTCAGCGGGATACCTTGCTCGGCCATGGATGAACGGACACACTGCTTGTAGCCTCGTGTAGGGAGGCGCGGATACATTCGGATCCTAGTGAACTCGCTGGTTAATCCTGGGTGGGGTCAACGTTTTGAGCTTCTCTGTGCCGCAACGGAAAGTATATAAACCACGTATCTCTTGCATGATTGAACTCATCTACCATCAATCACATCATCGATCTACTACTACAAACACCCAGCAACTCCTTAACACCCACCAAACAAGTCATCATGAGCGAAATTCCCAAGGAGCAGTGGGCGCAGGTCATCGAGAAGACTGGCGGACCCGTCGATTACAAGAAGATTCCCGTCCAGATGCCCGGTCCAGATGAGGTTCTCGTCAACATCAAGTACAGTGGTGTGTGCCACACAGATCTCCACGCTGTGAACGGCGACTGGCCATTGGTGAGCATGTCCGTTCCGCCAATTCTAACAGACGCTGACAGCTCCTAGCCTACCAAGCTGCCTCTTGTCGGCGGTCATGAAGGTGCCGGTATCGTAGTCGCACGAGGCGACCTTGTCACAGATGTAGAGATTGGCGACTATGCTGGTAAGTCATTCTTTGGTATGTTCGAGCATTACTAACTCACCGTCAAGGTGTCAAATGGCTAAACGGATCCTGCCTGGCCTGCGATTACTGTCAGCAAGCTGATGAGCCCCTTTGCCCAAAGCCTCTTCTCTCTGGATACACTGTCGACGGCACATTCCAACAATACTGCATCGCAAAAGCTGCCCACATCGCACGCATTCCCAAGGAGTGTGATCTTGCCGCCATTGCTCCGGTTCTGTGTGCCGGTATCACAGTCTACAAGGGCCTGAAAGAGTCGGGCGTCAAGCCCGGTCAATTCGCTGCCATTGTCGGTGCTGGTGGTGGTCTCGGTTCGCTTGCCTGTCAGTACGCAAAGGCAATGGGTGTACGAACAATTGCCATCGACACAGGTGACGAGAAGAGGAAGATGTGCACTGAAGACCTTGGTGCCGAGGCCTTTGTTGATTTCTCCACGAGCAAGAACCTCGTCGCCGACGTACAAAAGGCAACACCCGATGGCCTTGGTCCCCACGTTGTCATCCTTGTCGCCGTCAACGAGAAGCCCTTCCAGCAAGCTGCCGAGTACGTCCGCCCACGCGGTACGGTCATCTGCATTGGTCTTCCCGCTGGCGCCTACCTGAGGGCACCTGTTTTCGAGACGGTCCTCAAGATGATCAGGATCCAAGGCTCGTATGTCGGCAACCGCAAGGACAGCTCAGAGGCTATTGAGTTCTTCCGCCGTGGCTTGATCAAGGCCCCCTTCAAGGTTGTTGGTCTGTCTGAGCTTCAGATGGTCTACGACAAGATGAACAAGGGTGCCATTGTTGGACGTTATGTCCTTGATACGTCGAAGTAGGGCATCAATGACCGGAAAACAAGAAACGGAAATAATGTACATAGCAGAAATCAGTATATTGAATGATATCTATTCTCATTTGTGCATGTGACTTCCGCTTTGGACATTTCCGAACTGTAACACATCGGAGGTGGATGAGTAGAATATATTGAAGTCTTTCCATTTCACCAACTACTATCAAATACATACTGTTGTGCCTAAGTAGTTGGCGGGTATCATTCTGCGGTGCTGTCCTGTCTCTGAAGGTCGCCTTCGCTTCCGAACCTTACAGATATTCTGTGGTCCTCATTCCTCGTATCCATGTTAATCGTTTAGTCCTACCAACACAGCCTTCGTCATTAGATTTGCCCAAGCTGCATCGTGAATCGCAGTAGGAAGTGTTCTGAAACGACCTATCGATGTGAAAAGGGTCGCCGAGAGCTCGAAGCCAGAACTGCTCCACCAGCATCTGCCCTCTGAACCGTGTAGCAGCAATAGTCGTGCGGATCCTTTAACAGAAGATCCACCCAAGCTGCTGTATCTTCAGCATCTTGGTCACGAAACCAAATGGTACCAGTAGGCTGGTCTCTTCTCCCTTCCTGGCCCTCTTAAACCAGCCAAGATGGCGCGACAGTCCAATCTCAATGGGTGATCTCTGTTCAAACGACCCACTCCACCTCGTCACCGCACGTACTATCCATGTCCATCACATACTGCTCAAGGCGATCCATCATCCACCCAGACTGAATCGAGCCAGCAAACTGTACGCCCTCTTGCCAGCGGACACATTTGCTCGCTGCACTAGAATACTCCACACATCTCATCTGTGCACTCTCACCGAGTACGACCTGCGTTGATGTCGAACATTTCCCTGCAGCGTAGGAGAATTGGAGACAGCTTGGCTTGGAATTACAGAGTAATTTGCATGCCTCAAAAGAACCAGTGTCGTCGGCTTCAACGTCCATGGATAGGTTGTCCCAGTCGTTGACTTTGGCATAGAGTTGGGGGAGGATATACTCCTTGAAGATATCGCGGTGGAGGGGTGCAGTCTTGCCGATTTGCTGGCGTGTTTGTTCAAAGGCCCATAGGCTCTGGATGTCGGTTGGACGCATGTGGTGGTAGGTGATTGGGGCATAACACCAAGGCGTTTTGCCGAGCTTCGTTACGTTGTGGTCGAGTGATGACACTGGTTCGCCTTGGAAATGGGGAAATGCGCCAAACAGGTCTATGTGGACTTCTTTCAGGGCCTGGGCTAGTACCATGTCGCCCGCCCAGCTCTTGGCCGTGAAGTCGTCATATAGGGCAAGGTTGGCATTTCGTTCTTCAGTTACTTTGCGTATAGCGGCCGAGGACAAGACAAACCCGGAGCCGCCATGAGCGAACAAGGTTTGTCCGACGTACATGTGCTTACCTATGTACAATGGCTGGTCGGGATCGAACTGGCGCAGGTACTTGAGCATATTTTGCCAGACCATATAAGTATCGGCTTCGATAAACACGAACCACTTCGCATTTGGACGATACAGCAGAGCTTTGTCCACCATAGGGAGAAACTTGAAACGGTCAAGTTTCCATGAGGGATTGTCCAGCGCACCGCCTGGGCCACTTCCTAAGTGCGTGGTATTCTTCAAGCCCTCCCTGCCGTGTGTCCGGAGATGGTCGTAGAGTCTGAACTCTGGTGCTGAAGCTTTGAGCTCGTCGCTGATTCCATCGAGAACATCGTGGATCTGGTGGCCTTGGATCTCTTCCTCCAAATCCGAGTAGACAATGTAGTCTGGCACGCAACGAAGGGTTGTCTCAAAGTGAACGGGTAGCTTCTCCAGGGCTTCGGTTGCCCCTGTTCGCAGAACTACCAGGACATCGTTTGCGATTGGGGATTCCGGGCACAACGGTGTTTCGGCGCCTTTCAGAATCCGTTGTGAAGAGGGCAGTCCGGGGTTGGATGTATCGTTGGCGTCTTGTGAATGAACAGTAATCTGGTCATGTTGCGGCAAAAGAAACTGGTAAACAGTGAGAAAGCAGACTGCGACGCCGAGAAGTACCGCACGTCGGCTGCGTTTTCCCGGTCCCACGGAAGAGGAGTGTCTTCTCGGCGCATAGTACTGAGCCTTCTCGTCCCATGAATTATGACGCATCTTGAAAACAGCGGAAAGAATAGAAGAGTGACTCCCCAAGGGAAATGATGCGGGGCACGGCTGGCATCTTCAAGTAACAACGTCCCTCTGAGATGATACATGAGCCAAGTTTCGTGTGGCGTACCTGGCGGCTGGCTGCCTATTCGTGTTTACTTTGTTTGGTGGAGCGAGGCACGCAAGAGGCTTGGTTATATCGCATATTGCGGCACAGCGGAGCACTGACTCGCCAAAACACAGGGGAAAACGCCACCATTCTGCCAATCCCGACCAATAGAAAAATTTCGAGGGTAGCGTAACGGACGATTGCTTCGCAGCGTTGCTCGAAATATCTTTTGCGTGTGGATGTCTCGCGCCGGATGTCGCAAACCCGATCGACGAACTACTCGTATTCGTGGTCTTTGCTCAAACAACAAACTGTAGGAAACATGTCCCGTACGCAGCGTGTTTGGGAATAAGGATGACACTCCAAAATTGGAATGCCGACAGCCACATACTGTGTTCCTGCAGAAAACTGCATGTGGTGTAGTGTAGCGAAAAGGGGTGATTCCACATACACCTTCCGTATACGGCCGTAATCCACTCATATCTCGTCGCGTCAACTGAAGAACCCAAGGCGTTAATGCAATGTGCAAGTGCTTTTTACACAAATCAGACGAAGATGGAGGAATCGTAGTTTACTGGCAGTTGTGGCGTCCAAAGCTAGATTTAGGGCTGAAGTGACAGGCGGCCTAATAATGACTAGGCGACCAAGCTTCAGCATACCAAACGGAACATTGCCGAAGAATACGCCGGCTCGACTAGTGTTCAACACCCGAGCTGGTAGTGGCGATGTGGTTGCACATCGTAGTTTCGAAGACGCAAAGTCGGAATACAATGCCGCGACTCGCTACCAAAGAGGGGTTTGGAGGCGTGTGAGTGTAAACGGGGCAGATGCCGGCACGAGCGGCTCACACCCGTATCTTTTCAAATCCAAGGGTATATATATACAAAAGTCCCATGTGTACCATCCTGTCTCGAGACATCCTCCTCGTGGTCTTGTTATTAGGTATTGCAAATATGCTGTTCATGACATCGTTAAGAAATTGACTCTTGTCTCAGGCAAAGATACAGAAATCCAAGCGCCTTGCCCCTTGTATAGGAATGGTCATGAAGCAAGAAGCCAAGTAATACGAATCGAGAAGTCAGACGGAAAACCAGAACCGGACGTCGAGGTCGTGCTAGAGATCGCTAGAAGAAATATTGTCCGCCATATCCATTCATCGCGGCCAGTGGCGGTTGAAGTAGTGTTTGTGGTTGCTGTTGCTGGACTATGTTTGCGGGCACATAGTGGGTTTGATATGGATGCTGTGGCATGCTAAAGTCTGCCACAAGCAGAGGATTGCCAAAAGCTCGCCGCTGTACTGGAGCAGGTGCTACCGAGACCTGCGGCATCTGTTGCTGGACGACGACCTGGGGCTGTTGTTGGTATACGACATTGCTCTCTTGCATGTGACCGTTCATTTGCTGCTGTTGCTGTGGAGGCGGCGGTGGCGGTGGCGGCTGCTGTGGCTTCAGCTCTTGGTTCTGCGGTGTATCCCAGCCCCACTTCTGCTTCAGCTCTGTATTGACAAATCCTACACGCCAGCCTGTTTCTTGCCTGATCTTGTCGAATATCTGGAGCACCTCTTCTTGCTCGCGTCGGTCTGTAAGCGGCTCGGCTGCAATGGCAAGTGACCGAAGCGCGACACTGGCTACACCTCGGTCCTTGACGTGTGCGCTGATACCACAGATGAATTTTGAGTTTTGCTCAAGCATAGCCCACATTTCAGGCTCACTAGGACCTTGTAGTGGATTGATCTGCGCTAGCAAGACAAGGGATGTGTGGTAGAAGAGCCGCGCGATTATCGATGCCCTCTTGATTAGCCAGACTTCAGGGAACGCGGAGCCGGATATCGTCTGTCCAGGATATAGATATGCCATCGGGTGCATGGTGCGCGGTATGTTCTCGTTCCACCTGTCGGTCATGTCTTTCAGCCGAAGCCACTCGTTGTGTCGGTCCTGCAAGGTTTGCCTGGCGACCTCCGGGTTCCGCGGTATTGACGCGCGAAAGTTACAGATCCTTGCGACGACATACAGAATGCGGTGTGTCCAGACTTCTTCCTTGCCCGACTCAGTCTCTGGTGTAAAGTCCATCTCGATACCCCATTCATCGGGGTCCCACGCGACTTGCCAGTTGAAGTGCAAGCAGCTCAAAATCTCCATGCCCACGTTCAGCCAAAAACAGGCCGCTCCAATGCCCGTCGATCTAGCATTCCACCGGCATTCCTTGATCAAAGCACGAGCCCCCGCAATGTGGTTCATCCGTTGTAGCGCACGTTTGCCCATGATTTCGTATACGTTTAATATCACCGCGGTAGTCGCACACAGGTAGGTGTCGCGGTCGGGGTCTTGCAAAGAGTGCAACAGATCGCGTGTGGCTATATCGTAGTAGTGGATGGCTTTTTCTTCGCTGTACTTGGGGTTGACCAGGGCAAGATGGCGCGCACCGCATGCGAGGAAGGCGTGTAACAGCATAGGCTCGTTGAGCGCGTGGAAGGGCAATAGACGTGAGAAGTGCTTGTGTGCATCCATGCTGTCCATCCAAATGCCAATCTCTTCAACGAAGACTTGCATGTATAGAACCTCCTCCTGGCTCTTCAGGTAATCGCGCGTGGGCAGGGGTCCGGGGCTTGCGGAATGTTCCATCGTATACGGGGACGGTGTTGGGCCGTTTGAGTAACTCGATACTGGGAGGGTCAGCTGAAGTTTGTCCAATGGAATCTTGACTTACTTGAACGTCCATGGTGCTGCTGTGCCGGCTGTTCGAAATTATAGGCAAGCTGTGCTTGCTGGTACGACTCCTGTGCTATGCCCTGTACAGGAGGAATGTGCTGGCGTGACGAAGGTGGTCTCATACCGAAATCATTGTTGCCCATGGGTACGTTTGCTTCCACGTCCTCGACTGGATACATTTCTCGGCCGCCTACATATTCCGAAGCAATAGTCCGCGACTCGTCCATGAAGGCTATCTGGTAGTCGATGCCCTGGGGGATCAGGTATGCGTTTCTCTCGCAGGTTGTGTCGAGGAAGTTGAGCTTCTTGCCCCAATTACACTCTCGCTGAGACTTGAGGCAGTTGTTGCATGTCGGTTTGGTCTCGTCGCACTTGAGATGGCGCTCTCTGCATGTCAAGCAGCCAGTGCGTGTTCTCTTGGGCTTGTCGTCGGGTGTCGCATCGCTGGCTCTCTTCCTCGAGGGCAGTGGCTTGCTCGTGGGCGAGTCATTATTGGATGGTGGTGTAACCGTGTTGGCCATGCTGACGTTCCTCCACTACACGCGGCTCGTCTGAAAACAGTCGTTGTGCCGTCGATCGCCGAGGCAGGGCGGCCACGACCCCGTAGTAGGGCGTGCAGTGAACCACGTCTGGTGGTCTCCCACTTCGCCTTTGGTATCTGATAGTCGGGCAGGGGCAGGAGGTCGAGGGCGGCAGGTTCGTAGAGCGGTCGCAAGAGGCTATGCTTCAAATATGATGGAGAAAACACAAAGGCGCGGTTTCGCGGGGATGCTACGAATACAGAAGTTGCGGGTCAGGCGCGGGGGTATGGGGTATTTCCGAGGTCGTGTTTGTCTGGTGTTGAGCTGCGCAAGAGGGTGTCTGCAGGTGTTCGGCCGCAACTGACATGCAGGAACGCGAGGGTGTCTAGGTCGAAGGGTGGGCCGGAAAAGTCATAGGACAGGGCGGTGCTTTTGGCGGGACAGAAGCAAACAAGAGTCGAGAGCGAGTCGCGAGGAGAAGTGGAATATTGGATTATACCTGAGCGGGCTGGCGTGAATGCAGGCTATGACGAACGATAGGAGAATGCTCAGCGAGGGTTGCGAGGGCAGGTGTACGCGAGGCCGTGAACCGAGGGGCCTGCAACGTTGACAGCTATACTCTGAAACAAGACATATCCCGGGATCCCGGATGGCAGAAAGTGGGCAGCTGGACGATTATCACGACGATCCTAAGACGAAGGGCGAAGAGGCAGGAGAAATGCGCTGCCAGGGAGACATCTGGGCCTTGGTATGCGCCAGTCCGGGGTGCGACGCCATGATGTGCGCGCCCTCCCGGTAATGATTTGCAAGCTTGCTTGGATTCGTTGTGACCTTCGGCGACGTCGCATTGGAACCGCTCCTCCCGTTCCGCGGACCCTCGACTGCTGTATATCATTTCTGCAGCGAGACACTGCCCAGCCCATTAGCATCCTTCGTGGTAGTTCGTGCGAAGAGCTACGCATTGTGGCGCAGGCGGGAGTGGTGTTGACACGAGAGCCCAAGTGGGTCACTTGTCGCCAGCGATATGAGACTCTGGGAATTGCTGACCAGATGGACAAGACTCGCAGAAAGATGACGCCCAACCGGCCTCTGCAATCTGCGTGTTGCATTGCGCCCGCGCAGCTTCAACGCTCCGTGAGATGCTGACTGGCTGCAGCGCCGCTCGTCTAATCTTGTAGAGTTTTAGGATTAAGCTCACGACCAGAATAGATCCCTGTCACCCTCGGCAATCTTTGCACCGTCATAGCACCTGGCACCCTTGAACACCTGGCGACGCCTCTGTACCCACTCCAAGCTGAAAGGACATGATTCATCTTCGTCTCTGCCATTCACCATGGCCACAGCGCTCTCCTGCACGAGCTGCGAGATGAAATCAGCTCACAAGTCTGAAGCACCACCTGAGAAAGGAGAGCCTGGCCCGCAGTCGTTCTCGAGGTGCATGTACCTGTCGTTCGCGTTCAATAACCGACATTCAACCGCTCATCACTGGCCCCACCATCGCTGCTAGACGATCGTCTCTCGTGCCGGCCTGCCCGAAACTAATACCTCAGCTTGCTCATGGCCCCCGAGCGCCAGATAGCCACGCTCCCACCCGCACAGCCTACCGCCATCCTTCGCGGTCATGCCGCACACATTCACAGTATCCTGTTTGTGCGCCAGAACAGCCGGCTGTTGACAGGCGACGCAGATGGTTGGGTCGTCTGTTGGAATGTGCAGACTAAGCGACCACTTGCAGTCTGGCCAGCCCATGATGGTCCCATTCTAGGATTCGCGCAATGGGGAGAAACAAAAGTCATCACGTGAGTCCCGTTGCGACCTCCTGCCACTCACCTTGGGACAATGTTAAATATTGTCGTTTTCAGGGGCTTCACTAACTCAGATTGTGTGTAGACACGGCCGAGACAACCGGATAAGAATCTGGCGACTAGAGCCGGACGACGAGGCAGGCAAACTCTCGTTAACACTGCCTGAAGATGGAAACCGGGAAGTCACTCCAAAACCATGGCTTCTCCATTCACTGCCCGTAAACACCCTGAACTTTTGTTCCTTTTCAATGTGTTACCAGTGTTCTCCAACGTCGGTCACTGAAGACGATCCCATCTTTGTGGCAGTACCATCAACGGATGACAAAGTCATCGACGTGTACAGCTTCCCTGGCGAGCTGCTCAAAGTCAGGGTCCCACGTATACAGATAGTCGAAACCGGAATGGTCATGGCTGTGAAGCTTGTCCGCAGCCAAGTGACGCAGAGGATTCTACTTCTTGCAGGATATGAAGGCGGTGTTACGGCAGCTTTCATGCTGGCAGAAGAACATGCCAACACAGGTATAGAGACTGCGCAGCTGGTATACCTCAGCCAGCCCCATTCCCAGCCCGTTCTGTCATTGGACGCCTCGCCAGACGGCGACTTTTACTACACATCCTCAGCAGACGCTGTCATAGCCAAGCATCGCATACCAGAGCTGCCACACAAGTCTGGTGGTGTAGATAACAGCCCGGATACGTCCAGTTCCAATCCTCCACCAAGTCTGTTCGCGAAGAAAAATGTGAATCAAGACAAGCCTGGAACCTCGGCACCCAGCGGTCTATCTTCACTGCTTGCATCCTCAGCACCACTGCCGAAGTTTAGACCAGCTCCGCCAGTCCAACCGGTGGTCACTTTACAATCACCATACAGAACAGTCGACACGAAACATGCAGGTCAGCAATCTCTCCGTGTCCGCTCTGACGGCAGGCTCTTCGTGACTGGCGGTTGGGACTCCCGGATCCGTATCTATAGCACCAAAACACTCAAGGAAGTGGCAGTGCTCAAGTGGCACAAGGAAGGAGTCTACTCAACTGCTTTCGGAGAGATTCTTACACCGGAAGAAGCAGACCATAGCGGCAAGATTGTCAACAAGCGGCAGATGGAGCGCGACGAGCAAACGAGGCTCAAGCACTGGGTTGCGGCTGGAGCCAAGGACGGGAAAGTCAGTCTGTGGGAGGTATTTTGATGTGGTCTCTGCTCTGGTGTGCAGCAACTCGACGAAGAGGAATGTATCTATCTGGGACTTACCATAGCATAGAGCTGTGTGTTAGTCTACCATGCAATGGTTTTGGTGGTCCTATAGAGAGCGAATCAGAGATGGTGGATGCCGGTGTGGCATGCTGTGGGGAAGCCGAGGCACAGCGACCGGGGAAGTGGGTCTCAGCTCAAGCTTGACGTTTCGCGCCGTCCATCGCATCTCGCAATGGCTTGCCTCGCGACGTTATAGCATCAACCCTTCGAGAGTTAGTCGTACCACCGAAGAACGAAGACCAGACGAAATCTGCATCGCATTCGTTCCGTGCACGCTTCCCACCCATGCCATTCGCGCTCTCCGCCGCATCCCTTCCCTGAGGAGACGCTCGTTGCTGTCGACTGGACATTATCGCATCATGGCGTCTTCCGATGAGGATGCCAAATCCTCCACCGCCCGCTCCTCCAGCCCCGAACAAGCTCCCGATCTGAGCATAACCGCCGACGACAATGTCTACCTGCACGCAGCCGGCTACAACGAATCGCCCGACCGGGGCCTTATCCACAGCTTCGCGCGCTTCCGCTCCTCGCCGCTCGACTTTATCCGCGAGGTGTCGCTGCACTTTTCAGGCACGGGATGGCGGTCCTTTGATAATCACATTGGGCAGCCCGAGTTCTACTCGGGCTTCAGCGAGGACATGAAGGCGCGGGTGTTGAGTAATCCGATGCTTGTAGCAAAGGTTCGCGAACTGGCAGACAAGCGCGTCGACGTGGAAGCGAAACAAGGATTGCTGGGCGAAGAGGCGCAAAATGGGCATGGTGTTGGCGAGAAAGATACAAAGGCCAAGAGGAGGATGCAGATTGAGGAGTCGCTTATGCAGGTCAGCGAGGGCTGGACGGATTCCATGATCTGCAAGATG
The DNA here is from genome assembly GCF_042100115.1 of Alternaria dauci. NCBI lineage: Eukaryota > Fungi > Ascomycota > Dothideomycetes > Pleosporales > Pleosporaceae > Alternaria > Alternaria dauci. The sequence continues at coordinate 2,264,779 of NC_091273.1, forward strand.
GAGAGCAAGGGCTTCATAAGAGGCGCATACTATCTTGCGACACAACTCTTGACAAGAGCCTACCACCAGGGCGTGCATGTCTCGAGCGAGGAAGTGCTGCGTTTGCGTGCGGTTGCAGAAAAGGCTGCAAAAGACAAACAATCCATCATCTTCCTCCCGTGCCACCGCTCTCACGTCGACTACGTCTCCCTACAAATCATATGCTATCGGCTCGGGCTTGCTTTGCCCACCGTGGTTGCTGGAGACAACCTGAACATCCCGGTGCTCGGGTCCTTCCTGCAACATGCGGGCGCAATGTGGATACGGAGAAGCTTCGGAGACGACCAGCTGTACATCACGCTAGTCCAGTCGTACATTGATACCCTGCTGCAATGCGGATACAACCTTGAGTGTTTCGTCGAAGGCGGGAGAAGTCGAACGGGCAAGCTTCTGCCGCCCAAGTTTGGCATACTCAGCTACATGCTGGATAGTGTCGCGAGTGGCAGAGTAGAAGACGCCATCATCTGTCCGGTATCGACCCAGTACGACAAGGTCATCGAGGTCGAGTAGGTTCTCCAGATCACCTTTGCGCCATCCCAGAATACTGACATGCCGCAGCTCATATATCAGCGAACTTCTCGGCCAGCCCAAGCCCAAAGAAAATCTACTAGACTTCCTCTCCGCCTCCTCCGTCCTCTCGCTCAAACTCGGCCGCGTAGACGTTCGCTTCCATGAGCCGTGGTCGCTCAAGTCCTTTATCAACCAGCAACGCGATCGTTTCTCAAAACTCCCCCAACAACTAGATACTAAAGAAGACCGTCTCCGTCTCCTGCGTACACTAGGCTACAAAGTCCTATCAGAAATCAACGACGTCTCAGTTGTAATGCCGACCGCCCTCGTTGGTACTGTACTACTAACGCTGAGAGGGCGTGGCGTCGGAAAATCAGAACTAATACGCCGTGTCGAATGGCTTAGCGACCGGGTTCGCGCTCAAGGTGGCCGTGTAGCACATTTTGGCAATCTCCCCACCAGCGTCGTCGTCGACCGCGCTTTGGAAGTCTTGGGACCTGGCCTAGTCGGCCTTGTCCCCGGACTACCAGAAGATACATTCTACGCCGTCGACAGATTCCAACTCTCCTTTTATAGAAACATGACCATCCACCTCTTCATCTTGCAAAGTCTCGTTAGCGCAGCGCTATACACACACGTCAAGCAGGGTGGCGGCCCAGAGTACCAACGCATGTCCTACGGCGATCTGCGCGCGCAGGTACACTTCCTGTCTCAACTCTTCCGCGGAGAATTCATCTTCCCCACCGAAGGTCTGGACACCAATCTGGCCAAAACCCTCGATGGACTGGAAAAGGACGGTGTGATTACCATGTCACGGTCGAAGACCGAGCTCGGCGAAGAGACTGTCGATTTCATTGAACTCTCACCCGCCGAACGGGCCCAAGGACGCGAAAACTACGACTTTTATTGTTTCCTCATCTGGCCGTTTATCGAAGCCGCGTGGCTCGGTGCCATCAGTCTGATGATGCTAGCACCGCCCGTCTCACCCCTTGACACATCTACATCCACATCCTCCTGGCTAGACCTCAAAAAAGTCCAAGACCGCGCACAACTCCTCGGCAAGACACTGTACCACCAGGGCGACCTCTCCTACTTCGAAGCCGTAAACAAGGAAACACTCAAGAATACGTATGCACGATTTCAAGAAGAAGGCATGGTTCTTGTTACCAAGCCCAAAGACAAGACGCCGGCTACTATCAAACTGGCGGAAGAGTGGACTCCGCAAAGAGGGTCTGATGGCGGTATTATTGCGGACGGCCCGTTGTGGCGCTTTGCAGAGCGGATCAGTGCTTCTAGGAGAGAGGGCAAGAACAGGCGTGATGGAGCGACGGTGCAGACGAGGGTGCTGGCGTTGGCGGATCTGGTTGGTGAGAAGCTTTGGGATGAGGCAGTGTTTGATGAAAGAGAACTAGATGGTGAGGAGGTAGGGGTTGTGGAAGGCAAGGCGAAGAGCATGCGGAAGAGGGGGAACATGGCGCGACTATAGTCTGCTTGTTGTATGATATGTCATCTACATGCCTACGACTACTTGATGAGATTGCCTCTTTCGTCGTCGTCATCATCAGTCTCTTCTTCACTGTCTGTTTCGTACTCGCTCTCCTCCTCTGTCTCTTCCTCATCGGTTTCCTCCTCACTACCACTCTCATCTTCTTCTTCCGCAAGCCAGTCGTCGAGCGTCTTCTCTTTCTGCGGCGCCTTGCTCGCCCCGCCAAGACTGGAATCTCCACCCATGCCATTTAGACTTCGAGGACTCAACATGCTGTCAGGCGTCATCCTGCTACTGCCACCTGCCGCCGCATCTAGTCTTTCTGCTGCGGACATGTTCTTTGCAGTCTCATAGGCGGACACGTATGTTGAAGAAGAGTTTGAGACGACCTCATCGCGTAGAGCCGGATCTGGTTCGTCGCCCTCCTTGACCCAACGAGGCAGATCATCATAGCCTCGCAGACCGCCGACGCCGCCTTCGTCGCCGATAACGAGACTGGCACTGCCGAGCACGTAACCTTTCCTTGTTTCACTTGGACTCGGAATGTGTGGTACGGGTTTCGGTGCGAGAAGCAGGAGCGACGCGAGTTGTGTTGATGTTGGTGTCGCCAACAGTGCCTTGTACACGCGGGCGCGGTCGCGGAGGTCGTACGAGGTGTCGTACCTCACGAGCAGGAGTACATAGTTGTATAGTGCCTCGATGATGTGTGGCTTGTCCTCTTTAGGCTCCTCGTTTTGCGGAGCCGACTCAAGATGTTCATCCCTGAAGCCACCTTGCTCTTCCTGGAAATCATCCATGAGCGACGGACTCGGTTTGGGCTCTTCGGCTTTTGGCTCTGGAGGCGGATTTGCGGCCAGGTGATGTACGTAGACCTTTGCTGCTAGCAACACGATTTGGAGCTTTGCCGGCTCAGCTTCGTCCGCAAAGCCTTTGACAAGAATGCGCAAAACGTCTGCCGCGATGTTGTTCTCAGGATCGATGCCCGCAAACTCTCCGACCAGCCATATGATGCTCGCCCGTGCCTGGGGGCTGGTCGCTGCATCCAAGTGTTTTGCTAACCGCACAACGGTCGTCCGGTGTGCGTTGGGGTCCCGTTGAATCAGATGTCGAATAACTTCCAGTGACTCGGCAACCAGATGAGTGTCAGCGGACCCAATGTGCTTCAACAGCAACTTCAGACATCTTGCAGAGGTCTGTGGGCTTGTCGCAGGGCTCTGGGAACACCGTCCAATTGCACGCACCGACTCCTTGACGAGCGCGGGATCCAGGCTGCCAGAGTGCGAGAAATGGCTCAGTTCGGCCAGAATCAGACTCTGTAGCCTCAACGGTGCGTGTGGGAATATCAGAGTAAGCAGTTCCAGCTTGAGCTGCCAGATGTGTGGCGCGTCTGTCGACCGCACTAGGAAGTGAGTGTAGTACTTGACGAACGGCTCCGGATGTGTCAGACAGACCTGGACGATGTTGTACAGTGCTATGTGCTGAATGTCGCCTGCAGATCTCAAGAGGGACACCAACGGTCCGATGGCCTGGGTCAGGTACTCCGGGGTACCAAGATATAGGTATGTCCTGGCTACCGCAATCACGACAGCCGCATTTCGAGACTGCAGAAGCGATTGGCAGCCCTTGAGTAGCAGTTCAAGATCCGGGTCAAGCACGGCGACCTCTTCCATGTCCTGTTCCTGTTCCTCTTCGTCGGACTCGCTCTCTGAGTCGTAGAAGCCTTTTGTCGATTGTTTCGTCTTGCTGTTCGTACTGGCACCCACTGCCTTTTTGACTTTTCTCGTCCGGCGCGGAAAGCACTTCCTTGCATAGATCATCATGAGCCGCAGTGTAGCCAACTGTCCCCACTCGTCCATGTCAACTAGCTTTCGTACCAGGGAGCGATAGTGCGGGTGTATGAGGTCCAGACGGTCCGGACACAGTTCCAGGAACGATGAGACAGCCGCGCCGGTTACGAAGTACTGCTTGTCTCCTAGGAGTGTCGAGAGGTATTCGAGCAGTTGCGGCTCGGTGTTGGGGTCCAGTCTGTAGCACTTTGGTATTGCCAGAGCTGCTGCCCTCCTTACGTATGCCGACATGTCGCCAGAACCGCGCTTGATGCCCAGGCTGACAATCTGGCTAATGACAGGCACCCTGATGCTGGACATGACGCGCAGAGCGAGGGCGCGAAGCTGGGGATTCGTGTCGGTGAGGGATTTCTGTATGGTGTTGATGGAGAGGAGCGCGGTATCCGGTTCGTGTTCGGCATGCTGGAGGAGGTAGATGTAGACGAGCTTCTTGACCTGGAGGGACGGCGACGCGACATTCTTGATTACGTGGGAGAAGAAGGGCAGCGTCTGCGAGGGCGGCTGTCGGTAGGACATCTAGAGGCGCTGCAGTCAGTTACTAGACGTTCCACAGCGTCCAATGGCTGGCGCTGCGGGAGTGCCGCGGCCATGGCGGGGTGTTCCTACAGTGACGACTCTGCGCAGTCCTTCGAGCACATCGCGCTCTGATCTGCTGTCGAGGAGCTTCTTGAGCTGGCCCGAGGGCAGTTCTTTCGTGGGCGCTCGGCGCACATTGCTGGCGTCGCGGGCGGCTTCGAGGGTCAGGTCGCGGGCTGCGGAGAGGGACCAGTGAGCAAAGTTCGAGGGATGCATGGCAGGCAATTACATGTCCAAAAAGGCCAATAGCACAGGGGAGAGAAGCAGACAGCAGGCGGGATATCTGTATGAAAATTGTGAAAGGCGCCATACCTGTCTCCAGCAAGCTCGATATGCGACTGATGGACTCCATGGCCGCGACTTGCGCGAGGGAGAGCGCTTCGGACCGCGCTTCGTCGCTGCCCACGAACGAGATGCCGACGATGCAGAGCCAGGGAGGCGAGGAAGCGGGTTCTGGGCCTGGTGGTCGTGATCAAAAGCCCCGACGTGCATGCACTGGGAGTTGTGACGGATGGCCAGCGTAGGTAGTGGGGTGGTCAGGGTGCGGGTACTATGCTGATTGGCACCGGGGCTGGCGACGTTGTGTTCCCCAAGGCCTACCTTCCGTCCCGAATCAGTACACCGATGACAGACGGCACCAGCACACATGGCAGCCAAGAGCCTCGCCACTAGTAATCCGTCTGCCATGTCGCCAGCACCCACGGTTCTCTACCCGTTGACCCTTCCGGCCCTGCTCCGCCATGTGCTCACTACCCAGTCCAGCACATGTCCAACCCTGCTGATCATGTGCTCGAGCCGCGACATGTTCATCCAGGACCTTGCAACCTCACTGCACAGTCACAGCCATCATGGCACGCATAGTCTAGAGCAGCTGGTCGCGCCCACTCTTCACAACCTACTCACGACACGGCATGTCAGGCTCGCCTTCTGCGCGTCTGTGCAGGCCTTGTTAGCCTACTTGACTGCATGTGCTCGGTCTGGAGCTAATCAAGCCGACGAAACAGAAAGGGTCGTCTTGGTGAATCCACTCGCTCTACATGCGCCCACGTCTTCCTTCTCAGCCCAGGGCCTGTCTAGATGCTTTGCGGCGGCGGCCGAGGTTGCGCTCAAACCCGGTGTGACGCTCTATATTGCCGAGTGTGAGGGAAAGCGCGAGCGTCCAGGAGAGCACAGTGATGAGGATACAGACATGGAAGACAACCACCCAGAGCCCTCCGTTGACGCGCAGACGCAAGATCCGTGGGAACAGGAAGTCTCCATCTTGAACGTGTCAGCCCGGAGGTTTGCATCTGGCAGTGGCGAGCGGGCGTGGGCAGGTCGCACCGTCACGGCCAAGCAGATAGCAGCAAGGTGGTTTCTCTTCCACCGCCTCGAGCATCAGCAGCCACACGCAGACCAAGGATGAACAACAAGCGCTCTAGTAATCATAAGTAAAAGGATCCTGCAGTTTTGATTCGCCGTGTATGCGCCATCAAGCCGGACTGGTTCAGTCCATCTACATGGCCGTCGCTTCGTTACTTCGTGGGAGCCTAGGCCGCCCTGGATATCCATCGCTTCCAATCGAAAGAAAATGACACCTTCCGCCACATCGCTACATGATTCCCCCTATTAGCCAAGCTTGGGCGACCCGATTACCAGTCCTTCTTGATGTCGAAAGACCAGGTGAACTGCAGATGGGTCTGCTGGTCATCGTCGACGAACTTGGAGACGGCGGTGTAGTGGCCACGGCCGAGCATACCAGAGGGAGCGGTTTCGGGTTCGACTGGGACGCGTGTCAGTAGATTGTGCAGGACGTTGTCGGGCTGACCTACACTTCTTCTCATAGTACGGCTTCTCCTCTGTGTTGGGACCGTATGAGCCCTGTTGTAACTGTTAGCCCTCGTCCGATGCCCTAGTATAGCGGGTGTGCCTACCATCATCTCCTGTAGCTTCTCGCTGACACCCATGCGTGTGACCTTTTGGAGGTACTTGAGACCGGAGAGAATGTCGTGTTGGACCTTGAACTGTGCCTTCATGCGGAACCGAGCACCCTCCTTGATGGTGAAGGGCTTCTCCTTGAGAGCTTCGACAGCACCAGGTGCGCGCAGGTCGATGACGATATCATCGCGGCCTTCGACCTCGAGAGCGAGGGAGAGGATGATACACCGGCGGGGGTCGTTGGGGTCGGAGATGTCCTTGCCTTGGCCAAGACCAAGGGACTTCTTCCACTTCTGGAGAGACTCGTCGTTCTGGTCTGTAGCAGGGCGTGTTAGCTACGTATGCAGGATACAGCTCCCCGAAACATTGTGGAACCTACCCAGCTGCTGGTACTCGTCAATCGTCTTCTTCTCGCCAACCTTGAAGCCCTCGGTCTGCTCGGCGTGGAGGTCGTCTGCGTGGTCGGCCATGGCTGATGTCAGTGGTTTCTTGGGAGTGCAAACTTAGGGAATTGGTGCAAGTTAGCAAAAGAAATGTTGTGGAGAAGTTAAAGGGTCAATGGTAGCAATGAGGGGCGCGGCCTCGTGTTGAGCCTCGCGGTTAGCGGGGCACATTCACCGCTCCAGCACGTCGAGCTCCTCATTGGCTACGTTCCTGGTTGCCGCAGTGCTGTGGACCCTTTGATATGCCGCAGGCTGTCCAGACTCGTGCTGCAACACAACTGCCTCTACCGTGGACCTGTTCCCAGGGAGAAGCGTCCTGAGGTGTCAACCGTCTCAAGGTCGAGCATAGACCAAACCCCGCTTGTTCTTTTTGAACCGGCCAACTACATCTGCAGGGCCGTGGTGAATGCGCCCGAGGGTGGGAGCTTCAGCCAGACCGACACGCCTCGTCAGTGAGCTTCGTGACGTGGTTAGCGCTATGCGTGGTAGCGTATGCATCCCGTCTCGGAGATATGAGCTTAAAGTGATGGTGCCAGGCGATGCCCGGGCAGGAAAGCAGCTTGGAACAGACGCGCTTCTTTGTGTGCAGCTTCGCAGCGCCGGTTTCGACGATTCCTCGAGGGCGCCTACGGAATTGTATTTCCCGAGATTTGACCAGACGATCACGGGACCTGACTTTGTTTTGGGGCAGCGTCTCTTCAACATCATAGCAATTGAGTTTGCAACGCGTCAATGCCCCTATCCGCTTGCGTTGTTTGAGATGGAAGGTTGGTGCTGTTCAGGAGCAACGCGCTGCAAAGTCACGAGAAAGTACCAAAACGCGTGACTTTCTACACTTTCCTAATCAGGCGCGCGGAGAGACTGGCGACGCTTCATCGGGCCTGCAATGCCAGGACAATATGGGCAGGGCCAATCGGCGAGCAACAAAACTGTGGCAAATACACTACAAAGCGAGTCGCGAAACTTTTGCGTTCGCGCAGACACGTCCGGGGTGGCTGGGCGTCATCTTCCTGGAGCGCTAGTGCACAGGGATAGCACACCCATCGCTCCTTCCTGTCTCTGTCGCATCGCATCATCCTTCATCACGTCGATCGCGCGCTTTCACACCCCCATCGCCACGTCGCGATTTCCTCACGAGTCGGCACTCAGCTGCTTTCACCCATCGCGCGACCCGGTCTGCCAGTACACTGTTACTGACGATTGCGCGCGTCATACGTAGTCCGCAACCGCTCCGAAACTTCTCGCAACCGCCTTTGCGCTGCGCGCTTCACACATTGCCAATACGCGTCCTATTATTACGCGCACATCAGATCAACTCCTAATATTTACCCGCGACATCACCACCATGGTCTCTCATCGCAACCTGCCCGAGAGGAAGAACCCTCTCCTCGAGCCCACCGATGCCACGGCTGGTACGTACACGTTGCATCGCGTTATTCCAGCTAGCCATCTAACAATTGCGCGCAGTCGAGATCCTCATCGAGAGACGTCGCCTAGGACAGACAAACCTCGGTGTAAAGCCCGGCATCAGTGGTCTTACCAATGCGACCAAGCCAGAGAACATGGGCACGTTTGACTACGCGCATCTGAGGGTTCCATTGCCAAAGGACCTGACAGGATCTGGCATTTTCTCATTGAACAAGACCTCGGCTTTCCCCGAATCTTACTTCCTGATGGTACGCGATGAAAAGAAGCCCTGGCAGCTCGCGCAGACACTCGACTAACGCGACAAACAGCGACGCAGCAGCGACGGCTACATTAGTGCCACAGGCATGTTCAAGGCTGCGTTCCCTTGGGCCTCGCTCGCAGAGGAGGAAATGGAGCGCAAGTACCAAAAGAGTTTCCCTTCTGCGGGCGCTGAAGAGGTCGCCGGAAGCGTGTGGATTGCGCCTGAGGAGGGTGAGTAACTTGCCTTCACCTTTACTTGAACCCCGCGCTAACGAACGTGGTATATAGCGCTCGCACTGTCTGACGAATACTGCATGCGTCACTGGATCGAGGCACTTTTGGACCCCGCGCCGATCGAGAAGGGCAACAAGGATAAATCAAACACGCACATTCAGATGCCTCCCAAGTTCGACGTCGCAAACGCCACACCTGCGACTCTCCCCCCACCTGGCCTTCGCACAACCCGGACGCGCTCGGCCCGATCTGTATCACCTGGCAGAGGCGCTGCGACCCCCAGCCGAAAGTTTGCGACCCCACGAAAGTCACGGTCAACAAGGAGTGCGATGAAGCCTGAACTCACCAAGGCTGACGAGGTCGCTACCCCATCGAGTGCTCTGCAGACCATCATCGCCAACGGCGCGACACCTTCTGCGTCAATCGCATCATCTGTCGATGGCGACGTCAAGGAGAAGGAGGCAGCGATTGAAAAGGCAGAGCCAAACGTCAAGGAGGGCACCGTTCACATTGAAGTCGAGCAGACCGTCGAGACCAATGGCGATGTCGAGAAAACGAGCACCAATGTCACTGTCGATGTCCCACACAGCCACGCCGCGCTTCCTGAGCCGGAAGACCCTACTGCCATGATTGAAGAGGCTAAGCGCATGGTCGCAGAGGCACAAAAACTAGACAGCGGATCATCGGCGCAGGTCACCAAGTCGACGAAGCGCGGAATCGAAGATGTTCTGGACGTTGAAGATCTCGCCGAGGAGCGCCTGAGCAAACTCGCCAAGGTCGCATACACCACCGAGCAGAAGATGACCAAGGAAAAGGTCACACGGAGAGCGCTTGTTGGCGTAGGTGTCATGGCAATCATCGGGTAAGTCTCCATCAAAAACTGAAAACCAGGCATATAACTAATAATACGCAGCACCGCTTTCCAATACTTTGTATAAGCCGATCATTTTGCTGTGACTTTTCTTACACTGCGTATGTCTTGGGTATCTGGAGGCTCTCCCTCGCGCGATTGAGTTCCACGTGCTTTACTTCACTTCGATTTCTTCGCAGATACCAACACCCAAACTTTTTGATCTTTATAAGGCGTCCGGGAGGCTTGTACGCTATTGCATGAAGGACATTGGTGGCTGGCTCCCTTTGGAAGGAAAGGAACTTGTTCAGAGGTGGGAGCGGCGACACTCGTTCTGTGTTCGAATGGAGAAAAGGTTGTCCGGGTGGTCAACAGTAGAGCATTTTAATCTGATATCCCCCAGTTTTCATTGTTCATCACACTACTGATTCGTGATTTCAGAGATTGTCTTGTGTGCGCAGCGATATCATCTACCTCCGCTAGCATTAGCCAGCTCTCCAACCTTCCTGACTGCCTCTTCAAAGTCGTCGAATGCATGAATGGGCAGCTTGGCTTCTTCCAACACCTTTTGTCCTTTCTCCTCGTTTGTCCCCCTCAATCTAACGACAACGGGCTTCTCTACTCCAATCTCCTTGAAAGCCATGATGATTCCTTCGGCAATCATGTCGCACAACGTCAGTCCTCCAAAAATGTTTACAAAGACAACGGAAACGCGGGGGTCGGATAGAATGAGCTTGAACGACGTCTTGATAGTGGCGGACGTCGCCTTGCCACCTGTGTCGAGGAAATTAGCAGCAGAAGTTGAGTAAGGCGGTTGAGAGAGACGCAGAGAAAGCGTGTCAATCGTGTTCAGCGCGAGTCCGGCACCGTTCACCAAGGTACCAATGAGATTCCGCGGTCCTTGCTCTGCAGTAGAAGAAGGTGGCGTTTGGGTCTCTGCCTGCGTAGTGCCAGCAGGAAATTCAGGTGAGCCTAGAGGTATATACACGATACCCGCTTCTTCTGCTTCTCGATCTGTCGCTGAGATGGAGGCTTGGTCGCGTAGAGTGTGCAGATCAGTTTGTCGTCTTCCGGACTTGAACGCTGCGTCGTCGAAGAACAGGTATGGTTCGTAAACGAGCATCTCGTCACTCTCTACGGATAGAGCGAGCTTGACATGGGCGTCTATGGCTTCCTTCTCTTTGTATAATGTCCAAAGGTTCTTGATCAGCTCAACGGTCTGGGCTTTGGCTTTGGGTGGTGCGGCGTCGAGTTGCATGTGTGCGATCGCGGATTGGATAACTTCTGTGCTGGGGCCTGAACGGTAGTCGAAAGGAAAGCGACGGACGCGCTGGTTGAGCGTGGACGCTTTTGCGGTGGGTGATGAGATGATTGAGGGACTGCGGGCTGAGCGATCAGGAGAGATGCCTAGGTAGTGTGTTGATAGTGAGCCCTCGGGTGGTATGGTTAGGCTGATCTTGTATTCTTTGAGTAAGTTCGTAGATTGGTCCCGGGTAAGATGGAGAGAACGTCTTTGCTGAGGCGGGATTGACGGTCTGGCTGAAACGACAGGCCGCTGTCTGAAGCTTGAAGTATGGTACGAGCGGCGATGTTGAGTTGCCGATTGTTCCTGGCCGCGGTCAGTATCTGTATCCGGTCTCTCTCTCGACTTCAGACATACTGTTCTCTTTACATTGCCACCGGTCTTTGCAAGGATATCCTTCATCACACCACCAAATTTGGCAGGATGGTCTACCATTGTTACACCGGCATTTTCAAGTGCCTTGTACTTTGAAGCCGCAGTGCCTTCTCCCAGACCAACCCACGCGCCTGCATGCCCCATCACCTTGCCATGCGGAGCTTCGAATCCTCCAATCACAGCAGCAATAGGTTTCGGATTCTTAACACGCTTTTTGTAGTCATTGATCCAGTCCGCCGCCTCCTCTTCTGTTGTACCGCCTAGTTCACCAACGATTATGATAGCCTTGGTATCTTCGTCGTGCTCAAAAACTTTCAAGGCATCGACAAAATTGGTCCCAGCAATCACATCGCCTCCTACTGCGATGCATAGGCTCTGTCCAACACCGGCTCGCGTCAGAGATCCTACGGTCTCGTATGAGAGCGTACCAGACTTTGCTACAATGCCAACGTGTCCAGGGGAGAACGTTGGGAGTGGCTGAAATCCGATCCTGCATTTTCCAATAGCAGAGATGATACCAGGGGCATTGGCACCCACGAGCCGCGATTTGGACTGCGACTGCAGCATCGAGTGTATTCTCATCATATCATGCAACGGAATGTGTTCCGCAACTGCAACAATGAGCGGCACTTCGGCCTCAATGGCCTCTTCAATCGCAGCTGTCGCCTGATGTGCTGCCACATAGATTCCCGTGGCATCTGGCTTCAATTGTTCCATCGCAGCCCTCACTGACGGCAATACAGGCAGCCCAAGATGCTCTCCTGAGCCATTGGGCTTCACACCGCCAACCACATTGGTCCCCCATTCTATCGACTCTCTTGCATTCGCAGTGGCTTGTTTGCCGGTAAATCCTTGGAATATCACGCGTGTGTGCGAACCGATCTTGAGATTTTGAATGGTGTCATCGTAGTTGTTGCGCCGAGACGAGACTGAGAAGGCGGCACAAGGTATCCGATGGCCGAATATTCGCGCCGTTTGAACGTTGTTGCGCAAGAGACGCGCTTGCTGTGAAAGCATACCGGATAGAATGGGCTATTATGTGAACGTCATAGACTGATTCGGTACTGGGAAGAGGTCGCCAAAACCACCACAACCAGGTCTTAACTGTAGAAAGAAAAAATACAACAGAAAAATACGCTCCTGCCTTATCCACTCGAGTTGAGTCTTGATCTAGACATGTAGTATCTTAGATGAGCTCATAGGCAACTAACCGGCGTGCATTGCGGCTACATGCGAGTAGCCGAATGGGCCCCTCATGCATCCGAACCTCGGGCGACATCGGAATCTGTACAACTGTCTGCACGCCTTGCAGACTGTGCGTTCATAGTGTTTTTCTGTGATTCACGACTATGGTCGGCAGGTGTGCACCGAAACTGACAAGCTCAGCTGGCGTAAAGGGCAGTTTCCTGTGTAGCCTAGACACAGGAGCAACACTTCACAAACTAATCATAATATAGCCGACACTGAAGTCTTCACCAAGCAATGATGTAACTTTCTCATCACATTCGAACTCGAGTTTCATGTGCAAGTATGTGCAGACCTCGGCATTTTCATATGTTGCACAGCGAGCAGAAGAGTGCCTTGCATGCTTACCCCAGATGCCCGGCGCCGCGGAAGTGGGTCGCGTGACGTTGTTGGCGCCGGCTCGCGTGGCTTTTTACACATCACCCGCCAGGTCAAACAAGACAATTGACCGCCCACACGACTGCCTCCACCGCCTCTTACTCGTCCACGCGCTCCACGCGCTCCACTAACGCTGGCACGCGACTCATCGTCATCATCGTGATCGAAAATCATGGCCGATGGGAAGGATGACCGCGGATGTCGAAAGCATGGACACCTGGAAGCTCGGGGGCCATGGGTGGCTCTTGAGCCTCTTTGAGCGGCTACTAACCCCTAGGCTTCACGAAATCTTTTACTCTGCTTCCTCCTCTGCTTTCTGCTTCATCCTGCGCTAGTAATGAGTTGCTAATTACACTATACTACACTTGTTTCAGTGACCTAGTCCGTCGGCCCTATTCAGCCATGCTACCTCACGTACTTCTCCTCGCAGGCCTCCTTCACCATGGCCATGCCTTCTCGATACCACACGTTCCACGCCTCAGCGATTTCGTTGGCGCCAGTCGCACACAGGCACTGCAGCAGCCGTTACAGGATACACTTGATGCGTGGATCGAGAAGGAAGGACATATAGCGCTAGACAAGCTCCGGGCAAACATCGCACCAGGCGGCAGTAACGTCCAAGGGAAGGGTGTAGCGGATGGCACGGTCATTGCGAGTCCGAGCCAGGAGGGCCCAGATTACTGGTTCCAGTGGGTCCGCGATGCTGCGATCACTATGAACACCCTAGTAGACGTCTATGCCGACGACCCATCTTCTTCTCGCGGTTCCGCGTTGTCCTCTGTCCTCGGCGCGTATACTTCCCTCTCAAGCGCCATTCAACACACCTCGAACCCTTCAGGCACATTTGACGATCTTTCTGGACTAGGCGAACCCAAGTTCCACGTCGATGGCACGCCATTCACTGGCTCCTGGGGACGGCCTCAGCGGGACGGGCCAGCGCTACGGGCGTTGACGCTTATGCACTACCTGCGTGAATACAATGCCTCACACCCTTCGCTCTGGAGCTCAGAGTCATCTGAGGATTTCTTCGGACCCTACTACACTGCGGAGATGCCGCCGCGTAGCGTCATCAAAGCCGACTTGGAATACGTCAGCCACTTCTGGAACCAGTCAAGTTTTGATCTCTGGGAGGAAGTCGAGGGCCTGCACTTCTTCAATCTAATGGTCAGCGCAAGAAGTTTGAAGGAAGGCAGCGATCTGGCAAGAGTATTCGGAGATACAGGTGCGGCGGACTGGTACCAAGAGCAGGCTGGTCACATTGAGAGTTTCCTCGGCAAGTTCTGGGATGCTCAGAAAGGTCACCTTGTGGAGACATTGTCGAGCGAGAGAAGTGGACTGGATTGCGCGTTGCTCCTTGGCTCTCTACATGCTCTGCCTGCAGAGGAGTTTGAAGGTGACTCTGTGTACCCACCCTGGTCTGATGAGATTCTCGTTTCGCTTCTTGCCCTTGCCCGCGACCAACGTGATCGGTTCCCCATCAACAGCAGTCCATCCGACCAGGACCAAGACGATGTAGAAGAAGACTCGTTTGAAGGAACCGGCATTGGACGTTATCCAGAAGATGTATATGACGGATATGGCACCTCTAACCGCGGTGGTAACCCCTGGTTTCTGTGCACATCGTCGGCTGCCGAAGTTCTTTACCGTACCGCATCGCACCTCTCGGTTGCTGGCAATCTGACCATCTCTGGTACCGGCCTGCCTTTCTTCGAAGCCCTCCTTGCAACATCATCTCTCGACGTTGACGTTGGCACATTTGGCTCATCAGATGCACTCTTCCATTCCGTTATTGAGCGACTGCACACCACGGCCGATCAGTTTCTCGAGGTCATCAAGACGCACGTTGATGCTGAGGGCAGCATGAGTGAGCAGTTCGATCGTGTGACAGGTTACATGAGGGGTGCTGAAGACCTGACATGGAGCTACGGAGCATTCCTGCAGGCCGCCAGAGCGAGGAAAGTATTCATGGGTCTTTGACAGACGCTGCTGTCAAGAGGATGCAACCATGAGAGGGATGAATTATGAGTTATGACTGATATATGACCTTTAAATAGCGCGGAGTTTGTCCGGCTGGACTAAGAACTTGAAGATTAGATACCCTCGTTTACTGCAATTATACTATTTCTACGAAATATCATACACTTTGTGATATAGAACACAAGCAAGAACTTTAGGCGGCAAAGTAAAGAGGAGCTGCGGATTAGTAGTAACACATTGTGTTGTGATGAAATCTGCAAAGATACGTCCTGTGTGCTAGAAAAGTGTTCAATCTAGTCCAGAGGCCAGTACTCATGGATGTTATGCTGTGTCTTCCACCCTGCTCAACGTTAGTATGCGAATGCGACTTCATGCGCTGCAAGAACTTACTCATGAACCAACAGCAGAACGGGAAGAACAACGTATTTACTGCACCCCAGGCGATCAGAATGCCAAAGTCCAGACCTATTCTTGAGTGTAGATCGAACAGTATCGACCGACTCCCCTCGACAACTACAATGCAGCATTAGCAGCCGACACCCCAGGATGTCGTGACTGTGTTACTTACTCGAATGTAGAGGCCAAGCATATCCCCACCGGTAAAATCCAGGCGCAATCTCAATGTCGTAGAAGGAAGTAGACACGTTGGTAATGACCCAGAAGATCAAGAACAGTCCCATCCACGGCATACCCACTATCATTGCCATATTCTCACACGCCAATCCCAGCGCAATCATGCCAAAGAAGTTGAGCATCCAATATACCACAAACGTCCCGCTTCCATAAGCTACCGGATTGCCTTCCATCATGTTCGTGACTTGCGTTTCGCTCGTGATGGAATTTGTGTGCCAGAAGTTGATCTGGAACGCCATCGAGATGAATGAGTAGGCGAGGGAGAGCATGAAATAAGCGGATATCGTAGCGCACCAGCGCCAGATGACGAGCTGGGGAAACTTGAGCGGTGGGTGGTTTTCAGGCTTGAGGTATTGCATGTGGATGGGCATGTAGAAGGAGAAACTGAAGAACGATATAATGATGAGATCTGCAAACAGGTTAGCCAATGTATGGGTGAAGGGTGCGGGCAAACCTACAAATGAGTCCGATGGATACGGCAGGGATAGCAATATACGGATAGAAAGGTCGCAGGTTAAACTCGGAGAAGCCAATTGCCGGGTTAATTGCTTGGGGAGCGTTTTGTATATTTGAAAGTACCGCTGGGTCGCTTGCATTCTGCATCGCCATCTGCGCCCATTGCTGTCCGACCGTACTTTGCGCCTGGGTCATGAACTGGCTGATGATGGGAAACATGAAGTCAAACCAGTTGGTATCATCTCTCGCGTCTTGGTAGATCAGCTGACACGCTCCAAGAGGATCGTAACTTGCGTTGCCGTTGGCGATGGCAGAGTACAATAGCGCGCTCGCATTGGGGTTGATGACAATAGCAGCCCAGGCATCCCAATCGTAGACTGCCTGTCGGACTTGTATCGGGTCGTTGTTGAACTCTGAACCAGGTCGGACACCCCATCCGAGTGTCGGCTGACCGCTGCTCAGCTGCTGTTGTACAAGTTGCTTGATAGCCGGTCCAACAAAGGGCGCGTTCCCAGTGTTGTCATACGGTGCCGCACCATCCATATCCACAACGTAAACCAGCAAATGGCTTAGCCTGTCCTCGACCTTGAAGAACACCGCCCAGTACAGAGATAGCACGCCCAGAATGAATGCCATCAAGAAGGCTGTCGTGATGACCCATTTTACGACAGCACGATTTCGAACTTGTCGAAGATCGGGATGCCAGAATCCCACGGGTTGCATGTCAGACTGGTGCGATTTCTCGTTCCCACTCTCAGCTTCCTCGGGCGCTGTTTTCCCACGATTCGTCTCTGGGTGTCCATTTGTGCCTTCTTCTGCATTGATCTGGGCTGGAGGGCGAAATGCGCGTGGTAGGCGAATGCGATTAATTAGTTGTGTCATGGTATATTGGAAACGGATGAGGCGCAAGTATGTCACGGGAGATGGGCCACAGTTTGTCGCTAAGAAAGCTTGCTGGTCTTGGAAAATGCATGGCGGCCATTTGGTTTTATCTGTTGTTGCGGTTATTTCCTCCAGGGCTGTTTACTCGATGGCACGGAAATCTATGACGTGTTAGCGAGTTTGGATCGAAGCGTTACGGTGACGTTTGCAGCCGCAAGATCCTTGTCCCAACGCTTAGCTCCACGGCAATGAGAAGAGTGTCCAGATTTGATACTAGTTTGTATTGACTGTCCGGGGATATCGATAATTAATGGCTTATGCCCGTACACATCTCTTATGTTCGGGGCTGTTTTCATCGCGTTAGCACCGCTCGAATACTCGGTATAGACCTTTTAGGTTCGCGACCTCCATCACACCCCCATTGAGTAGCCCTTTCGTGCCCACTAGTCTGGCCTTGCAAGCCGGAAATATGGTATATTCGATTGCCCGCAGTAGCTTCTTCCGTCTGATAGCAATCTCAATATCTTCTTCAGCAACTGTACCCTGGCCTTTGCTGTCATCGCTCGTTTGTGCTGATGGCGGAAGAGGCAGACGTTCAGGTACGTAAAAGGACGCAATCTCTCGCAGTAATGTTTGAAAGCACCCCTTCTCCTCATTCCAGTTGACGTGTGGTCCGAGGCGCAGCAGGAACTGGGGAAGTTTGGCCATGGAGGGAGTGTAGTCCTTCATTAGCAACGGAATAGAGCAAAGGTCGCCTTCTGGGGTGATTTCCATTGAGAAGTATTCGCTCAGCAGCGCTGCCTTGCTGATCAACTGCTCCTTGACGACTTCGACAACCTCGTCCCAGTCTACCTCATCCGCCGCGTCGCCTGCGTTGGTCTTTTCATGTTCTGCAGCAACCTTGAGTAGGTCATGGAGTGACAGAGGCGGATTGAAGCGGATCGACCCGTAGTTGGCAAAATCTGTAAGACCAACTTGGTAGAAATACTCGTTGCAGAGCATGCCGTAGTCGACGAGAAACAGCTTGACGCCACCTTGTATGGCTGCTATACGCTTCTGCTCGTCGACAATACCAACAAATGTGTGTGTCGAGATGATATCTGTAAGCTCGTTGTGCATCGCATCTCGAACCTCTGCGCGGAGGTCTTTTATAGATGTGAGACGGCACGCCATTGGTTCTTTTTCCGCGAGCTCGTACTCCATTTCTTCCTCATCCATTGCAATCTCTTCGACCGATTTCTGGGGCTGCAGCATTGACGTGATCTTGCGTGCTGAGGCATCTGTGCGTACAAGGTGATTGTCATTTCGCTTCCTGGTTGCTGTCTGCGGCGCTTTCGAGACGCGGCGGTCAGATGCATCAGCAGCCGCAGGAGCTGACGGTGTAGTCTGTTTCGTAGGTGTCGCAAAAGGGGCTTTGGGATTTGAAAGCAACGACTGCGTCATGAACGATCTGCTTGTATCCACCTTGCTCAAGCTTTCACGGATCGAGTCGCATATGACGGCTGTGATTTCGTCTTCATTCAGAAAGTGAACCTCGCGCTTAGTAGGATGCACATTCACATCGACTCGCTGAGGCTCAATTTCGAGACTCAGATAGAAGAATGCGTGTGCTCCTTTTGGTAGGAAAGCGGCATAAGTCTGCTCGACGCTCTTTTTGATCGTCGATGACTCTACCGATCGGTGGTTGATGAAGAGTAGCATCTGCGTCCGTTTGATTGTGTGGTTTGCGTTGCTGACCCAGCCGTTGCACTTGAAGCCCCAGCGGTCGTCTTCGACGTTCAGGGATAACAATTCGTTCGCAACAGCGCTGCCATGGATCTGCCGGATTCGATCTTTGACAGTAGCGGAAGCAGGCACAGTTATACTTCCGCTGTTTTCGCCCACCTTCCTACAGGAGAAACCGACACCCGCGCAGTGAACAGCATACTTTCCGATCAGCTCGAGGATCTTCGCATACTCTTCGCTAGCGGAGCGGAAAGCACGGCGCCTCGAAGGAACATTGTAGAACATGTCCTCCACCTGTATCTCATGAGCTACACCCTCAAATAGTCAAGACTGAGAACATACTGTGATGATTGTGCCCTGCCGACCAGCCTTGGGCTTGGGCTCTGCGCTCTGGCCGGGCTTCGCGCTTGCAAGCTTGCCGTCAGCAAAGTGGGCTTCCCATGCACAGCTTGACTCTTTCGTCTTTGTAGTGACTTTGAGATGGGCAATGTGGCTGATGCTCGCCAGCGCCTCGCCACGAAAGCCATACGTGCCGATGGAGGTCAGATCTTCAAACGCTTTCAGTTTGGAAGTCGTGAAGCGTTCGCACAATATCGGCAAGTCCTCTTTCTAGAGAGGTCAGTATATGACGGTCCTGGTGCAGCTACACGTACATCGATGCCGTGTCCATTGTCGGTGATCTGCAGCAACTTGAGACCGCCGTCTTTGACCATAATTTCCAATGCGGTCGACCCTGCGTCAACAGCATTCTCGATCAGCTCTTTCAACGCGTTGACCGGCGCGACAATAATCTCTCCGGCTGCGATTTTGTTGACGACGTCTTGCGAAAGCGCCTTGATCCTGCGCGGAGCAGGAAGGGCGAGACTATCATCGCCTTTCCTCTTAGTTCCACGTGGCGATAGCGGCGTAGGCTCCATATCATCCGTCATTTTTGCAAGCGGAACTGCGCATTAAAATAGTTGGGACGACGCTCGTGAGTGTTGCATGGCGGAAGTGTGGGCGAACGGGAGCGCATGGATGAAGTGCCCCACTCTCGCGCTATCACGTGCGCCGGGCGCCTCTTCCAACGTTACGTCTCGGCTTCATCACGCATCATCATCCATCAAAACTCAAAGCTTTGAGATGCGTCGGAATTACACGGAAGGTAATATTCTTGGCAAAGCGGCATAGGGAAGAGTGTTGGATGCAGCAGGGCGTACAAGCAACACCCAAATCGCCACTGTTTCTGCGTGATATATCAGGATCCGATTTCCGCTCTCTCTTTCCAGGCTCACACGGAACACATTGCAGTGATGTCGACCCCATCGTATGCCCGCGCCACAACCTCTTCAGCCTCCAAAGCCAGCCCGAAACCATCGAGCACTATCCATACCACAGCAGAACCGACGATAGCATCACCACACAGTGCAAGAATATCCACCACATCTAGGAAGCCCGCCCAAGCCCCCTTGGCTCCGAAGAAACCCCTCAAACGACCATCTCTTCTTACACCTCAGGCAAGAGAAGAGCTCATCTATAATCGCGATCTCTACCCTATCACACCCAAAGATACCTCCAAGCCATGCCTCTTAGCAGACCTTCCATCTGAACTGCGCAGCCTGATATACAGGTTTGTCTTACCAGAGGCACATCACATCTCTGATTCTTGGCCCGCAATCCTTAAACGCGGACAACAACGGCCACCTCCCCTGCTCCACATCTGCCGTGCGATCAGGATAGAAGCAGCATACGACTACTATACCAGCACCGCCTTCAATTTCACAGTCCGCAACCTCAACTTCCATCCTGTTATGAAATGGCTCGACGAACTGCCGAAACAGCATCGCGCCCTGCTGTTATCCCGGAACCGACGTTTAGAAATCAACGTCTTGCCGAGCATAAAGGACACCTTTACATACCCGCCCAAGAGCTGGTTGATCGACGGATACATGCGAGATCACTGGAAAGCATGCGAGCCCTTTGGAAATATCTACACAGTGCCGTCTGACCTACACAAATCCCATTTTCTGCTATTCTGTCGGCTGGCTTCTTGGTTCCTTTGGTGCTCGAGATCACCACAAAAAGACATCAGATGGACGTACACGTTTGAGCAGTCGGCATTCCATAATCCGTTTGGGATGCCGGATCTGCATGAGCAGGCCGTGTTACAATGGTTTCTCAACCACAATGTTATGGTGCTAACGATGGGATGTGTGGAAAAGGCATGGAAGAGAAACAAGTCTGGGGCGGCGACGATGCGAGGGGATGCGGTGAGGTGGCTGGAAGCGCTGGACCTATGGTACAAGACGCGCTGGAGCGAAGAGGCAAACCAAAGAGACTGGGACGGGCAGATGGAAGCGGTGAAGAAGGCTGTTGACAAGTGGTAACTAAAGCAGATGGTTGGATGTGCAAATTCTCATTTGGGTATCATCGCTAGTGAAGGAGGGAAACGCCAATATCCTGCATGCTAAATCCGTCTATTCACACACCTCCACACATCGTGCGTGTGGTAATCTAGTGTCTGTGGACAATATACACTCAGCGAGCAGTGGTGAAAGCCGGATCGAAACCGTAGATCGGAGTGCCGAGCTGTCAAGATTGTTAACGACAACACCTGGACAGTAGGACATGAACTTACTCTCGTAAGGGTGTGGATGATATCCCTGACCGTGACAGTCTGGCGCCCGCTCGAGTCCAATACGGCGCATACATCGTGCAAGATCTAGTAGTCCGTTAGTGTCTGCATGCAGCTTCTCCCTCAAGCAACTGACCCTCTGCAGCCTCTCTCTGAGAGCTTGGCGTACATCGTCGTATATTGTTGCCGCGATGCGCTTCACTCCTCCACGGCGCGCTAACCGACTGAGATGTGAGTTAGTGAACCATGCAGCCAGAGCGCCCATGCTCTGCTGATGGTGCCCTGGGACACATACCGTATATCGCCCTTGGTCACGCCCCGTATATTGTCTTTTCGGATTTTCCTACAACATATCAGTCTTGCATTATCCAGGGCATAGCTGTAAACTTACATGTGCCGTTTGAGGCCGGCTCGCCCTTTCCCTAGACCGGCGGCGCCCTTGCCCAACCCAAGCCCCAGCCTTGCCGCTCTGGACGCAGCTGGCGATGCAGAGACAGTCGATCCTGTTGCTTGCGGTCGAGGTGCTGATGCGAAGCGGGGTTGACCGCTAAACTGCCTGGGTGTCTCGTTGACCATGCTGCTGCGTTAGCGGTGTTGTGCCCAGGTAGAAAGAGCGAAGACGGAAGCATTGTGTTGGAGTGGCGGTGCACGGGCCGCAACGTCACGCGTTGAGACGCGTTTGCGTTCGCGTTACTTGGTGAGAGAGTGCGTGCGGTCGAGGGACGCGGGGTATCGTAGCGGGGCAGCGTCATCTACTCTTATCGACGATAAGAGTGAGGTGAGAACAAATCACATGGAAGCAGTCAAGTGCCTAAACGTATACATCTGTACGCGGCAAACGTTTCTCATTAGATTCCAGGTGCTAGCCCTGATGCATTATTAATACTAGGGTATATGTCATGGCAGGGTCCTTGTATCCAACCTTGGGACCATCTCTACGAAATGAATGTCGCCTCAGTAAACAGGGTACCCTCCTCCTCTTTGACCTCGTCGCCAACCTTGATCTTGATGGTCATCTTGGGCGCATATTGGTAGATGTATGGCTTTGTACCGGCCGCGCTGGCGACGATGGTCTTGATGAAGCCGGGCACTTCAGCCATGACATCGACACGGTCGATGTTCTTTCCCAGAGCACCAGAAAGGTCTGCAGTGACCTCCTTGCCGTCCTCGGTCTTTCCCACCCAGTGGTAGCTCGCCGAGATGGGCTCCGGCCAGCCGGTCTCGTCTTGCTTGGTCTCGGTGTGCTTCACGTCGCCTTCGGTGTTGGCGAAAAGAAGTTTGTCGTCGGTTGCAATGCCGCCGACTCGGACAACGGTCGATGCGTAAGAAGCGGGAGTGGTGAACTCCATGAGGATGGCGGAGTAAGATGGCGATTGGAAGTTGACAAAGTTCCATCGCGCAGCTGTGCATGTTAGTCGGAAGCGTTTGCGTGCGTGACACGATGCTTACCCGCGTGGTGTGGCTTCATTCCCTGGAGAGCATGGCTCAGCATGCCGCGACCCTTGACGTCGATTTCTCCCTCCTTGGTGATGATGGAGCCCTCGACGCTGCATCGCGGCCAGAAGTGGTGGTGCATGGAGCCCCACGGCGCCTTGGGATCGGTGCCGTAGTTGGTTGTGCCGTCCTTTCCGCCCATGAACCCGGGAGCGGTCCTGGTGAACTTGACGTTGACCATGCTGTTGTCGTTCACAGCCGCCTTGATGGTGTACGCGTTGCCATCCTCGGAGAGTTCGATTGAGACGCCGTCGGCGTAGAAGGAATGCTGGTCCTCGTCGAAGCCGTAGTTTGAAACGGGGTCACTTGCCCACAGGAAAGGCTTTTCGTTGTTGGGGTAGAAGAGCTTGCAGTTGAACTGCACGGTTACTCGCAGGCCGCTGCAAGCTGTAAGTACTGTGGCCGTCTCGACATGCACATGGCACTCACGCGATGTTGTTGTAGATGACCTGCAGGACGCCCTTGTGGCCGGCGTCGGTGAAGAGGTAGAAAGTCTGCGTCTCGACGTTGGTGTAGTCGAGCGTCACCCACTTGAGGTCCTTCTTGGTCAGCTCCGTGTACGCGGGCTCACCACCCTTCTTGCCCACGGGCTGGATGGCTTCGGGGCCGTATTCGGGCTCCTGGGTGCCGGCAACCGCGGCTAGTCTACATTTGTAAGTACGCGTCCTCTACGACTACACTGTGTACGCCACGGTCGCGCAGGCACGTGTGGGGGCGAGGGTTGCACTCACGTAGACTTGGCCCAGCTGAACATGTTGCGGGCAGGTCGACGCACAGTCCAAAAATAACAGGCGTGCGTAAGTGAAGGCGGTCACGAGGTCTGATTGGAGGAGGGCAGAAAAAACTCTGGAAAGGTTTTGTTCAACAGGTCTGGATTTGAAATTTTCGGGGTGACAAGAGCACGGCCGGGAGCAGGTAGGTAGGTACAGCGCTGGCCAGGGGCGACGTCAGAACAGACGGTCGGGACAGCTGGTGGGCGTGGATGTGCTGCGGGGGTATCACGAGATGCTGCTGTCGGGGTCTGAGGGACCTCGGTGCTGGGGGACGGTCGTTGGCGTGTTCGTTGAAGATGCCAAAGACGCTGCCAGCATGGGAGTTGAGGCGGCGACGCATGCAAGAGGCTTAGCCGTAGCTTCCCGATGTTGAACGAATAGGGCAACCCGCGCGCCCTGTGCCTTTGGAGGTAGCACGCATGGAGTATCGTCAACCCCTCCGGACATCAATTTCTCGTCGCTGTTCACGCCCGACGCCGACCTGCTGTCTGCTCTCGCATATACATAGGACCCGTCCCCCAGCCGCAGGCCCCTCTGAGACTCCGAGCATCCGTACTCCTACGGACGAATTGGTTGCACGCAATCGCTAGCTAGCGCGGGGCTTCTCTACTCTAGTCGCCGATGACGATTCTCGATGCTTTGTAGTCAGGCACACGACTCGAGCATTGCATCTGCCTTCTTCTTGTCCTACATCACCACTGCGCGCATTGCTATCGTCATCCTTTCCGGCTTCTCCGTGTGCGCACTTGGACCCTCGATCCGAGTTGCAAGGGCGCTGTGACGCAGCTCCCGGCGACGCGCATCACCTATCCACCCAAGTAAGCTAGAGCTATCCGACCTACCTAGACATCTGCGTCTTTCGTCATGGCCTGGGCTAGGGGAGCTGACCCTCTCTGACAGAACATTCACCTCGCACCCGCACCCAACAATCATCATCCACCATGACGGACACGCCCCCTGCCCAGGCTGTCCGCTTCAGCGAGGTCACCCAGGAAATTGAACCAGAAAAGGCCGTGAGGGATGTCGCGGAGCTCACGGGCACCGACAAGGCACCCCACGATGCCCCATTGAGTCCTCAGGCTGAGGAAGAACTGCGCAATCTGTCGTCGACGCTCCAAAAGTCACGGATGCAGGCCAAGCGCATGGAAAACTTCTCCTTCGAACCTGTCTCACTCCCGCCCTCTCGAGTAAGCAAGCCTCATAGACTACCTTATGGCCCCTCAACACACAGCTAACGGGCCAAGGCACCCTCCCCCTCTCCAGCCTCACGGATAGCTTCAGCACACTCAGGACACCGTTCTTCCATTCCAGGGTCACCTGCATCCGCCATGCACTCTCCACCCTTGACACCGGCGGGCACATCGTCTCGCGAAGAGAGAGCTAACACAGAGGGACATAGAAAGCGCCCGAGTGACCCCGCCATGATGACGCCCCAGATCTCACCCCCGCATGAGGCTCCCCCAACGTCCATGGACTCGTCTATGCAAAATCCAGATGATAGCCAGTCTTCGCTACCCATTCCGGGCTCTCCCAGAACCGCACCACAATCCCCTCGACCTTCGTCAGATCTGCCCGGCGTGGTACAGCCGCACCCAAGACGCGGTCCTGCCTTCACAATGGGCCCTACTGGCGACTCGAATCCGGCCTCCCGGGATGCTAGTCCGGCTGGATCCGGTGGAGACCGCACGCCAGGAACATCGACCCCAGCGCCTGGCTCCCGGCCGTATACACCGCAGGGAGACAGAGACGATACCTACGCCCGCTCCAAACGCGCAGCGCAATCGCGGAACCTGGATTCACTCGAAGCCCGATACATTTACGGTGGCCGCGATGGGCGCAATTCGGCAGCGTCGTCTACGTACCAGCTTCCGCGCTCCAGAGGCACCGACTCGGACAAAGAGGAGAGCAAGAGAACGAGCATATTTGGAAAGAAGTCGAAAGCTCACTCTGACGTGGAGGACAGCAAATCACAAATAGGCAAACACAACCACGGATCCATGTCCGAACTGAAGCGCTTCTTCAAGATTGGACACAAGAAAGACAAGGACAAAGACAAGGAGAAGCGGAAAGAGTCGCCTGCGCCGTCTATCAAGAGCCGAAAGATCAAGTCGAACAAGTCCGGGACCATGACACCACCTATTACGAACGGGGCGATGAGCGTGCCTTTTGCCGACGACCACGGCCTCCAGAGCAAGTACGGGAAGTTTGGAAAAGTGCTGGGTTCAGGTGCGGGCGGCTCTGTTCGACTTATGAAGCGGAGTAGCGACGGCACCACATTCGCTGTAAAGCAGTTCCGGAACCGACATTCGTACGAGTCGGAAAAGGACTACAACAAGAAGGTAACTGCCGAGTTCTGCATAGGCTCGACGCTGCACCACGGAAATATCATCGAGACTATGGATCTGGTCAATGAAAAGGGCGCTTACTTTGTCGTGATGGAATACGCACCGTACGACCTTTTCGCTATAGTAATGACGGGAAAGATGAGCCGCGAAGAGGTCACCTGCTGCACGCTACAGATCCTCAATGGAGTCACTTACCTCCACAGCATGGGCTTGGCACACCGAGATCTAAAGCTCGACAATGTCGTCGTCAACGAGCACGGAATCATGAAGATTATCGATTTCGGAAGTGCCGCCGTCTTCAAGTATCCTTTCGAGGACGAGATTGTCCTTGCAAGCGGTAAGTGTGCTGTGTCGTCTTTGGAAACTTGTTCTAATTTCTCCAGGGATCGTTGGATCAGATCCGTACCTCGCCCCAGAAGTGTACGACCTCTCTAAATACGACCCGCAGCCGACCGACATCTGGTCTCTTGCCATCATGTTCTGCTGTATGACGCTCCGTCGGTTCCCGTGGAAGGCCCCGCGCGTGTCGGACAACTCGTACAAGCTCTTCGTCTCGCCCCCCAACGATGGACCGAGATCAATCACGGGCCCCTCAAAGTCGGCCACTGACCTCCAGAGCAGCGCCGCTGACGATCGCCGTCAGCCAGGCGCACAATCAGAGCCTGCATCTCGCAACCAAACGGCAGAGCACTCTTCGGCCGACCATCGCGCTTCAACATCGTCGACTGGTCAGCAACCGCCTCAAGTGATCAAAGGCCCGTGGCGCCTGCTCCGTCTGCTCCCAAGAGAGAGCAGGCACATTATCGGCAGAATGCTGGAAGTCGACCCGAAGAAACGCGCGACTCTAGACGAGATCCTCGAGGATAAGTGGGTCACTGGTAGTGCAGTGTGCACGCAAGAAGAGGGTGGACGGGTGCTTAGATGTGACAACCACGAGCATACTCTGGAGCCGGGCGCTGGCGTCGCCTCGGGTCCAAACACGCAACAAAAAAAGTGAGCTTGATATGAACCGGATGAGGGTCTGGTTATTTTTCCACATTGGCGTTTAGACGACTAGCAGGCGGGTTGCTACAGACTTTTCTTATTCGCATGACGTACGGTGTTCCGGCCCGATTAGAAAGGCGGTTCTCTCTTTGCCTATTGCGCGTTTCGTACGCTTTTTGTGTAATACTCTGAAGATTGGCCTGTCAACAAGAAATATTGACGAAACCACTACGAGCCAGCAGCGATGATGGAGTTTGGCGTATGTAGATAGCTGTATGCCTTGGGCGAATGTACAAAAGGATCGACGGACGTTCCCCACGTTTTGATTCCTAGTGCGGATGTGCGGACAACGATGACGAGCTCTCTGCAGTTCATCTACGTCGGCCAGCGAGCTACAGAATGCTTGTACCTACCATATATGTATTTGGCCGACTGGATTACTTTTTCTCTTCCCCAGCGTGCGGTGATCCTGACACTTCGAAACGAGCGCAACCCACCTGACAAGCCCGAAACATGCGCATCCCCGTTGCTCGTTTCGAACACACGGTTCACGCTGTCTACAGGATCGTCTGCACGTTAACGTCAAACAAGCCTTTGTTCTCCATGGCCCAACAAGCTGACTCTTGCGTGCGTGCCTTGTGGAGAAGGCGACGCGTGTTTACGCAACGCCTGCATGCAATGCCTCAGGCGCGGTGATCTGAGGCCGCAACTGGGTGACTGGTGTGGAGTAGCTGACCAGAAGTGGAGAGCACACACGTCAGATCACAGCATTCGTTAGGCCAAGACGGGGGCATAGGATAATATCTGCAATGTGGTTGGCCAGCAGGTACGACATGATGCGCGATAGGCGGGCGTTTTGTAGAAGGGATCTAGGCCGGCTGCCGAAAGCTGAATTGTGGAGTTGAGAGCTGATGGTTGGAGAGGAGCATGTTAGCAACACCTCGAGACCTCATCACGAGGAAAGGCTTATCGCACTAGGTCGCGATACCTGCCAGTCGCGGACCACGGAGGCTGGTATTCTGCTCGCGAGTGGGTGGTCGTTGTGAAGAGACGAGATATGCAGCAAGCACGTCTTTTCTGTAAACAACGTGCGCACCCCACGCCTGTATCACGATCCTCGATGCTGACAATCGCCCGTCTGGCGTCGAGCAGGCAACGCGTAAGCAGGCAGAGTGGGTCCATGTGTGTGGTCAATCGAAGAAGGCAGGGGGCGTTGTGCACGGCCTGGGCAGCCGAACGTGAAACGAACTACGGTAATACCAGACGCATGCCTGCGCAGTCTCAGCCTGTCCGCTTTGACGCGGAGGGCGGCGTTTGAGATTGATGCACGAGAGGCCAAGAACGGGGTGGAGGGGTTGTGAAGGGTAAGCGCAAGCGAGGCCTGGCGCGGGAGTCGCATGACGAAGAGAGAGTGACGGCTGTCATCATGACAGAGCGTGAGGACTGAGCGAATTGCAAATGGTACATTTATCTGGGCGAGGGATAGAACTCTATGAATTGGAACAAGCATGGTCCGGAAAAGCACATTTGCTCCAACGACTATCGTGCTTGACAAAGCTTACCCCAGACACGTTCGCTCTGATGTACAGCAGCGAGCCATGAAAACAAAAGATGGTGCATCTCTTCTGCCTGTGCTCCCACACAAAAAGAACAAGCTTCTGCGTAGAGGCGGTGTCTTCTCAAGACTGCCGCTTTCTGGATAGCCGCTCGTACAAGCGCGAGCTAGAAAAATAGAAACAACCACACCTCCATTAAAAACCAACACATAGGCTCACACGCGCAGCTACACGGCTCCGCAGGCTGTCCAGTGTCCAGCCCCGCCACGCCGCTTTCGCCGGCGAATGCATCCCATGATCCAGATCTGTTTGGACGCAGTCCTGTTGTTGGCCCTCAGGCGTCTTATCTCGATTGCAGCCCTCGGCCAATAGCCGTCACATACACTGCTGTCTGCAGCTGAAGCAGCGCAGACCAGGGTCCAACAAGTGCGCTCAGGGTGGGCCTGTGAAGATCGTCGTCGCAGCAGCCGGGCAGCGCCTCGACTCCTGCGCTTCGCTCCCACCCGCACGTACGCAACCAAGGAATGCCCGGAACGTACCATGGCTTGGCCTGTGCGCCTGTGTTGGACCCGCTTCGTGCGAAAGAAGACTGCGTTGACGCGGGAAAATCGTGTGGTGAAAGGATCTGTGTTATAGTTTTCTTGGCTTGTAAGCCAATACTTCAACGCACGTTTTCCCACTTGTCTGCGATCTGGATTTTTTTTGCGGTGCTCTGACTCTGCTTCTAGCCTCTAACCTTTTCCACATCTACGTATTCCCAAGTCCCGACTTGCTTCCCACCTTACTCATTTAATTACCTGTCTTCCCGTTCCTGGCTGGTCCGCCCACGTGTTTGACATACGCTTGTACATGTAATCGAATCTCGGAAAGCATTGAGCCTCAAGTGGTTTTATAAGAAGGATGCGCCGCCAACTTCCTCCAAGTCATCTCAAGGTCCCGCCTGGTCCCCATGCCTTTCCACGACAACAGCACTTTTTGAGTCAGGACACGGTCGTTGTAAACTATTACTCGGGAATTGAAAAGGCTATTCCTGTGATACCGTCTTTACCGGGATTTAGGACAAGTGCTGGTATGTTCACTATTTTTCGTTGGGGGTGTTGATGGTCGTGTGCTCGGTTGCCGCGACTGGGGTAGTGATGTCAAGCATGCGGCGACATAGACGCGCGAGATCGGGTGAGAATACGAGCTAATTTGCAAACAACAGCATTCTTGACATCGCTGAGCGCAAACCTCAGAATCGACCCTGATCTGCCCTCGCCGTTGCCAACACCAACGTCATTTCGACTAAACAACTTCTGCCAAGAGTTTCCATCCACGTCGCTATCCTACTCAACAACACCCGCGCAGTACAACCCGTACCCTTCGCCTGCCGAGTCCCAAGCCATGTCGTCTACTGAAGCAGATGCGCCGGCTAAGTCACCTGCCGACGAGCTGCCGCAACTCTCCACCTACACTGCCGAGACAGAGGATGATCGCATTGAGGGCTTACGCTTGGTGGCAGACTCTGTAGCGCAGCAACGCCAGGTCGCGAGCAGGGTCATGCTGTTCCACCCCATCTCGCTAGCCGCCTACTTTACCATTGTCGCCATTGCAGCTCGACTCACGCTACGCTGGTACGAAGACAAGCTGATGCTTCTCACGACTATTGGCGGTATCTCAATGACTTTCCTCATCTTCATCCGATGGATGACTGGTGGGTACATTGGCATGGCCGAGGAAATTAACATGGAGTGGCTGGGCGATGACAGGCTCATCGTAGTGAAGTGGGGTGAGGATGTCATTGGCTCCTTGGTCCTGGGTTGGGCCGATAACGACGCCGCGAAGAAGCGTGGCCGGCGAAGGAGGGGCAAGGCCGTTGTGCGTGCTTGGACTGTAAAGTTGAAGTACCGCGGCAAGGGCGTTGGCGAAGGTCTTCTCGAGGAAGCCGTCAAGGTGGCGGGAGAGCGTGGTGCAGATGGCATTGTCTTTGATGCTGACCATGCCAGTAAGTGCAGACCTACTCATATTCGCAGGCCACTGCTAACAGCACACCAGATTCCAAGCGCGTTCTCCCTGCCCTCTTCAACGGCTTCATCGACAAGCAAGACGCCAAAGCTGAAAAGGCCCTACAGAAAGTTGCAGATGCCAAGGGCAACTTTCGCCAGCGCCAGAGCTCTCCCACCTGGGGCAGCAGATAGACACATGTCACATTTCATTTGTTAGGACAGCAGGTGGTGTCCTGTCGTCACGTTATTGCGGCGACGAGTTTCTTTTGGAAGATACCCCATCCTCTCGTTGATGATACCCCAAACGATCGTTATCGTTGCTAGCATCAAGTTTGCTGTACTTGCTTTTCCTTGTTCCTAATTCGGCATCGAGTCCTGTCATCATCGCCAGATAGACTAATAGACGATACAACGGCCTTTGTTGATAAACTACCATGACGATATCTAGCAGGATTAGTTGCATGACGCCCGACTCCGCTACCCCGGTGACTTGCTTGCCGCCCCAAGCTGAATAGATTGATATCCACTGATACGCATTGCATACCCGACTGTTCCGCGCACTCCGGAAACCTTGTGGTTGTAATCCGGGCTGTTCTTTATCGCACCGTCCCTTGCGATCCACGCGCAAGGGCGAAAACAGTCGGCATGTACTGATAACGGTGCATAACCTTTCGCTATCAGTACCTTGGCGTCAGCTTCCGGTTCGTTAGTAGATTTGCCCCGCGTTGCTCGCTACTGCCCCTCCATGTCAAGAGGACCTCGGGAGATTACACTTTCCAGGCTCTCGCCAAGAGTGCATAATGCATGCATGCGTAACCGGAGACGATGGCTTAGCCCAGCGCCAGTGTCTGGGTAGATCGGCTCTTACAATGATAACGGCCCAAGCTCAACACGACAAATGATACCATATGCACTATTGAATGACTGCTCCTGTTCGCTCCTTCATCGGCCTGCAAGTCAAGTGCATGTGAAAGCCGCGAGAAAGCTTTGCACAGAACCGCCCGTGTAAGGCTGCACAGTGACAGTCTCGGACTCCGAACCTGCCCGGCTTCAACGCGCGGCTGCACCAGCCTCTGTATCGCCGTCAACGGAGCTCGCTGGATACTCCTCGCGCAGCTGCAGTATGACTTTCTGTGCCACGGTCAGTATTTTTGGTACGCGCGCAGAGCAGACTACGGCTGTAACGCGAACAGAGCGAACCGCGCGCGAGGCGAAATGCTGTTACAACTTGCTGTGCCGTACTAGGTACGTACCGCTAATGCCTCCGGATTCGCGCCGTTCTCGATGAGCGATACGCAGTAAGATAGTTGCTGGCGATCAAGATGCGTATTCTGGGACTAATGTCAGGTATCAGGCACTTCAGTGAGGCGCAGTGCTTCGTACTAGCAGTGTTGCGATTTCATGCAGAATGTCAATGACTTCACGAGCGGCCTTTCGACGGGCGTCGGCTGATGACTGCTCGGCTGCTGGCATCTTCGGTGTTTAGTATGATGCTTGGCGTTTGCGATTGCACGGGTGTGTAGTTTGGGGAATCGTCTGTTTACGGTTGTTGCCAGACTTTCGTGGAAGTCGCGTCTCCACGCGCGGCGCCTTTCCGCACGTGAGACTCCACACGTGATAATCCGCACGTGAAGCTTCGCACGTGGATTTCTCGGCATTTCACTGCCTCTCAGGTACTCATCGGAAAGTCGGACTTGTCGTCTTTTACACCAACCGCCAATCAGTCGAATTGACTCAACTACGTCTTCTCTGCGAAAGTGTAGCGTCGCTTTTCGGTCTCTGGGAGGCCTACTGTATTGCGATAATCATTGTACATCCTCTCTGCATCACCCAGCGTCATCGATATCCGTAATTCTGAGTCGCCCAATTGATTTTTCAGCGCAAACTGCAGTGAAAGTGACTAAGTGCAGCCTCTATTTACGACGCGCAGCACAGTCGCACTCTCGCGCAAGACCCGATCCGACTGGCTCTGTCCAAATAAAGCGAGTTGGTAATAAGAGTAACCAGCCTGCGAGGCACAACGCGAACAAGAGGACTTTGTACGCATTTGATTCAAGCTGTTGCCTGACTGGGTTTCGCACAGTGTGAGAACATGTAAGAACGACCTCGGGATGGAACAGACGACAACAGAGGAATGCCACTAGAGTACCTAGGTAGCATGTAGTAGCCCCACGTCCTAGTGAACGGTGCCCGCGTTCGCTCTATAAACTTGCAAATGAATCTTGTAACTAGAACCAACCAACAACCGATACGTCAAACATCAATAAGTTCATCTTCCCCACGAAAATACGTCTCAATTTCTCCCTCATTCACCACTTCAAACACGTCCTTGAGCATACCGGCGGAGAACTTGAACCATCCATTCCATTGTGTCCCCCCCCCCCCCCCCGTGCCGTCCCTGTATTTCGCAGTGAGAGCCACCGGCTTCTTCATCTCCATGTAATCCCCAGACAGCAGCTTAGCAAATGTGTCGTCATCTGCATCTGCATCAAAGCTCTCTAATGCCTCGTCATCGATGACCATACACCATTCATATTTTGGACCAAACAGTCCTTCTTCGTTGTATGCGTCCTGGTAGCCAGGCTCATACAGTCTCTCGGAATCGAGTATGCGAGCACAGTGTATGCGGAAATGAGTGCATACCTCGGAGAGCGACGCATTGGGCATGGTAGCTGCAGGGACAAGACGTAGGGCGTCTATTATGCGTTGGTTGTAAGATACGGAGTAAGAGTCGCGCAGGTTTTCGGTTGCGAGGCCGTGGAATTGGTCTAGTAGGTTTTGGAAATAGGTGTTGTCGTCAACCAATTATGCAGCGCATTAGTCACTCCCGTAATACTGTAGAGTAAAAAATATACCCGCTGTTTTGTCTGAGGAGCTTTTTTGATCAGAATCGACCTCTTCTTGCTCTTGTAGGCGCGTGTAGGTGGCGTAAACGTAGAAGCCCCATGTTGGGTCGGGGCCGGTGGTAAAATTGTTCAAAAACTCCTTGCATCCTTTCTTCTCATCGTTATATAGTCCCATAGTAGATTCTTTTGAGTTGTGTCTGGTGTGATCGTTATTAAAGGCTAAGGATTAAGAGTGCACGAAAACATAGAAGGCAGAAGTCACCTTAGCACTAAATGAGTTCCGGACCCTGAGGCTGGAGCGTGGCTCAATTACCAATGGGTACCCCGCTAGACCCCACACGTGCACCTAAATTCACAATCCTAGCATCTCTCTGACTTGCTATTTGACACTGGTCTCGACATCAGGAAATATCCCCTCAACACGATGGTGTACTATTTCTCCTCCAACACTGTGTCCCCGGCAGCCTTCATCTACGTGGGCAAGGACAAGGTTGAGAGTACGTACATTTCGGCTCGCTTTTGCACTTCAAAGGGTCAAACGGCTGCAGTCCCGCATACTGATCGCATCCACAGATGAAGAGCTTATCAAATACGGCTGGGACGAAGATGTCTGGTTCCACGCAGACAACCTGTCATCAGCGCATATCTACGTCCGCTTACCCGAGGGCGAAGACTGGGAGAAGATGACCAAAGAGCTGCTGGTGGACTGCGCGCAACTGACCAAGGCCAATAGTATTGAGGGCAACAAGAAAGACAACGTCACGATTGTATATACGCCTTGGAGCAACCTGAAGAAAGATGGCAGTATGGCAGTGGGCCAGGTTGGGTTCAAGGACCAGCGAAAGGTAGACACGTCCAGGATTCATGTTCCTTGCTTGATGACTACTTGATCTCAGCATACTGACATTGGGTCAGGTTAAACGCATACACGTGGAGCAGCGAGAAAACGCCATCGTCAACCGTCTTAACAAGACCAAGGTTGAAAAGTTCCCCGATCTGAGAGAAGAGCGAGAAGCAAGGCGGGCTGAGTTGAGGAAACGAGACCAGAGCGCTCTGCAGGCCAAGGTATGTATGCTTTCAGAATTTCGCCATTCTACTTAAGTTTCTCTTTGTCGCGTAAGCTTTCACACGCCTTTCCTCTCATGGTCTGTCATGTCAAACTCAATCTCACGCGCTACTCCCACGCATACTCATGCGGCCGTTCCTCTTCCAGTTGACTCGTAAAATGGCAAAGGCCGAGGCTAACGGAATGCAGCGTAAGGAGGAGGCGCGTATAGCCAAGGAACGCAAGGAGCTCGCATGGCGGAGAGATCATGCATACGACGATGTCATGACAGAGGAGAACCTGGAGCAAAACTCGAATGAGAATCGCGATGAAAACTTCCTCGACGATTTCATGTAAATGCCTTGGCGTACTTTGCATCGTGCATCAACGTGGGTGCGACAATGGCTGTATCGCAATCATCTCAGCCTGGCGGGGTCACCTCAATTGGGATCGCGAACAGTCGTGGCTGGAAGGCATAGGCCCATGCTCTCGTTTAGCATGCGGATATTGTGGTTGAAAGTATCGTACGCAGTGGTCTTGATTTCGACCTCGTCGCGCGTTCTGGGGGCGTCAGCTATGCGGCATCCAGATGGGGCAGAACAGGCTGCCCAGGTGGCTACATACAGATTCCTTGGGATGTACTTTAAGCGACCTCCGTTGTTCTGCACCCACCATACAAACAAAAGGTTTTTCAATATCTTGTGTTCTAGCCCACTTTCTTTGGCCGCATACTGCAGGAATTCAAGCGTGTTGCGGATGCGCTGTGGATCATATTCGGCAGCGGACCCTTTGCGAAAGGCGATGCGCATGCGGTCGCGCAATGTATACCGAGCCGACTTCGAGAACTGAATAGCCCTCAGACTATGCCGGTACAGGTGCCTATACGCGTGAATGACTTCCTGTTGTGACATGTTCGTGCATGACGACTGCGACCAGTCTGAGACCTCGGATCATGCGGCGTCGGAGAAAGGTATTGCCGGCGCTGACAACCGCCGCCAGTGCCCAACCTCGCCCACTCTCCTCACTCATCACACATACCACCCAACACTCCGCCTGTGCCTCTGCATCGACTGGGGTTTGTAGACACGCAATCTGGATTCATTCTGGACAATTGCACGCTATCGTGACTGCTACGCTTGCCGTATTAATCACTAATTTCGCCGAATCAAGGCCACACAGGGTGCTCCGTCATCGAGTAACGCCACATTGCCCTGGTCCGCTGTGGGATCTATGCACACCATTTGAAAACCACTGCCATGACCAGAGTATATCATGCGCGTCCGCAACAGGCGCCGCAGCGCAGCAGTACGCTTGACCAGTCGCGCGCCGCTGTCAAGAAGAAGAAGCCCTACAAGATCCTGCTAGAGGCCGTAACACAAGAGAAGAAAAAGCTACATTCCATTGTCCGTAGACGACACGGTTCATCGTCCTGCAACGCCACTAACTGTAGAATAGCTAACATACGCGTCCAACGCCCCCACTGGCTTCGGCTTCATCCCAGCCGGCCACCCAGAGTTCACCGAGTGGTGCAAAGAACAGTGTCGACAGCGCAATCTTGATGTGCATGTCGTTTCCGTGAGTATTACTCTCCAAGCCAATGGGCCGTCTACTGATAACCTCGCAGGCCAAGCCGAAGAACAAGACCCACTCCGACCCCGAGAAGCTATCCCATCACGTCCACCGAGTCGGACACCACTTTCCTATCCATATCATTGAACTTGCATGCAGCAAATTCGGGTACATCTATGACGAGAGGCGCGGCCTGCGCAAAGACAAAGAAGGCGAGAGGACCAACTGGATTGCTCAGGAGTTTGAAGACTATTCTTCGCGGCAAGTACAGCATGGCCATCCCGCCACTGAAAAGGAGACCAAGGGCCACATCCACGGCGCTGTTCGAGAGATGTTTCCCAAGATCCCGGAGGCGGATCTGCAAGCGATTGTTTCACATGCATTCGAGGAGGGGACAAACCGGGTAGGTAATGCCAAGGAGCTTTCACTGGCCCGTAGAGTGCAACTCGCTGTTGTAGCGCACATCCGTCACACATACACAGACTACGATAAGCTGCTCAAGACCGATGGCTGGTCGGAAGCCCGCAGTCAGGTCGAGAAGGTTTCTCTCGCCAAACTCAAAGAGTGGCGAGATGAAGACGGCAAGCAGAGCGACGAGCTCGAAGAAACCTTTCGCGAAGTCATTGTTCTCGATGATGATGACGATGCAAGCAGCGATGAAGGCTCCATGTCTACGCCCGATGAGCGCGAGCAAAGCATGGAGATTGTGTCCAGTCGTGCTACTGCGCGAGATCTACAGCCCGAGTCACATGCTAACTACTCACGCGTGGATGCACATGACATGAGGCGAGCACCAAGGAGAACCATTGTCCTTGCCCGCTACCCTCCCCCTCCCCCGGCCGTTGGTGTGTCTGGACCTTTGCATTCACAGTCGCAGCAGCCTTTCCAATCAGCTCGAAGGACCATCGATCCGTAAGTGCAGATAACAGCTAACCCCCAACTCACACTCACAATCATAGACGAGCCAGACCAGCCGAGACCGCCCAGAACCTGAAGAGCGCACAGCCGATTGTCCGTGAGATCAACGGCCAACTGTACCAAGTGAGTGTTCAAAGTCAAGCTCCACAAGCAGGAGACCATGGTATCCCAATCCCCACCCTTTTCCAAGCTAACACGCACAGCTCCAACCCATCAATGAAACTCGTGGTGCCCCAAGGTCTCAGTATGATCCTCCCATGCATGCTGCGCCGCGCCGCGTGCAACAAGGTTATGTTCAGCCTCCATCACCTCGTCCCAGTGCCTTTGACAGACCACTAGGGCACACAAGGCGCCCATCGGACCAAGATGTTGTGCTGCCATCTGTTGAACCTGACATGGTTGACTTGACGTCGCCACAGCGTGTTGTGGCGTCTCAGCACCCTGCCCGACACAATGCGAATGCCGCCAGGCCATACAATGAGGTGCCATCACCAAAGCGAAAAGCGCTTCATTCTTTTGCAAATGGCAGCGAGTCTCATGCCGAACAATATACCAAGCGCTTGAGGCCTGTATATCGTGAGGAAGTGCACTCTCTGAACTACTATGATGGCCCGGCAGAGTTCCATTCGAACCAGCGTATAGCGCCCGGCAATGGGCCACGGGCACCGCCTAGGCAGCAAGTTGTTGATCTAACCGCCAGTCCCTACCATACACCTACTAGCGGTGGTAGAGGCTACGATGCACCTCCGCCTCCGTTTGCGGCTGCTGGCCCCGGTGGACATGCATATGCTCCTGGACCACCTCACCGAATGCCCGTACATGAGATGAGGGGTGCACAGTATGATGTTCCCGCTGTCCAGCTACCTCGTGCTTACATGCCTGACAACAGGATGCATGAAAGACGCGCTCCAAACCATGACTACATCCCCTTCCGAGAAGACCAGCAGTCACGTCGTCTTGAAGAAGAGAGTGCGCGGTACTTGAGAAGTGGTGTACGCTATGGTTGAGTGCTTTGACATGCATCAGTAGCAGCATGGGCGGAGTTTTATGGCTTTCCTACGGACGATACCCTTTTCCTTTTTGTCGCGCATCCGGAGCCCTGCATATTGGAGACCACCTGTTTCGTCACTCGACTTTCCATTTCGCATGACTCATTAGCGGCCTCAGCATCTTGTTATTCTGCGTTACCAGGTGGATTATTCGCATTGCAGAGCATCGTCGATTGATTGCCGTACGCCAGTGTGACCTCGCAAGACACGTGTCGGTCATAAATGGATTGCCAACAACTGCACAGTTGAAGGTATATGGAGGATGGAAAACGAAATCATGTATAGATAGCATAAGGCACAGGTGTCTGTGTTAAAAAAAGACGTTACCCAACTGATGCTTCTCTTCAATTGAATGATCCGACATGTCTATGTGGTGCCCTAATCTTTGCATTCACTTGTGCATCTGCGCATACTTCTCCATAACGCGCTCCACCACTTTCTTTACCTCTGCAGCATCCAGTTTCTCCTTTCGGTCGGGAGTGTACACTCCATTGACCTCTTGCTCAATGTCTGTAAGCTGTGTGTACACGAACCCACAGCAATGCCCTCCGTTTACGATTCCCGTCATCATCTTTTCGATGCGCTTGAGCAGGTCTTTGGGATCGGTAGCAGTGGTGTAGCCCCAGTCCCTCGTCCTATCCTCTTCTCCGCCCGCAGGCGCCCGCGCAATATTAACGCCACCAAACTCTGTGCAGATGACTGGCGCACCAGGAGTGTGTCTGGACCCTGGATCAGACAAGCTCTCGATGGGTGCAAGGAACGTCGGTCTGTTCGATTTCGTCTTCATGATCCCTTCCAAGGTCGAGCAAGTCTGTGTCAGCTCCTCCGCATCAGCATAGTCGTGGAACGTAGTCAGATCCGTAAGCACATGCTCCCAGCCACAATTATCGTTGACAGGTCTCGTCGGGTCGAGCACCTTGGTCGCATAGTACAGACTCCTGATATGGTCTCTCTGCTGCTTGTTTGTATGCAGATCCGTGTACGCCCACGACTCGTTGACTGGCGTCCAAGCAACGACACAAGGGTGGTTGCGATCGCGCAGGACGGCTTCGCGCCACTCTTGATCCATGCGCTCGACGTAGGCTTCGGAGAAGGCGTATGCGTTTGCCATTTCGCCCCAGACGAGCAGGCCGAGACGGTCGGCCCAGTAGTGGAACAAGGGATCTTCGACTTTTTGGTGCTTGCGGCAGCCGTTGAAGCCCATTTTCTTTGTTAGTTCAATGTCTAGTTTCAGTGCGGAGGAGGAGGGGGGCGTCATGAAGGTTTCGGGCCAGTAGCCTTGGTCGAGGAAGAGCGCTTGGAAATAGGGGCGCTTGTTGAGACGGAAGGTCGAGTTGTCCCAGTGGAGGGAGCGCATGCCGGTTGTTGTGTGGACTTTGTCGATGAGTTTGTCTTCGCTGTTGTAGAGACGGATGGTGAGATCGTAGAGTGTGGGGTGCTCGGGAGACCAGAGGGCTAGGTTGTTGAGCCATGCTGTGGGGTCGGATTGCGTAGGAGTTGCGGGACTTGCTGGTAGTTGTGAGATTTGCGATTCGGAAAGTCGCATGTTGGTGCTTAGGGATACGGTGTCTGAATCTCGTGGAAGAGCAACCTTTCCTGTGTTGCTGACGAGTACGCCTGCCAGGCTGGCTTCGAGCTCTACACTATACGCGTGTCCAGCAGGCCTTCCGAGGATCTTGATGCTGGCTTCCAGCTTGCCACTCTCGATATCGTTGTTCTTCAAGAGCGTGCCCGTACTTGCGTCTCCAATCGTCACCACAGGCACTGACTCGAGCCACACGCTTTGCCAGATACCGCCGCTGGGCGTGTAGAAGATGCTCTCTGGCTGAGCTTTCCAATACTGTTTCCCACGCGGCTGCGTCAAGTCGTGTGCAGAATCAAATACCCGGATGGTGAGTCTCTGGGTCTTCTCTGTCGTGAACGCATCGGTGATGTCAATGTCAAAGGGAACATGTCCGCCACGATGACCGCCAAAGAATCGCCCGTTGAGCCAGATCTTGGCTTCGTAGTCGACAGCTCCAAATCTCAGCAGTACACGGTTTCCAGCTGCCTTCTCTTCTGCGGTTCTCAAGTCCTCGACAGCCCTCTCGTACCACAACACCTCATGCACACCTTTCTCTGCGATGCCGGAGGCAGGGCACTGGAAAACAAACGGGACCTGGATAGTCCTCTTCTGTTGTACAGTGTGCTCATTCTTAAACTGGTTTCCCTGTAGCAACTCTTGAGTTCCAGCGGCGATCTTGGCCGTAATGCTGTGCGCTTCGGTATTCTCGGCGCTATTTGTGTTGGTGGGGTTGACTGTGACCTTGTCTGGGAGGTTGGTCAGATGCCATCCTTGGTTTAGTCCAACATCGTTGTCGTCGAAGAGGAAAGACCAAGGGCCGTTGAGAGATGTCCAAGTTAGGTCTTCGCGGAGGAAGTCTGGTCTGGGGTAGGAAGGCGGGGCAGTGATTGGCATGTTGGTTTCGCAGATTCTGGGATACTATGTATAGTCGTAGAAAGTTGAACGATGGCTAGAATGAAGACGTGTTTAAAAGTTAGCATTCACGTGAACTTGATGCATCGAGGTGGAGGTGTGGAGAGATAGACTGGGTCGAGTGAGCACCAGGCTCGATTAGGACTAGACGATTGAGTATCATAACGCAAGCTGTGTTTCTGTTCCGTCACCACGAATGTTCAATGCATGGGATTTCTTGAGGAATTCAACTAGACCAAAATTCAAGTGGGAGAATTCAATATCCACATTCCCGCAGGAAGCAGGACCTGGTGCCACAATACAACCCCTCCTTATGACGGGCGACAATGGCAATGCTCCCACAATTACCGCATGGTAACAAACCTCATACTCTCCCATCTTGTAGCGTCCATACTCTTGGTATGCCTGGTATCAGTGCTAGATCAGGTGCCATCATGACCAAAAACTGCGGGGTAACGTCTCCTACGGCTTCCCGCACTGCTTCCCCAGACAGCCCAGTCCTTGAAATAGTACCAGTCGATAGCAGGAACTCTGTACCAACCCGATGCACCTCGCAAAAGCCGGGTGCCGGGAATCTTCTGTGGTACCATCTCGTAACCCAAGTCTACATCAAACTAAAAGCAGTCAAATTAGCATTCTGTTACGAGAAACGCGTCGATGATTGCAGCCTGCTGTAGCGTCATGAACGATGGTTGAATAATATTTTGGGTATCTAGTATGTAAATGGAAGATAGATGTCGACTGCCATGTCCGATAATGATGGTGCTGCAGGAAGGTCTTTGGCGCAACAGCCGTGTCATGGGCACGAAATCCACTTGCTCAACTCACTAATGGCTCGGTGGCCTCTTCTTCCTCGTCGGAGTCGTCGGATATCTCGACGAGGTCTTCGGCGCCGCGCCTGGGCTTCTTCTTGCCGCCTTTGCCGCTCGAGCTGATGGCGTCGAGGAACTCGTTGTTGTCGATCTTGGATTGGAGCTTGGGTGCTGAAGCAACGTCTGCGAGAAACAGCCGGTCGTGGTAGGCGTCGAAAGCGCGCTCGTCCTGCAGATTGGTCAGCTTGTTAGCTGCGAGGGTGGCATGCAAAGGCAACGTACATTCTCGTCAAAGTAGTCGAGCCGCTGCCACTGCTCCTGGTTTGTTGACTTCATAAAGGCCTGTGTCAGCTCTGCGGCCGTGTCGCCGCCCGTCTTCTTGACTTGGGCGAGGAAAGCCTTGGGCTCAGCGACCTTTGCGCCTTCCTGCGACTCCTTCTCGCGGCGGCGCTGGACAGCCTCTAGCTGAGCGGAGGCGTCGATGTGGTGGAACTGTGTGCGGAGCTGGACGAGGCCGTTGCAGCGCGTGAGGTGGAGTTCGTCTGTACTGAGTCAGTCTTGTAACGCAGATGTCGTTGTGCGCTGCTTACTATCGCGGAAAGTGCCGAGCATGTAGCTGGGGCCTTTGTTGTCGTTGTGGATGATCTGGCCGCCAAACGTCTGCGAGTTGAAGACGTGGCCCTTCTCGTTGGCGTCTTCGAAGTGGGTGACGTACTCGTCAAAGTTGTCGTCGTCTTCGGTCGCAATGGGGGCTGCTGGAGCGCCTTCGCCGGCGCCAGGGCGGTTGGCGCTGCGGGGCATAGTGCGCTCGAAGCCAGAGGCGATGCCAAAGGCCTTCTGGCCGAAGCCCTTGGTCTTGCGCATGGCCTCTCCCCAGCGCACGCCGGCGACGCGGTTGTAGTTGCGGTGGATGTTGATGGGCACGTCGACCTCGATGAAGCCCGACTCTTTCTTGATGCGCAGCTCCGAGGGCTGGCTCTCGGTGGCCTTGGTCAAGGGCTGGTCAGGTGGGCGGTTCAGATACTGCAGCACGTAGAGCTGCTGCTCGGCCACCTCGGGCGTGATGTAGACGTCGTACTCGGCCACGACGGGGTCCTCGTCTTCCGTGTCCATGGCCGCTGGATTGGCCATTGTGGTATCAGGGCGCGGTGTCGTGTGTGGGCAGTCAAGGGCTGGGGCCGCAAGCCATTTTGTGGGCGCGTCGGGGCTGCAGGCAAAAAGATTCGCGGTCACCCAGAGTTACAAAAGTTAGGTTAAGCCGCCCCGCAACGCGCGAAGTCGCGTGGAGCAGCGGCCCGTGCAGCTCAATGACGGAATGCATCCGACGACTCCAGCCCGTCGACAGCGACAATCCCCGTCTCTGTCGTCTGAGCTATCCAAGGCTGCACACACTGGTAGAACGTCGCCATGGCCTACATAGCGCCCATCCACCGGCCGAGCAGCGTCCGGCATGCGCTCAAGCTCAGCTTCCTCGCCCCGGACGACGACTGTCTCGTGGTCGCGTAAGCAGCACATGCACAGTGCAGATGCAATGCTAACATGCCCGCAGCAAGTCCAACAGGCTCGAGTTGTACACGCAGACGTCGGATGGACTGGCCCTCCAGCACTCCAAGGCCATCTACGGCAAGGTCACCATGCTCCAGAAGCTCCGCCCGGCGCTATCACCGACCGACCACCTCTTCGTCGGCACCGATCGCTACATGTACTTTACCCTCTCGTGGGACGCCGACAAGAAACAACTGCACACGGAAAAGTCGTTTGCAAGCGTGGCCGACAATGCTGCGAGAGAGTCGCAGACGGGCGAGAGATGTCACATCGATCCAACCGGGCGCTTCATGACGGTCGAGGTGTACGAGGGCATCG
This sequence comes from Alternaria dauci, assembly GCF_042100115.1. Lineage (NCBI taxonomy): Eukaryota > Fungi > Ascomycota > Dothideomycetes > Pleosporales > Pleosporaceae > Alternaria > Alternaria dauci. The sequence goes on from NC_091273.1 coordinate 2,307,652, forward strand.
TCACCGTCATACCGCTGGTCCAGAAGGGTAAGAAGAGGAAGCAAGAGCCGGACATTGCCCACCTGGGAGACCCGCAGCCCATCAGACTACCCGAGATGTTTGTCCGCTCGTCTGCCTTCCTGCGGCCGCGGTCATTCGACGACAAACCGAAGATGGCCCTGCTGTACGAAGACACACACTCGCAGGTGAAGCTGAAGCTGAGAGAATTGGTATTCGCCAACGACGAGGTGGAACTGCAAGAAGGGGAGACGTGTAAGAGCGAATTGGAACTCGGTTCGAGCCACCTGATACCTGTCGAGGAACCCTCGCATGGTCTCATAGTCGTCGGAGAGACGTCTATCGGCTACTATGACGACGAGAGCGGAGAGCTGCAAACTGAACCATTAGACGAGGCGACAATCTTCGTAGCCTGGGAGCGCATTGACGCCCAGAGATTCATTCTCGCTGACGACTACGGTCGCTTGTACATGTTCATGCTGGTCTTGAACAGCCAAGGCAGCGTTCAGTCTTGGAAGCTCGACGTAATTGGAGAGACGTCTCGGGCGTCTACATTGGTATATCTGGACGCCGGCTACGTCTTTGTGGGATCGCACCAGGGCGATTCGCAGGTCATCAAGATTGCAGACAAGTCCATGGAAGTCGTCCAGACATTCTCCAACATTGCGCCCATACTCGACTTTACCATCATGGACATGGGCAACAGGTCTGGTGAAGGACAAACAAACGAATACTCTTCTGGCCAGGCGCGAATAGTGACCGGTAGTGGCGCGTACCAGGACGGGAGTCTCAGAAGCGTCCGAAGCGGAGTCGGACTAGAAGACTTGGGTGTGTTGGGCGAGATGGAGCACATCTCCAATCTCTTTAGTCTGAAGTCGAGCGCGTCTGCCCAGTACGCAGATACACTGCTGGTGAGCTTCGTCAATGAATCGCGCATCTTCCGCTTCGACCCCCAGGGTGAGGTAGAAGAGGTGGATGAATTTGCCTCCCTGGCTTTGGACGAGACGACGCTAGCTGCGGCGAACATCTCACACGGCCGCGTTGTCCAGGTCACCAACGGACGGGCGCGAATCTGCGACCTGGACGGCGGAATGATCACGTCTGAATGGGTGCCAATCGACGGACAGACCATCACCGCTGCATCGGTCAACGACAGCCATGCCCTCATCTCCTTGGGGGGCGTCACGATTGTCTCACTGAGCCTGACGGACGGTCTGCAGGTGATCAAGGAGAAGAAGTTTGGCGCCGAGAGTCAAGTTGCCTGCGTTGCTCTTCCCTCGGTCCCGGGCTCGATATGTTTCATCGGCTTCTGGAGCAACTCACAACTGGCCATATGCTCTCTCGATACTCTGGAGGCGGTCAAGACTGTTCAGATATCGGAAGACTCTGTCCCTCGCTCACTACTGCTGACACAAATCTTCCCGGAACAACCACCATCTCTCTTCGCTGCACTAGCTGACGGAAACGTCGTCACATATGCTTACGATCCGTCAACACACGAGCTCACTGGAAGGAAAAGCATCGTGCTAGGTACGCGCGAGGCTAGCTTCCGTGCCCTGCCGCGAGGCGATGGCCTCTTCAACGTCTTTGCAACATGCGAACACCCGTCACTGATCTACGCCTCGGAAGGCCGCCTGGTATACTCCGCTGTCACTGCAGAGAAGGCGACCACAGTCTGTCCTTTCGATTCAGAGGCATACCCTGGCTCTGTAGCCATTGCAACCTCAGAAGATCTCCGTATTGCTATAGTAGACACGGAACGGACGACGCACGTCCAGACACTAAAGGTTGACGAGACAGTAAGGAGAATAGCATACTCACCTAGTCTGAAGGCTTTCGGTCTGGGCACCATCAAAAGGATACTGAAACACGGCGAGGAGATTATGCTAAGTCACTTCAAGCTCGTTGACGAGATTCAATTCAAGGAGCTCGACACCTATGCTCTCAACGACGAAGAGCTGATCGAATGCGTCATGCGGTGCGAACTACCGGATGGCTCAGGCGGCGTTGCAGAGCGCTTCGTCATCGGCACGGCATACCTCGACGACCAGAACGCGACTGCAGAACGCGGCCGCATAATTATCCTAGAAGTCACACCGGAACGCGTACTCAAGCCCGTCACTGAGATTGCTGTCAAGGGCGGCTGCAGATGTCTGGCCATTTGCGAAGGCAAGATTGTCGCAGCGCTCATCAAGACCATTGTGATATATGATGTCGAGTTCCGAACGCAGAGTTCACCCGATCTGGTCAAGCTGGCCTCGTTCAGATGCTCGACTGCACCGATCGATGTTACGGTCAATGGTCCCACGATCGCCATAGCAGATCTCATGAAGTCGCTCGTCGTCGTAGAATACACAAAGGGCGAGGCGGGTCTACCAGACAAGCTTGTCGAGGTTGCACGACATTACCAGACCACGTGGGCGACATCTGTGGCCGAGATAGACACGAACACGTTCCTTGAGAGCGACGCGGAAGGAAACCTGATGGTCCTGTACCGCGACCCGAATGGCGTCACAGACGACGACAAGCGGCGGTTAAACGTCAGCTCTGAAATGCTGCTTGGCGAGATGGTCAACAGAATACGCCGGATTGATGTCCTGACAACCTCGGACGCCGTAGTCGTCCCCAGAGCGTTCGTCGGCACTGTAAGTCTTCCTAGCGCTTATCAAACACACATACTAACCTACGTGCAGGTCGAAGGCTCGATCTACCTCTTTGGTCTCATCTCTCCTGCACACCAAAACCTCCTCATGACACTGCAGTCCAACCTTGGCGCCTTGGTGGAATCACCGGGGCACATGGAGTTTGCTAAATTCCGCGCGTTCAAGAACACCGTCAGGGAAGAGGAGGAGCCCATGCGCTTTGTGGACGGGGAGCTCGTGGAGAGATTTCTGGATGTGAGTGAAGAGGTACAGAGAGAGGCGATTGCGGGTTTGGGGGTAGAGCTCGAGGAGGTCAAGGGGATGATTGAGGGGTTGAGACGATTACACTAGAAGATAGACAGGTACATCAGCCAGACTTGAATCAGAGTCCAGGTTACTCGTTGATTAATCAGGGAGAGGAGATTAAACGCACGATTCTATTAACACGCAAATACAGACTTGACTAACTCGTTGATTCCATCGTAAATATCAATCTCCGTCCCTCGACGCTGTTGTCGCTACCATTTGTACCAGTTACTCGTTACATGTCCCATCCCACCTGAACTCCTTGCTTGCTATATGAAAGTACATTCCGAATTCCAGTAAATTTCCATTGCCATCACCGTTCAGACGCCTAGACGCCTAGACGTCTTTACTATCCGTAAACTCACACGATCGTGCTCTGGCATTAGTGTCCACTGCACAAGGCTAGAATATCTACAGTCTTTATCCGCCAATGATGCTGCAGACCTTGGTCACAGGCTCGACAGCAGCAGTCTTGACCCTAGTCTTGTTCTTGTGCTCGTTCTGCTGCTCTGCCTTTTGTTTCTTAGCATCAGTCTTGGACTTGGACTGGGTCTGAGTAGAAGTGTCTTCCGCCTGCTCCTCAGCGCGGGCATAGTCCCTTTTAAGCTTGTTCATCTTCTTGCGCTTGTTCTTCTTTGCAATCTTCTTGGGGACGTTATTGTTGTAGTTGTTGTTGTTGTTCATGTAGCCCTCGGTGCCGTAGTGGTGCCATGTGTTCTGCTGAGGTAAAGAAACAAAGTCAGTTGCTCGTCTCACGCATACTCTATTCATCATGAACGTACCTGGCCGGGAATGCAACCATTTCGCACACCCTGCAGCTCCGTAAACTGGTCTGCAAAAGGTTCGTACTGGTCGGCCCTGTAGTCGACGTAGCCGTTGTAGCCGTTTTGCTGGGGATACCAAGGAACAGCACCTTGGAATTGTGCCGGGCAAGGGGGAGGAGAAGTAAGCTCGTACTCGTAGGCTTGTGTGTAGCCGTTGAAGAGGGGGTACGGCTGGTATCCGTACGGCTTTTGTGGGCCGTAGTACTGCTGTGTCTGGGGCGGAAACTGGGCCTGGAAGTCTACAGCTGAGAGCGGCGACGAGGGGGAAGAGAAGCGCTCGCTGTAGGGGGGACTGGGATGCGCATTTTGGCCGGGAGAAAAAGCGAGGGCAGTGGCATCCAACAGGCTAGGCGTTCGGGAGGTCGGCATTTTGCGCTGGATGATGGAACAGAGGATGGAAGTGGTTGTGGGCGGTGGAAACGCTGGAGGAAAAAGAGCGCGTTCGGATTCTGGGGAGACTAGTGGGTAGCAAGCGAACCAGGTCAATAAAGACTTTGCCCAGAGGTCACACACTCTCCATTACTCCCACAGTGAAAGTGAAAGTGAAAGCGTGTGGTTCTGGATGCGATGGAAATGCACTGTCCGGATCAAGCGGTGATGGAGCGGGAGCGCGCTGGACATGCCGGAGAAGACGGGGACACTTTTATACGGTAACCAGACCGCTTGGATGGATCCGTTGAGGGAATGCCAGCGTGCGATGACGAGAGTAGGAGTAATACCATGGTAATCAGGCGGCGGTCAGGCTCAGTACAGAGGGTCTGGATTGTGTATGCTCACGACAACGCGTCTGCGTCTGGTCTACTTCAGTACGCCATCCTCATCGCTACTATCCCCACCTGTGTTCTTCACGCTGTTAAGTTCGACCCTGTCCTCGCCTTCGTCATCGTCCCTAAAGCCCTCGGTATTCGCATCGCCATCGCGGTCGAGAAGTGGGGCCTCCCCAGTTGTGGCTACCACGCTCTTCTTCTCCGTCTCTTCCCTCATTCCAATAATCACGCTCCCAGCTACGAGCATGGCCGCGCCCAGCCACCACAGCCCCGGTAGGCTTTCGCTAAAGATGATGAAACTGAGGACGGCGGTGACGATGAAGTTGGCAGACGTATTTATGATGCTGACGCGGACGGTCGAGGAAGCAAGCGTAAGGGCACGTGTGAACAGCCCCCACATGACGGCGTTGAAGAGGAGGTTCATGCCGAAAAAGAGCTGCCACCGTATTAGTCGTCTGCGGTACGGAAGAGTGGGAAGGACGTACACCGCGGATCGCATATTCGACAACCTTGTTAGACGCACTCAATCCGAATGCGAGGGCTATGGAGCTTGACCACGAGCCTGTGAGCTCTGTTGTTGTGCTACCTCGTCGTCAGCATGCACCGTGGGCTGGGTCAACGCGACGTCTCTTACAGCTTTGCGAAGACACCATTGAAAGCTGCACATGCGCCACTGGAGATGGCAAGCACCAGCCACGCTGATTTAGTTTGCGGGAGAGACATGGCCGCGGTATTGGACGCTGCGGGGAAAGAGGTCGATGTTGATTGACAGATGTAGGCTGATGATCTGCAAGGTACCGGATGCGCTTCCGCGCTTAGTCAATGTATGGGGTAGTCGATGCAGGTTCATTTCGACAAATGCTTGGCTTTTATTGTGCATACTGGGGAGTTTATCAGGCACTCGTCATTCTTCACGTTTGCATTTCAGCCGATATTCAGTCGAACTTGGACTGGTCACTTATTCGCAGCGAGCAAGTGAGATGCACGTCATAACAATTTCAATTTATCGGCATAAGCCGGCGCAGATGGCGCATCCAATCCCAAACTCCGTGTATGCCATAGGTATCGTGAAAGCCTTGGTTGATCCCTAACGCCAAAAGATGATATCGCACAGCTAGGTCTCGCCGGGGCGCTTTGCATTGCAACTAACAATCTTGACGCGGTCGGCGTGGATCTGGTGTGTGTTGTCGAGCTTGAAGTTGATGTCCTTGATGATAAAGGTCCATACGTCGTCGCAGAAGCGGTAGGTATCAAGATGTCCCTGCAGCGGCGCAAGTCAGTGGCATGCTTCGCCTGGGCGCATGTGCGCAACTGACCTTGAATGTCAGGCGCGACTTGACCTTCTCCGAGAGCACGTCGGCGACGGCCTTGTCAAAGTTCAAGAGGATCTTCATGGCGAGCTGGGGCTCTATGCGGCGCTCGGTAATGAGGTTGTCGAGCGTGTCTGTGAGGGAGCCGCCCAGACTGTAGTATGTTAGCCAGTGCGCGCGGGAGAGGGGGTGCACACGTGGGCGCCGTACCTGCTTCGGCGGTAGAGCTCGTAGTACTTTGTGTTGTCGGTGGCCATGGCGGGCGTGTTTATGGTGGTTTGGCCTGGGGGACGCCTGGCCGGGAAGAGTGACGGGCGCGGAGGCGGTTACTAAGCTGGCCGGCACTAGCGCGACGCGGCTTGTTCCGCCAGCCCAGGTGCATCATCGCCAGCTTCGCAGCGAGTCCATCACGACGAAGCTCCAGCCGCCACTTTTCCCATCCATCTCCGCATCGCCCACCAGCACTCCCAACATGTCTCTTACCTACGGAACGGGCGGTGCGACTGCCGCCCTCGGTGTCGTCGGCTTGTGTAGGTACCGCGCGCAGGGGCGCAGGCAATAGCTAACGACGGCCAGACATGCTCTTCAACAACGAAGGAGAGGCCTTCAACGTACGCACGCGTCTGCACCCCGACGGCACGCACATGGCTGATTGCACCCCAGGTCGGAGCTTTCCTCGAAAGCATTTCGCCATACACATTTGCTAGTGTCGGAATTGCACTCTGCATTGGCCTCTCGGTCGTAGGCTCGGCATGGTACGTCTCGCGCCTGGAATTCTGCACGCACGCCATCTGACTGTCGCAAAGGGGCATCTGGACAACTGGCGTGTCCATCGTGGGTGGAGGTGTCAAGGCGCCGCGGATACGAACCAAGAACTTGATCTCCATCATCTTCTGCGAAGTCGTCGCCATTTACGGTGTCATCATGGCCATCATCTTCTCCGCCAAGATGAACCAGCTCGCCGACCCGGAGCTTCTCTACTCCGGCTCCAACTACTTCACGGGATACGCGCTGTTCTGGGCTGGAATCACCGTGGGCATGTGCAACCTCATCTGCGGCGTGTGTGTAGGCATCAACGGAAGTAGCGCTGCGCTGGCCGATGCTGCCGACCCTGCAATGTACGCGCCTGGCATCTCTAGACTTCTCATTCGCTGCTGACTCGTCCTAGGTTCGTCAAGATTCTGACCATTGAGATTTTTGCTGCCATTCTCGGACTATTTGGTCTCATCATCGGGCTGCTCATGCAGAGCAATGCCAAGGACTTCCAGTGAGCGCACAAGACTCACGAACTCGCCTCCGGGCACAATTACGCGGACTGCATCGAAGCTTGGCCGTACTCAGAACGACGCCGAGAAGGCGTTCAAGTTCAGCTTGTGGAGCTGGTCGAGAGGTTACTGCACGTTATTTGTAGAGGTTGTACCATGTACATAGGGAGGCGCTTGTATAATGCATGTAATATGAGCGGGTGTCGGCGTCAAATATCATTTATCGATTTCAGATCAACATGCTTCGTGATTCCATGCGGAGTGGAGCATCAGTGTAATCCTTGGTCCGTGCACGGTATCTCAGAGTGGCATGTCCGCTCTACTCCGCTGGACTCCACCCTGACATCTATCAAAATGGCCGCCACAAACTCAAAGCTCAAGGCAGCAATCTTGGTAGTGTCCGAGACGGCTTCCCAGGACCCGTCGACCGACAAGTGCATACCAGTCCTTAAGAACGTCTTTGGCGATCTCGGGAACGACCAATGGCATGTCATCGAAACTGAGATCGTGCCCGACAATGCTCTCGCAATTCAGAAGACCATTAGAAATTGGACAGACGGCCCCGATCCAGTCAACCTGATCGTCACTAGTGGAGGCACTGGTTTTGCAACCAAAGACGTCACCCCGGAGGTACGCGCTTCAATCACATTAGTGCCGAGTAGGCAGCTGATAGCAACAAGGCAGTCACTCCATTGATTGACAGACATGCCCCCGGTCTTATGTAGGTAGTTTCTCTCGATAGTACGTTGGATGCTAACAGACACAGACATGGCATGCTTACGACTTCGTATGCCGTCACGCCTTGTAAGTCTACGAATACTGAACCAAAATGCCGACTAACGTTTATAAGTCGCACTCATGGCGAGGCCTGTTGCGGGTGTCCGAAAGAAGACTCTGATCTTGACTCTTCCTGGATCTCCAAAAGGTGCCAAAGAGAATCTGGAGGCGGTTCTCAAACTACTACCACATGCGTGCATTCAAGCAGCTGGTGCAGAGTCAAGACCCCTGCATGCGGGCGGCGTAGAGAAGCTTGAAAAGGACGCTGGGGTCTCTTCAACGGGTACCACTACAGGTAGGCGGCATGTCATATGTCCTAGCAACACTTAGATAACAACAACAGGATCTGGGTGTGGGCATCATCATGGTCACTCTCATGGCCATGGCGGGCACGCAGGACCCAAAGCTCATACAAACCCAGAAGAGCGTCCGCAGTCCAACGACCCTTCCGCAGGACCGACACGCAGATACCGGTCCTCTCCTTATCCCATGCTCGCTGTTGACGATGCGCTGAGGCTTGTGGCCGAGCAGACTCCAGCTCCTGTAGTACAGCGCGTGCCGGTAGACATGCGACTGAGTGGTGCTGTTCTTGCCGAAGATGTCACAGCCACCGAGTCTGTTCCGGCATTCCGCGCCAGCATTGTCGACGGTTACGCCGTGAAGATTCCCTCTGCAGGCAAGTTCGAAAAAGGCGTATACCCCGTCACGATCGTATCGCACGCCCAAGCTGGCGAGGTCAGGGAGCTGAAGGAAGGGGAGATTGCTAGAATCACAACTGGCGCTCCTCTTCCCCCTGGTGCCGATGCAGTGGTCATGGTTGAAGACACAGTGTTGAAGAGCCTTACAGACGACGGAAAGGAAGAGAAGGAGGTTGAGATACTGACTGACAAGATCAAGCCGAACGAAAACGTACGCGAGGTCGGAAGCGACGTCAAAGAGGGCGAGACCATCTTGAAGAAAGGCGAAGGCGTCACAGTTGTCGGCGGCGAATTCGGCCTCCTTGCGTCTGTGGGCACGAAAGAGGTTTCTGTGTACAAGAAGCCAGTCGTCGGAGTTCTGAGCACAGGAGACGAGATCATCCCGCACAACAGAGAAGGCCCGCTGCGGCTCGGAGAAGTGCGCGATACCAATCGCCCCACACTCATCACCGCCGCAAGGAGTCACAGATTCGAGGTCATTGATCTAGGGATTGTCTCCGACAAGTAAGTGCCATCGCGCGGCCTCGCTGTCTGTATCAGCCCACTGACCATTTGCAGACCTGGTAGCCTCGAGGAAACTCTCCGCGATGCCATGCGCAAGTGCGATGTGATCATAACTTCTGGCGGCGTTTCCATGGGCGAGCTCGACCTCCTCAAGCCAACAATCGAGCGCTCTCTCGGTGGCACAATCCACTTTGGCCGCGTAAACATGAAGCCCGGGAAACCCACGACCTTTGCCACTGTACCAGTCAAGGACAACGCCGGAAATCCTGTGACCAAGTCTGTCTTCTCGCTCCCTGGAAACCCCGCTTCGGCTGTGGTGTGTTTTCATCTCTTCGTTCTGCCCGCCCTGCACCAGCAAGCTGGTATCAGGCCACTCGGCCTCCCGAGAATCAAGGTCATATTGGATGAGGATGTGAAGATGGACAAGGGTCGGCCAGAGTATCACCGTGCACTCGTTGTGACCAAGGAAGACGGGCTGCTATATGCTAGCTCGACAGGGGGGCAGAGGAGTAGTCGGATTGGCAGTTTCAGGGGGGCAAATGCGCTACTTGCCATGCCGCAGGGCGAGGGCAGTCTGAAGAAAGGCGAAAAAGTCGAGGCGCTGCTCATGGGAAAGCTGGGCGAGGTCGAGCGTTGATGTATATGCTACATTAAATACGTACATCTATTGCACCTGCGGAGGTGTCTGACTAGCTTCTAGGCATTACTTTTTTGAACACCGTCGTGACATGACCGAATATCTAAGCCAACTGAAAGGAAAGGAAGAAACCGAAGGGTATTCGCAACTGCCGAAAGACAACCAAATGGGCCTAATCCAAGACCAGTGAACACCAGACCAGAGCACCACTATCTTGCTCCATCATCATCAAACCGTACCTGTAAAACATCGACGCTAAAGTGAAGAGTGGAACAAAAGAAAAATAGGTCGCGTAGGACCCCTAATCCGAATCACTAGACTTGAGTTTTACCTCGTCCAGGAGCACACTGGTGAAAGACCCCGCGCTCGAAGCTAGCGCCTTTCGATACGCATTGGTCTGCGAGAACTGCTCCTCGTAGTGTTCCTTTAGCTTGCGCTGCCTCTTCTCCCTCTTGTACATCCAGTAGACAGTAGCAGCCAGGCCTGCTATAAGTATGCTGAATACGCCTGCAAGGGTGCCGCCGACTATTGCAGTCTCCCGCTTCTCTTTGGTGCATGTATGGGCAGCTAGTATGGTGGTGGCGGTGGTGGCGGTGGTGGCTTCAAAAGGGGTTCCGGTAGAGACTGAGGTTGCGACGACTTGTGCGGGAGCACTGGTCGCGGTCGGGGTTTGTAACTGGAGGGTAGCGCTGAATGTGGTAGTGACTTTTGGTGCCTTTGCGTTGTTGCAGCAGCTTTTTGTGTCGTCGGCGCTGCGGCAACAGTATTTCCCCGAGTCGCACGTCTGGAGTTGCCAAGCTTTTACTGGCTTGAGACCGTTCAAGTCGTCAGAAACTGTAGTGTGTTAGTCAGTTCAAGAACGAAAATGGCAGACATTCGTGACATACCACCAGGGCATATTTGCTGGCATGAAGCATCCTGTCCTGTCGAGTCTGTACAGCCTCTTGAAAAGATCATGCCAATCGACTTGTTCACTGTTCCCATACACAGCCCATTACTCATGCAAATATCGGTGGACGAGCAACAGCTGCTGTGCTCCGCGCTAGGGTTGCATGGCGTGTATGTACTGTCGAGGGCCGTACCGTCGACCGCGTAGCATTTCTGGCTGGCAGCGAGCGCAACAAAGGCCGCGAAGACCGTCAGGAGGGACCGGCTCGACACCATATTAGAAAAGACAGTGTGCAAGAAGTAAAGGAGTGACTGTTTGCAAAAGCAAAGGGACGGAATTATTTGACGACGATGAGCGGTGGTGTAACTGCGAATATGGGCAACTATGGGTGTTTTAGACCATTAATGAATGCCATGCGAGAGTCGACAGGACATGCAGGTCCATATTTAGTCTCAAGCCATATATCCGCAGTGTTATGCGGCGAAGCCCTGTGCAACTCTCTTCAGCTGGCAGAGCTCGTGGCGACAGGGTAGACCCCGCCGACAGTTGAAACAGGACAATCAAACCCGGTCGTCGAGAGGCCCAGGGACCCGTATGCGGTAGGCTGGGGTGACGCAGCTAGCGACCAGTTCGACGCAAGTGTACTCCTCTCGACTTTACAAGCAGTGGTACAAAGACGACAAAGTTAATCCGACAAGGCGCGACGGCGCTTGCTCCTTCACCTGCTCAAAGGGACACGCGCTTTCAGACCCACGTACACGATCGTGGCGCTTGCTGATGCGCGCCGCGACTTTTGCTTTGTCTTACACCGACGGGTTGCTGATTGTGCTTTTTCTCGAGTTTAGCCGCACGGGGTAGGTAGAGAAGGACAACGAGCGCTTCACAGCAAATGATGGATTGGGGCGATGATACCAAGGGATGGCAGAAGGTTTGAGGTGCAAGACGTGGCATGCCACGTCTACCGTCTGATTGGCCAGTACAACCTCACAGATCCCTTTTCGGCTCGTACCTGCATCTCCACCATCGAACTCTCTTCCTCTCCCGATGCGACCATCACCGTTGACAACGGCGCCGCGACCGATCCGACCTGTCACTTTGCCTCGAGATGCTGGCAGAAGTCAATCGCGAGTTGTTCACTCGGTCAATACGTCGGACGTCATCAATTGGCCGAAGCAGAAACGACTCCGCGCACATCCACTGCCCCTCTCTATCAACCTCTGTCGGCATTACTCAGCGCAATGGCGTACTCGACCGTTGTCTCTCCTGACGGCGAGATGATCGCCCACCAGATCTCAATTCGCGTGTTCCCGGCACGTGCAGATCTGGGCACCCTTGGTTGCGGCACCAGCCACACGTTTTGCCTGTTGCTGCTGCCGGCAGGGACTCCGAGCGACCACGAACTACGTATGTTAATTTGCACACGGTATTCAGGAGCCTCATTTCTCGACATCTCATTGCCCATTGCCCAGTGCATATTGTCCATCGCACATCGCACAGTGCCCTTCACCCAGCGCCCATTGCTCAGTGCTGGTGCCCAATCTGTCGCTCACGTCATCTTACGACCACTTCCCTGGACCCTTTCGAGGTTTAGTCCATCTTGATGATCATTTCAGGCATTGCGACTTTGGCACCAACGGCTATTCTGCACGACCGATTGATCAACAATGAAATCTGTATTAACGGAGGACTCCGAAGCCGCAATCGTCGCCCACGGTCCACGTCACGATCGTGGGGCGGAAGGAAGAAGCGTCAGCACCCTTAGCTCAGGCTGGGGTTACACGCCGCAACCCGCTTGGTCTACAAGCTCACTAGCAAGGCTACCGTCCGCGGACGCCAGAGGTCCGTCCGTGGTCAGACGCGAACACTGTAAGACGTGGTGTATTTCTCGAACTTTGCGGCCTCCGCGGTCCGTCTTCAGGCAGCGGTGTAGGTGACTCGGCTGTCATACCAGGATATGGCCAGATACCTTAGCTGTCAAGCTCTCTGAGTAAACCCTCTATCCTCGTAATCTGATTGTCCGGTCCACCGTCAACAACCACCCATTCCAATAAACTCTCCTTGGCCATTTTTGCCCAAAATCTTGCGTCTGTTATCATCCCATGGCCCGCATAGACGTACGCCAGTCTCTCGTAGTCCTGGGCTAGCAGAGTCTCCAAGCCCTCCCTTTGAGCGATCTCCATCACCTCTTTTTCCCACGCTACGGTTTGTTGGGCGTCGTAAGTTTCCTCTGTCAAGCTCTCTAGCATCTTTCTTAGGTGAGCGAACCTAGCGCGGCGCTGGTCACTGGCTGCTATCTCGTGCTGCGAAGCAGTACAGAGGGGACATGTGCATCCAAAGTTCCAGCCTTTCTGGTACAGCGCCTGTCTGTCCGCATGTTTCAGGTCTATCCGACAGTAAGAGATGCCTATCTCCTCCCCAGCGGCGATATTCCGTTGGGCCTTGATTTCCATCGTCAACGTCTTCGGAACAAAGCGCGCATGTGCATTAGGTTGGCAGGCATGGTTGATTCGGGCGACAGCTGGGAAGAGACATATGTAAGCGTCATCTGTATCACCATCGGCCAGTTGGCACGCAAAGGCGTTCGTCTTCATAATGTCCTCAACCTTACTACCCCCCAAGCTCTGGTCTAGGGCGAGCACCGAGGTCCGGTCTGCCTGAGGCAGTTGCTCGATGGCAGCACTAAAGAGGGCTTTGCCCTGTGAGCGCGTGACCTGCCTTGCAAACTGCGAGCTTGCGATGATGTAAGCCGAATCAAGCAGTATCCTTTCTCCCTTCTTGAAAGCTTTTGTAGTGACAAGGCCTTTGCCCTTACCCGGGAACGAGCGAACTATCAAGTCGCCATCATCGCTCCGGTCTTCTTCTCCCAGTGCTAGAAAGGCTGCAGATATCGCGTCTGCAGCGACAGGTGTCGCGATGATGCTCAAAGCATGACCACCGCGCCGCTCGGACGTCGTGTACGCACAATATTTCTGGCCATCCCCTGAGGCACAAATTGGTTCGTGCGACCATAATGGACGCTGGAATGACTGTTCATCTTGCGACAGTTGCAGTCCGTCTTTAGTGTCTACACACTGCTGTAACTGAAGCGGCAGCTGGGCATCGAAGTGTTGGGGCGCATTTGCGCACTGTGGTGACGCAGAAACGCGCGACGCAAATGCGCATATGGCGAGTGGGATAACGAAAGTTTGTATATAAGCCATGATATCAACTGGAAGTTGGCAGATTGCATCACGAAGAGCAGATGAGGTGTCTGTTTTTCTCCTGGCTCCTGTAACACTTCTGAAACCAAGACTGTCGGACAGCTGCGTCTTCGCACAGCATATTCGGCGATACCTCAACACCTCGACACTCCGACTTGACGATGAACTACTTCCAACAGCCAGCCAGTTGCTCCCTGTCTGAATACTGCTTGCGCTGAAAAGGAGCAGGTTGAATCGGACGCATGACTCGACAACAACCAGCAACCCGGATAGTGGCACGCCTCAAGCCTCGACAGAGCCACACTCACGCCCGTGCCACTCGAAACATGCCCACACCACCACCTCGTTTTTTGATCACCAGGGTCTGTAGAACAGTGCACGCTATGCGGTTGATGCCGATGCGCTCAAGCCTGCGAATTTGCGCTCATCTCCACCTGGCGCATCCTCGTCATACTCTGACGCGGTAGCACACGGCTGTCAGACTGCCGCTTGCCGTGCGACCACTACTGCCAGTGACACAAACCTCCATCCTGGAATGTCAGGCTGTATTATAGTTAAGGATACGAGGACCTGTTGAGGCAGTTACAGGTGACACCCCGACATCGACGAGGGATGAGCCTGGTTACTGAAAGGGGCATATTGAACCTGCTCGACCTGGCTTTGTAGCGCACCGGGATGGACCTTTATCGTGGGGAACACATATAGGGACTCGCGCATTTTGGCAATGGAGGGGAAGGTTTAGCAGCCGTCAACAAGTTACTCTATCCGTCGTTGGCGTTTGTTTAGAGCGAAGGCAATACAGCATGAGCGGTAGCTGATTTCGTAAAACACAGCATAAGCGCGTGAAGCAACAAGACCGGCGACACGCAGTGCTTCGAAGCAGTGTACTGTGCGGAAATGTGTTCCCGCCATCATTTTTCCCACCGCTTAATAGTCGTGTTGTACACCTAGATATGCTTCTACAAAAGTTAACACTTTCAGTCCTGCACTACGTCATGTGGCTTTATTGAGCGGGTCCATGTAGATACCTGTACAAGCGTCTATTGGTTGCTGGTCACTGGTCACTGGTCACCTGAGCAAGTCTCACAACGAGGCTGGCATATGAATTGGTCCGAAATGTCCACTAGAGTATTTTTTGCAGTGTAAACGAGGCTGGCATACGTTCGTGTCAGCTTTCTTCTGCGGGCCAAGCCGGTGCTTCTCTTGCGTTGCTTCTTCCCTCAGAACACAGCGCTTAGCTTAGAACAAGGATACAAGGACAGGGCAAACTTGCTCGAGACAGACCACGTACATGCGACCAATGCGCACGTTGGCTGCGGGGTGAATAGTGCTTGTTTTTAGCTAGAGTATTTTATATGACATGGTGAAGTTGAGATGATGTTGCCAAGAACATACTGATAGTTTGACCACTAGACAAAAGAAACCAGCCCATCAATCAGGGGCTCTTCCGGCCAAGATGCCTCTGGCATCGTTTTGGAAACCCTCACAAAGGAAAAACGCCATGTATGCAAAACGGACAAGTTGAGACAAGCTGTCAAGGTATCGATCGAAGTCGAGTAAAACACAGAGATCAGACTGTCGAAACCTCAAAACTGGGCGAGGCCGAAGCAAGGGCGATTGCACTGAATCAGCCCAAATGTACACAAGTAACGAAATAGTTCCGGAGTAGCATGGTGCCTGCGAAAATAGCCAGGTGTGTTGCTGTCACCTCTCTCATGTAACGCCGTTGAAAATGCAAATCTTTCATCCTGTTCCACCCACCCCTAACCTGGTGATATACCCTGGGGTACTCGCACAGAAGTAACCTTGTTTCGTGAATCATAGGTCGTCGTCGTCCAGATTGATCGCGTCGGGATTCGCGGCGGCCTCTTCATCCTGCTTGATATTACCACCTTGAGGACCTGTGCTGGCGGCGACGAAGCCAGCTGGTGCACGAGCCTGACGTTCGAGCGCAGCCATTGCATCTTCGCCAGCAGCGTCGGCGCCGTCGGAGTCTTCGTCGGCAGGTGCGCCATTCTGCTGGCCGCGGGCGACAGCCTGGGACGCGATAAAGTTGACATCGGTGTTGTACTGGGCTTGGACACTGCGCTTGATGCGCAGCATCTCCTTATAGGTGTCCTCGTTGCCGTGCTGGACTTCGAACGCCTCCCACTTCTTCCAGAACTCGGGGCTTGTTCTCGGATCGCAGAACTGGCTGGCATGGCCATAGATGGCTCGGGCTCGGTCGATTTCTCCCAGTCGCCGCTCCATCTCGGCAAACTTGAGGCACATCTCTTTGGCTTCAGCATCGGGGAGGGCGGCAATGGCGCGCTCGTAGATTGGTCGCGTCGAGGTGAGACCGAAATTGGATGCTGACTTGGTGATGTAGAAGTTGAACATTTCCAGTCTGTCCTCGTCTGCGACGGCGCGTGTCGCACGCTCATAGATGCGCATAGCGTGTCTGGCTAGGCCGCGGTCTTCCTCAAGCGCACCGTACATGAGGTAGAGCACCTTGGCAAACTTTGGTGGACAATCCTCGACAGCCTGCTCGAACAGGTCTCGCAACCGCTCCATTCCGATCTTGCGATCCACAGCCTTGGTCAGGTACAGATTCCATATCTCGAAAGCGACAGGGTAGCTGAAGAGGTCGAGGCCGCGCTCGTACACTTTGAAGCAGTCTTCGTAGTATTTGTTCTCCTCGAGGAGGTTTGCATAGTTGACAATCGTCTGCGGCGTGGCGATGCGGAGCTCAAAGATTCTTTCGTAGACCTTCTTGGTCTCCTCCAGCGTGCTGACACTCTCGACGAGATCGACGTAGAAACTCCACAGCTTCCAGCTCTTGTGCACACGCTGCTGCGGCGACAGCGACTCATCAAAGTAGTCGACATTCGACCGCTTTGGCGCCTGCGTAGCCTTGGCCATGATGTCCACAGCCTTGTCGAAATTTTCATTGCGAAGCTCCATCTCGGCCCACTCGCACCACATCTCGGCCAGCTCGGAGACCGACTTGAAGGGTACCTTGACGGCCTTTTCCATGATCACACGAGCGGTCTTGAGGTCACCACCTGATTCGTATAGCTTGGCGTAGTTGGTCCAAAGCTCGTGAAACTTGCCCAGGGCCTTCTTCGGGTTGATTGCGGCGATGGCATCGGTGTAGGTCTGCACCACCTCTTTCTTGTTGTCGCCCCACAGTGCGACGCGCTTCTCCCATTCGATGACATTGTGCGGATTCTGTCTTAGCATGACATCGTTCAGCAGGAACGGCCGTCTCTGCATGAGCGATTCGAAGCGGACCATCCGGATGTCAAGGTCCGCGTCGGCAGCCTCATCGACCTGGCCCTTCTCCGACCGGGCAGCCGCCTCGTTGAGCTTGATTCCGATCATGGCCTCCTCGGCCTCCACGTACGTGTCGAAGACGACGGAGAAGTCGCGCACAGTCATGACAGTCGTCACACCCTCCTCGAAGACATCGCGCGCTTTCTCGTACTCGCCCTTGTGCATCCAGTACCGTGCCAGGCCAACCCAGAGGATGCCCCGCTGGTCGGGGAACTTGGAGATGCCACTCTGGATGATCTTCTCGACGTCGATGCCGCTGTCGTCGCTCGTATCGATTTCCTTGGCGTGGTCAATCATCAGATCGATCATCTCGGTCCAAAACTGAAAGGGCCCTTTTGCCTCCTTGCTCTTGAAGCGCGGGTTGTTGAGAATCTCCATGTACTTCTTGACAGCTTCGGTGTACTTGCGCATGTCCTTGAGCAGCTCGATAAAGTCCTCGGCATCTTCGGGATGGATCTGCATGTAGCGACGCCAGATGCGGACGGCCGTCTCGCCCGACGCCGACGTCGCGAACGGTCGGTACAGGGCCCATATGCGGTTGTGCTGCGTCAGGGGAAGGGCGCGCAGTGCTCGGTCGAAGGTGCGGCGGGTCGTGGTAACGAGGGGCTGCTGCATCAGGAAGCTGAGGTACATTTCCCAAATGCGCGGCATCTTGTTGAGCAGCACGAGGGCGCGTTCGAAGAGGGCGTTGACCTTGACATAGTGGGGCGCGAACTTTGCCGGGTTCTTCTTGGACAGGTGCTTGGTGCGCAGCTCGAGGTACAGCTTCCACAGCTTGTACGAGCGCGGCAGCGTCGTGACGGCGCGCTCGAGCACAAAGGCCTGCTCGAGGATGCTGCCACGTGACTTTTTGAAGCCGTAGTAGTCGAGCCACGGCTTCACGCTGCCGGCGTTGCGCTGGATGTCCTGCTCGTACGCGACGTCCTGGTCGGTGATGAGGAAAAGGTCCGACGACGGCTCCATCTTCCGCTTGGTGGGCCGCGAGAGGCTCGCGGTGACGGTCCTGAGGAGTTCGCCGGGCATGATTGCGCCAGAGCCAGGGCGTGTGTAGGCCCGCGGTGGGCACGAGGGCGATGGGATGCGGTGCTGGACGGCTGGGGGAGCGTGTCGCAGCGTTAAAGTTCTGAGGGAAGAGTGATGGAGTCCGAGCGGTCAGCGGTAGCCTGCAGCCAATAAGCAACGTGCATCCCGAAGACCCGCTCTGCACAGTTGGCAGGCGCGCGAGCACGGACCCGTCTCACATAGCTCCCCGGCATAGCTGCGTCACGTTCCGCTCGATTCACTCGTTGGATTGCGCACGCTGACTGGCTCCGAGACACCTCCATCGCCGACGCATTGTCAGCCTCTATATCCGCTTGTCGCCCCCATAGCCTTCTCCGTAAACCGTTCGAGTCGCAAACATGTCTGGCAGCGGGGTACGGCCAACCACAGCTATCCAATGCAGCAGCATGTACGGTGCTAACCCGACGCCCAGGCACGAGAGGCCGTCTTCGCGACACGGCAGTCGCTCGGTCTGATGAAGAGCAAGCTCAAGGGCGCCCAGACCGGCCACGACCTGCTCAAGCGAAAGAGTGAAGCCCTGACCAAGTATGCACTCATCGTCTCCTCTGCCCTCCTCGAGCTTCGCTGACCGCATGCAGGCGTTTCCGAGGTACTACTGCGCCGTAGACCCCCCACCATGTGCCCGTGTAGCTGAAACCGTCTTAGAGATAACGCGCCGAATCGATGAGGCGAAGCGCAAGATGGGCCGCGTCATGCAGGTCGCTGCATTCTCCCTCGCCGAAGTCACCTACGCCGTCGGCGGCGACATTGGCTACCAGATCCAGGAGTCCGCAAAGCAGGCCCGCTTCCGCGTGCGGACAAAACAGGAGAACGTCTCTGGTGTCTTCCTCCCCCAGTTCGAGAGCTTCACCGTCGAGCAGAACAACGACTTTGCCTTGACGGGTCTGGGCAAGGGTGGCCAGCAAGTACAAAGATGCAGAGAGACGTATGCAAGGGCCGTGGAGACGCTGGTGGAGCTGGCCAGTCTGCAGACGGCCTTTGTTATATTGGACGAGGTTATCAAAGTGGTCAACCGCCGTGTAAACGCCATGTGGGTATCATCTCCTTCCAGACACTGCCAAAGCTAACAGCCAACAGCGAGCACGTCATCATCCCCCGCACCGAAAACACCATCAAGTACATCAACTCTGAGCTCGACGAGCTCGACCGCGAGGAATTCTACCGCCTGAAGAAGGTGTCCAACAAGAAGCAAAAGGACGCTGCCGAGGAAGAAGCCGCACGAGTGGCGGCAAAGAAGGAGAACGAGGAGACCGAGAGTGAGGCGAGACAAGACGCTGCCGAGAGCAAGGACATGCTCGGCGACGAGGACAACGAGGACGTCATCTTCTGAGCAGTTGACAGACGCCTAGGAGGGCCTCTTGTAGTTTGCGCTGCGGCCCTGTGGGCAGTCTCGTTTCCTCGCAAGGACCAACTCGTCGTGTCCTCGCTTGAACTCTTGGGCCCTCCAGAATGCCGACACAGCCTCCCCAGACCAGATTCCATATCCAGCCCAGTTCTGAGCGTCTTCTGCGAAGCTAAATAAGAGATAAGCATTATGTCATGTAGATGTGAAGACGGGCCTCAGGCGATAAGACTCCATTGTGCCAGCCTGTATCTGAAGAATGCCGAACGAGGTATCATAAACGCATAAATCCATAGCAATAAATCCATGTACAGTAACCTACTGTTGCCGCTGGTATGTGACCTTCATGGGCTTGCCCTCTGCGCCAATCGGCGTGTTGGCCGTCGCTTCTTTGGCTGTGATCGCAAACTGCTCGTTTTCGAATTCCGCAAAGGCCACGGCCCTGACCGAGACCAAACGCACTTCCTTGAAGCCTTCGAAGCGCTCGAATATCGTCGTAAGGTCCTCCTCGTCGACGTCGCGGGGGATGTTCTGCAGGAAGAGCGTCTTGTTTGGCCGGACGTACTCGTCGGGCACGGCAGCCGCGCCAGTTTTGGCAGCGCGGGGCTTCTCTGCGGCGACGGGGTTGGCTTGCGCTTTCGCGTCTTCTTCGGCGCGCTTGAAGTCTGTACGGGTTAGTATTTGGACCGCGAGGGAGCAGGAGACGCGCACCCTTGAGTGTCAGCCGCTTGCGCTTGTGGTCCTCGAACAGCTCTGGCGCCTTCCGCTTGACCGTCTCGTCGCTGTGTGTCTTCGCCCTGTGCACCTTCATGACCTTGCCGTACATCTCGAACCCGTTCATCTCCTCGACCGCCTCCAGCGCCGCCTTTTCGCTGTCAAACACAATGAACGCCTGGCCCTTGCGCTTCAGACTGCTCTTCGCGATCACGTCGAGGATCGGACCGTAGTATTGGAAGACGCGGGTCAACGCTTGCTTCATGGTGTCGATCTTAACGCGCTCCTCGAGGTTGTTGACCTGGTGCTGTCAGCAGTCGCGCCACCGAGTGCAATGTGAGTGCGCTGCTGGCGCGCTCATGTCCAACTCACGTAGATTCTGGTTCT
This sequence comes from Alternaria dauci, assembly GCF_042100115.1. Lineage (NCBI taxonomy): Eukaryota > Fungi > Ascomycota > Dothideomycetes > Pleosporales > Pleosporaceae > Alternaria > Alternaria dauci. The sequence continues at coordinate 2,328,288 of NC_091273.1, forward strand.
CCATTAGCATCAAGGGGACCTACCTTTTGGGCATGATCTTGCACTTACGTTTCAATGGGTACTGGGTATTTGCTGGGGTCTACGAGGCCGCCGCCCATTACTACGCCCTCCATCTTGTCCGCCATCTTGAGCGACTGTTGTGTGTGGAGTGGGGTTGTACGGCGTCGTCTCACCTACGGGTGAAAGCTGTCGGGAGCTCGAATTCGAGATCCGCGCCAAGCACGCTAGGCTGCGTCCGCACGTGACGGTGAGCGCACTCTGGGTTGCCATTCGCTCCCAAGTCTCGCCCTTCCATCTTTCCAAAAGACAAGAGCCCTGCTATTGGTTCGCAAGACACTACAAAAACCGTGGCCCCCAGCTGTGCATATGCACGAATGCGGGCATAATCTGGGCTAACATTCCATCGATGCGATGTTTCCTTTCTATGCACATAGTTTTCACGCCCATTTTCTATTGTTGCTTCGCGTAGTCTGACCGCTTGCATTACCATCGAGCATTCTGACGTCAGCATATGTCCAAGGGCTCGTGTGGAAACTTCTTTCCGAAGCCTTCTAGGTGAGCTGGACCATCAATCTTGCATGCTGACATACAGTTCGAGTCCAAAGTCCCCAGCATACTATCAACTTTCAAAGCCGTCGCAGCAATGCTCCCGCCAAGAGGACTGCGATGGCGGTCGCACCCATTGTTCATCGTCTTCACCGTGGGCATGGGCGCATTCGTGGATCTGTTCCTGTATGGGCTGATCGTGCCGGTACTCCCATTCCTGCTCAAGGATCGTCTCAGCCTTCCAGACTCGCAGATACAAAGCACGATATCCAGTCTTCTGGCGGTCTACGCGGCCGCTTCCTGTGCAATGTCTCCCATTGCCGGTATTCTAGCCGACAAATGGTCTTCGTCTCGACAGCTACCGTTTCTCGCCGGGCTCATACTGCTTCTCCTTTCGACGGTTCTTCTCGCTCTTGGGCGTAGCGTTGCTGCTCTGGCCATTGCGCGCTTCCTGCAGGGGGCGTCTGGAGGCGTGGTGTGGACCATTGGTATTGCTCTCGTGATCGAGACTGTAGGCAACGAGAATCTAGGCAAGACTATGGGCACCATCTTTAGCTTCATCTCGGTCGCCGGGCTGTTCTCACCTATAGTCGGAGGGCTCCTCTATGCCAGGACCGGATACAAAGGCGTCTTTGGTGTAGGCGTAGGCTTGATCGGTATCGACTTTATTTTGAGAGTGCTCATGGTGGAGAAGAAGGTTGCCGCAAAGTACTCTAGTCTTGATACAAATGCCTCGGAACCAGACGCAAATGATCAGGGAGATGAACAGACGCCTCTTTTATCAAACAGCCGCCCTGCGTCTGATCGTTATCGCCTGCCCAAACCCACGAATCGCTTCACACGCAACTTTCCCATCCTCATGCTGTTCCGCGACGCTGGTCTACTGACCGCTGTCTGGATCGGCTTCATGCAAGCTCTTCTGCTTGGTTCTTTCGATGCTACCGTGCCGCTGGTGGCTTCAGAGCAGTTTGGCTTCGACAGTCTGAAGGCCGGACTGCTCTTTCTACCGCTCGGTGGTGCTGATTTCCTCCTGGGTCCAGTCTTTGGGTGGTGTGTCGACCGCTATGGTACAAAGCCAGCAGCCATCCTTGGATTTACTTGGCTGATACCGACGCTTGTACTGCTCCGGCTTCCGACTGAGTCATTTATCGAGAGGCTAGACAATGGACATCTCATTGCACTCTTTGCCGGACTGTTAGCGATGAATGGAGTAGGTCTGGCAGCAATCAACAGCCCCAGTTTTGTTGAAGCCGGGAATCTTGTCGAGAAGTATTACAAGGCGAACGAGGACGTGTTCGAGCAAGCTCCGTACGCGCAACTTTACGGCATCAACAGCATGGTATGGAGCGGAGGATTGACTGTAGGCCCATTGCTGGCAGGGAAACTAAGAGAAGCGATTGGGTATGGGAACATGAACGCGGTACTTGCTGGTATTTGCGGTTGTACAGCGGTTTTGGCGGCTCTCTTTATCGGCAGGAGAAGGAAAGATTAGACCTGTGTACAAAAAGCATATATCCTCGACTTGAGACACCCGTAGCATCCTGCATAAACTTAGACTAGAAAATCCTTTTAGATATCTTCGGGCTATAATTGCTTGGTCCGTCCTGAAAAGAGCCATCTTGGAGCGAGATATGGCCAAGGCTACTCTGCAGTAAGGAACACCAATAGAAGTTATTTTGCAAACAGTTATGGACAATGTATCATGTTGGTGGGAATCCAGGAAAAAAATCGAGATATGTAGTTCTAACTGCTCGTTTACTCTTTCAAGGCTTGGATGGTGGTTTGAAAGCTCTTCGATCTATCCCAGCTTGCAGTGTATTCGGATCATTCGATATTGTATTCGGCCGATTATTACGGAATGCGTTGGGCAACTCCACATGCGTTTCCTATAAGATTCCCTGTATCATCTCCTGCTCTTGAACCTAAAATGTCATGATACATCGGCCAACGCAAAATCAATGTCTCCTAAAAAGGCCGCAGGGTCATCGAAACTGGCCCACATCGAGTCCCCGAAAGCGAATGTATCTGTTGAGGATGACGGTTCCAGTGGTGTTGGAAGAGCTCCATGCAACTCCTGGGCTTTGTTTGCATCAACGGTCGTACGCCCAAGTGGAGTTTGGTTGTTGGACGGTGCATTCGGATCAACAGGCAAAAACTTTGTGTCGTAGAACGACTTCGCCCACTTTGTTTTGGCCGACCACTTCGCAAATGCCTCATTTCTCAGGAACAGACCATCCAAACGAGACTGCGACACAGCATCGTAGCGTTGCGAGGCTTTTTCCAAAAGCGACGAGAAATCGATAAACGATCTCAAAGCCTTTACATCCCAGCCGTCCATCTCGATCAAACTCGCTCGGACAAGCACAACGAAGATGTATGCAAACTGCGCAAAAACGCCAAACGGCACGAGAGGATAGTCTTCGACAAGCAGCTCCAGGTATATGTCTGTGTACTTTTTCGCAGCGTCCATGCAGTGCCACATGCCGTCTAGTCGCTGCCGGAGGTCCGTCTCTTTGACCGTGTGAGTGGCTAGATTCCCAAATGAGCGCTCCCAGATGGCAGTTCGGGCACAAGCCTGCTGCAAACGCAGTACTATCGCTGACGTCCCGTGTACGGATGCTAGCCCGATATTATCGAGATCGCTGAGGAACGACTTGGCGTAGAAGCTTACCGGTGCATGGTCGTATTCTGTGCCCATGGCTTCCTGCATGATGCGCTGACTCCGCGTTAATTGTACAAGTAAAAGGTCGCTTTCGTATTCTTCGGCTTGCGTCAACGCGTCGGCACATTTGGTAAGCCAGGGAGACCAGTGCAGAGTGTCGATTTTCCGAAAGGACGTGAAAATTTGTGAAGTCAGATAGAACGTTCCGAGCACTGCACGCCGCTCGTCGTTGGTCACGACTTTCGCCGGTTGTGGTACGCCATGCGCCTGTGAGGCTGCCATCAGAGTCACCTTCTCACAGAAGCCTGGTGCACGGTCGATATCTAGATCATGGGTGAGCGCCATGGTAAGATGCAGGAGTACATTGTGGCTTGGCGGTGCGAACAGATGTGGATTGTACCAATTGCTGAACACCAACATGCCTAAATGGCAATGTAAAAGTCAGTGTATGTCTTACGCAGTACATGGGAGTCTTTACCCTGGAGGAGATCTAGCGACTTCTCCCCGTTGATCAACATTCTCTCGGAGATTTGTTGCATGAGATCCTTGACCATGAATTGTTGGGTCGTTGTGTCATGGAAGAAAGTCACTGTCTCGATTGCTTTCAAGAGAAACGGCTTGCTTCTAGCCAGGTCAGAAGCGTTGATGCCCCTTGGAATTATGACAAAAGGCATGTGAGGGGCCATAAGTCTCTGGTAGCGATCGAGCAGGACGTCGGCATCCGTTGCATCCATCTCTGTCAATACGTGTTCGGTATTAACCATCTCAAGTGTTGGGCCATGAGCAGAGGCCAAGAAATCGTTAGATCTTGTAGTGTTGGGAGTTGTAACGAGTGGCGTTGGATACATATTATCGCTCTCCCGATGTAATCCGTTCGTCTGCTGCGATATGTCACTCCGAAAGTCCAATCCTGCAGATACCTCCTGTGTTTGTTTGCTGGCCAAAGCCTGAGCTATGTCTGCGAGCTTTGTTTCGAGATGCTGCAGCTGAGCGGATCGTCTGCTAGCATATCAACATCATGAAGGTACAGTGGAAACCGACGCAAGCTTGACTTACGTGATCTTTCTTGCCTTGCGTTTGCGTTTCACTGGCTCCCGAATCTGACAGGTCTTTTGCAATCGTGTGCATCTAAGGACGTACTGAATTAGTCGACTCGTCTATGGGCGTTTTGCAGACTATCTGCCGTGCTATTATTAACACTGATGCGGTCACTGACCTGTCGCAATCGCCATTTCCTGGACGCCTTACACACTTGCTCTTCGCCTTTGCACAGACTGTACACGATCCATGGTAGGAATGAGCAGTATTCTGCGAATGGACTGTTTCGTCTAAATCTTCAATTGCTTGATCCATAACGACTGAGGCATAAATGCAGGTTGGGACTTTGAGAGGCAACAGTGATGGGGAGAGAGAACAGACTAGATGGAACTAGGTAAAGCGGCGGATGTATCGTCCGTCCGTCTAAACTCCGAAATCTCCAACATGACCCTCGACCACGGCGCAGAGGTCAACCGTTCAGCAGGTCCTCGTGTGCGCCCCCATATCGTTTTCCTGCCACGGGAAAGGCCTGCTGTGCCTTGTAGAGGTCCTCCATATCAGTGTCGGCCAATTCCGATAACTGGCTATTCATGATGGCACGCTCGATGTTGGTAGACCCTGGGATAGGAATCGCCCCCTGACGCGCTACCCAAGCGATAGCGACCTGCGATGTCTTGAGGCCTTTGCGGTGGGCGACCTTCTCAACGGCCTCGACGAGCTTGTAGTTTTGATCGAAAACCTCGGGCTTGAAGCGGTCGAACATTTGAATACGATAGTCGTTTGGCGACAGATCATCAATCTTCTTGAAGTTGCCTGTCAGCCAGCCGCGTCCGACCGGACTGTATGCGATAACGGGGATGCCGACTGGTTTTGTTGTCAATGTTGGTGTTGATGAATCCTGGCGCGTATCGACTTACGTTCGTGGCAAGTTTCCATGATGCCATTGTGGAGCGGATCGGGTGTAAACAAACTCAACTCAATCTCTACGGCTGCAATGGGATGTACGGCATGAGCCTTGCGAATGGTATTCGCGTTGACCTCGGACAGGCCAATGCCGCCAATCTTGCCCTCTTCTATCAGCTCAGCCAGAGCTTTGATAGAAGTCTCAATGGGCGTGTTGGGATCGACGCGGGCTAGAATGTCCTTAGCTATCGTCTCAGATGATCCTTGAATTTCTCATACCCATCTCGAAGATGTCAATGGCCTTTGCGCCTCCCAACCCCTTGAGAGCTTGTTCTACAGATGCGCGAATAGCCTCCGGACTCCCTGCTGGTCCGGTGTTGCGGTCAAAGGCACCCTTGATGTTGAGGACAACCTTTTCAGCATCCTGGGGGTACTTCTCAAAGTAGTGTCGCAGCAAGTGCACCGAGTTTGACTCTGGTGTGCCATAGATGAGTCCTCCATTCCAGAGGTTGGCGCCCTGTTCCAATGCCTTTTTCAGGAGGCTCGTCTGATGCTCGCGCTCAAACTGGGGGAATGGAGGAGGAAACGTCAAGCCTGGGGATCATTAGGTGTGTTTCTCTTTTGTTTTGCGCATGACACGTACTCATCATTCCAAACCCGATGGGGCCTACGGGCTTGCCACACACACGCGAGGCTGCTACTCTTCCGATGCTCATAATGGAGGGTGTATTACAACGAAAGCACTATCAGATAGAATGTTCAGCAAAGAAGACAAGATTTGATTGCGATGATGATGCGGTTGAGCAGAGGCGACTGGTACATTCTTATAGCTCCGGCTGGAAAGGTACTGCGAGCAAAAATACCGTCCGCTCCCGCATGTCAGGAATGCCTCGTTCGGCGCTATGGTCCATCTTCAAAAGGGCTCGTAATGAAAGCTGCTGTTCCGTTGCCGTTTGCACGGTCGCATGGGTCTGTGGTGTGAGAAGGGATGGAATTAGGGAACACACGCGGTAGTTCACTGAGCCGGCGGTATTTCGGGCGCTGTTTTAACCCCCGCTCCCGTTTGAGGCGACTCAGCACTCAAACTCAACAACCAACAGCCGAAAGCCTTGTCACTCATAACTGATACCCCAAATTTAGACCGAAATTGACTTCTGGTCCCGATTGTGTACCATGACCCTCAACAGCACACTCGTAGGATCGTTGTCCGCCTTCAATACCAGGTCTTCCAAAAGAACGAAGCCTAAGTGCTGGTACAATGGAAATCCCATTGGACTTGCCTCCAGTCCGACATCGAAACCAGCATTCAGAGCTTGATCGAGGCCCCATTGAGTGAGCGCAGTGCCCGCACCTCGCCGACGGTAGTCTGGATGGGTCGCGAGCAGAGACAGGTAGAAGTTCTGGGGGTAGGTCTTCTCCCAGTACGTTGAGTGGGTGTAGTTCATCGCTTTCTCAAACGCCGTCATTCGATTCAGGTCGCCGTCGCGCCGCCCAAACTCCTGACGTATGGCCCAGTTCTCTAGTTTCGTGATATAACCTAAAGCTGTTCAGCATCATCCTAAGCAGGTCGTGTGGGTGCTCACGGTGTAGCGTCTCCAATGAGCAATTGTTGTACAGAGATGTCAGAGCCTGTGTCGCCGTTCTCTTCTCGTTCCTCTCCCATAGTGCGAAAGCGAATATCGTTGCTACTGCTTCTCCACGATCTTCGCTTTTCTTGTCCAACGACGCAACTTCTTCGGCTACGAGGAACGTGATGTTAGGGGTATACAAGTAAGTCTTGAATACCTGCAGCCAGAAAAAGTAGTTGTCGTCAGGATATTGATGCCTGTACCTATAAAGCCACACGAATGCTGGGTCGTCAGGTAAGCTGGCGAGGGCGACTGTTGTGACGCGTGGCAGGTCGCGGAGTTCTGCTTGCCTGACCCTGAATTGTGACATGCTGTCCGAGAGGAACGAGGCGAACAGCCACCTATGCTAACCACTCCATTTAACGTAGAACGAGAGGGACTACTAGTACGCCACCTGTAAACCGGTTTCCTCATTCTTTGGTGTGACGCAGGAGGCGCAGTTGTATCGAATGGCAGGAACTGCAGTGGGCAAGGCGCGGGATGATTCCGGCCGGTAGATAAGCCGCTCGCCCAGCGACACAATCTCTGCGGTGTCTTTTGCAAGAACACATCTACGCGCTCTGTGTCCAGAGAACCACGACTTTGTCTTATCCCTAAGAGGTGCTTCTCACGTCATCAACAGATATATAGGCTACCGTTTTTCTAGCTAGAATAGCTGTGAATACCCTACGTAGGGATGGAACAAAGCACTCTGTGCGCAAGGACAACCTAGATCAAGTCAGTATCTATGTCACGACGGCTGTATGTATGCACACTATAGCAATGTATCTATACGACTCTTCCCAATAATGTTGAACACACAGGTTTTCTGATACCAAAAGCTCGAACCCCACACCAGACCTAAATAGGCAAGGTCATTTGCCTCTCTCACCAAAGAGCATTCTTTTACTTGCGAGATTCTCTTATTTTGAGAGAACCTGTTCGTTCAGATCTTTGAGAATTTCAGAAGTTGTGAAGACTAATGGTACACCGCACTTCTGTAATACTCAAGCTAGCATTTTGCCTCATCTAGAGATCACTGCATGTAAGGTGATACATAAAACCACAAACTTTCCCACCCGTGCGGGGTGCGATATGTTAGCCCTCTAGGGATTACTACCTAGGTAGCTTTCGAGAGCACATTGAGATAATACCTATCAAGGGCCACAATACGGGTGAGAAGGTTCATGGCTAAACCATCGGCACGAAAATACTAATTCCCCTGGTGCCTCAAACTGACGCATTCGATTCAACCTTAACTTCTGCGTCTGAAGCGGTATGCTGTGCTCAGCAGAGTGCCTACGCTCAATCAATCGTGATTGGGTTGGCTGCAGATGTGTGCTAGCGTGTTTGCATAGCCTTGAAGGCTGTGCAACTGTAACTTCACTTGTGGTGTCCTCGCTGTCACGCCCTTCATACATCCCCAAAACCTCTCGCGGATGAGAGTCAACGTATGCGGCACCACTCTACTTATGCGACATGGATTTGACGCTCGCTAGTCAAGAGGCAGAAGGGTTTTGCTTAATATGCAACTGCCTCGGCTTCTTTCACACACGCGGCCCCAACAAACTTCAGCATTCTAGCCTGGTTATTCTGTCGGACCGCTCTTTCGATCAGTTTAGCGAATCGGCCAAACAAGGATGCTGCTTTTGCGACGTCGTTCAGCAAAGCTTTCAGCTCTTGCAATATATTGCGGTAGAGATGCGGGTCGACCTGTTACTCTACGGACAGTCACCAGCTGAGCTACACGCGTCAGCCGACAAAGGTATCCACGAAGTCGTGGAAATCTATTCACGTCCAAGTAAGCTTGTTCTTTTGTGACGCCTTTCTGCATGTAAAGCTCTGGCTAAGCATCGCCTAGCAACAAACACAAGGCAAAACTACCCTATTGTAGGCAACGACGTTGACGAAAAATCGAGCCTGGATGCGTCAGTGCAGTTCTTAAGGGAGAATTTCTATAGTTGCAAAACCGAGCATGAGAAGTGCCGCAATCCTCAGTGTGCCTACCTTCCAAAACGGATCGTCGATATTTCGAAACCACGGTACCGAGTTTTCGAACCAGCTGCTCACACAGAGGGCGTGTATGCTACTCTGTCGTATTCATGGGGAGGCCGAGGTTTTGCCATGACTACGTCCGGGAATTATGAAGAGATGAAGGACGGATTTGATCGAGGCGCGCTACCAGATACCTTTCAAGATGCGGCTGCGATGGCGCAGAGCCTTGACATATACTACATCTGGATTGATACCCTTTGTATAGTCCAGGATGATCCCGCGGATTGGGAGGAGCAGGCTGCGGAAATGGCACAAATTTTTGAGGGCGCTGCCATCACGATCGCAGCCTCTCTATCAACAGACCCATATCAGACTTTGTTCACAGCACGGAAACCCGCGAATCAAGAAGTGGAATTATATAGCGAGGTCAAGGGAGTTGTGTTCAAAGCAAGGAGGAAAATTGTTCGAGGGATTCACGCCAAAATCGGGCGTTCGCGGGAAGTTGATCCACTTGATACACGTGCATGGGGGTTGCAAGAGAAAATGCTCTCAAGACGACTTATAGCTTTCACCGGGGCAGAGTTGCAATGGACGTGTAGAACACTGAAGGCCTGCGAATGTCACCATAGTATATCTCCGTCGCAACCCTTATTTCCTGCGCCAACTGGAACGACAACTGCAAACGATATTTTGAAATTGTCCAAGAGTTGGAGCCAGATCATTGAAGAATACTCTACTAGGGAATTAAGGTATCTTACCGACAAGCTACCAGCCCTAGGTGGTTTAGCGAGTAAATTTGAGAGTGTGACTGGATGGACGTATATTGCTGGTGGATGGAAGGAGACTATTCTTTATGATCTGGTCTGGCAACGCGACGTCGGACCAACTGTGTCATCTACGTGTCAACTTGGCCCTAGTTTCTCGTGGGCATCCTCGCCTGGTGCTGTCAACTTTCGACTTGCCCGTCACTCATATCCCGGTTCTCGAATTGAACACACGACACTAGTCGACCTTCATTACACAAGTGCTGGCAGCCACGAACATAGCAAGGCACCGGACACTTGGTTGATGGTTCGAGGTCACACTGTGCCGGCTGTATTGCGACGGTCTTCTCACGGGTTTCAAGCATACACAATCCGCATTGACGATGCAACATACTCACCAGGTACAGATCAGCGGACCACCTGTGAATTCTCTATTGATGCTTCCATACCGGAGTACAATGCGAAGATTCCTCAAGTATTGGGAAATCGACCGAGAGAAGGACTAAATGGACCTGGCGATCAAGACGAAGAGTTGTCAATTGTACTCCTAAGCCTCTACTCTATCCATCATCGACGCCACCTATACCACAACTTCTTGATCCTTGAGAGATTGCACGACGATGTCGACTCCTATCGAAGAATTGGTGTAGGTACAGGCAAGATGTATCCTGGAAGGGGCTGCGAGGATGGTTTCCCAAGCGAGTCGCATCTAGTCAGACCGTTTGAGTGGTTGTTACGGGATCTTGAAAAATGTGGTCGCCGCTTCGCTAACATTGTGGAACGGGTCCTACGCGTAAGATAGTCTTGTACTGTGCTGCATCCCATTTAGCACTGTCGGCGTCATACTTAGTAGCATTCCTACATCATCTCTCGGTCACCTGATATGCGTAGGCAACCGTAGCGGTAGTCGCTTTGTTTGTCCAGACACCCGTGACATAGGTTTTCTCCGGTCGCGGCCCAATTTGGGCAATCGTCTGTGATACACCTTACGGAAGCCATGTGCGCCAAATTTCTTACTGAGGAGGGAGAACCTATGCGATACGAAGTATTGTAGGAGGCGAGCATAAAGATTGGTTTTAGGTACAGTATTCGACAGTCAGAGGACGTGGGAGAGGACGAAATGTGGAAGTCTTTACACAGCCCAATCGACCCCGCATCTGCATCGCCCCATGCCTGACATGGTGCATGATTTTTCGCAGTAGTCTCTCGCTATTGGACGTGCATATAGATCCGCGGGCTCTTCTCCACATGGTCTTCGCATGATAGGTCTGTACACCACGCTTCATCCCATGGTACTCCGATGACGCATATCAGCTTGAGCCAGTCACAACTTCCACAGTTCTCAACGATCTGAACGAACAGGTTCTCTCAAATGAGAGTATTTGCAAGTAAAAGGATGCCTTAGGTCTTGCCACGGCGTCTACTCCACTCTGACTTGATTTTACACAGTTCAATCACAGGGCATCGATCCAATAGATCTCATCTTGTATCTCAACAACAGTCCATGAAAGCCATCAGAAACATGGAGCATGCCATTTGCACGGTTGGTCCCGGCCATATTTCCTAGTTTTTCTGTCAAACTGCAGCTATCATTTTGGGCAGTCCGCCAGCGGTCATGATTTTGTCGCAGCTCAAGACCAGCCATCAAACTCTCTGCGGTCGCACGAAGAAAACAGAAAAGAAAGTTCATATCAGAGTGCATGTCTGCGGAACCCCATCTAAAACCTTTCCCGGTACATGGCCTGCTCCGACCCTTTCATACACTGTTAAACCATCTTGACCGGAAGTCTCTTTTGGTCTTATTACCAGTATGCAATGCTTCTTCTCCTCGATAGCCCACGAGCCTTTCTCGATACCCAGAACAATGGCCTTGAGCCCCAGTAGCTTGTCATCTTTTGGATCATCGAAAACGATGTGGCATCCGTGCTCCAACCCGTTAGGATATTTAAATCCTTGGGATTCTCCAATAAAAGCATTGCTGGGGGTTGACTCTACCGAACATGGCCATGATGGTGATCGAATTTCTTTCCAGTCGAATCCCTTCCAGGTCAGGTGGAGGTAATCAATTCCACCAGAGACTGACATCCAAGACCAGGACGGTACGCGCTCTCGATCATTTGGAAATGCGATTCGTTTTAGGTGTGACGTGTTTGATCCCCGAAGCCAAAGGAGACTGCGGCGGAGGAAGCCTTGGTTGCCTTGAGCATCCAAGATGCCGAATCCGCCTTTCACGCCCATCGTCCTAATAAGACGCTGCTGCAAGCCATCGATGGCTGTGGGTCGGTCATAGTCCGATGATAGCTCGAGTCGAGAATACTGTTGGTATAGTTCTTGGAACCTGAGAATTCGTTCACCGTGTTTGGCTGGGTCGAGAATCTTGGGAAAGTCTGGATCTCCAAGTAAAGCAGCAAGCTGGCTAGTAAGTTGGCAACAGAGTCAGTATCCTTCTAAAGAACATCTAGGCTAGACGACGTTGGAATACGATACTCACTTTGTCATTTTTATCATGGTTTCACATCGAACTCCATGGCCACACTCCCAGTACATTTGATGTTCGGTGAAGAAAACCGTTCTTCGAGCTAGGGCATGCTCCTGCAAGACCCATCCACGCTTGTGTAAAGCACCCTGCAGTACGTGATTTCGAAAATCTTCAATGAAGCTACACACGTAGATTGTCCCACCATTGCTGAAACGACTTCCGTAGTTCAGAGCGACAGACGTTCTTGCTACACGAGGCAGCAGAAACCCTGATCTCTGATCTTTGGCACAACTAGCGGCCAGAACGCAGTAAGCTCCACTGTAAACATCTTCCATTCGCTTGGACTCATCACTGAAGTCCCCGTCTTTGCCTTGTATGATGCAGAGCGAGTCTATCCAGAGATACTTGTGGCCCAGAGCGCGAGTGACCTTGATGGCATCTTGAAATGTTCGGGGCAACGCCGTCATCTTCATTCCCTTCATATGACTGGAAAGATTCTTTCGGGTTGTAGAGAAAGGTAAAGAATCACCCCATCGGTAGGAAAGTGCGATCCAACTAACAGTGTTCTCGCCTTGCATCTCTTGAAGCTGGACGACATCCTCTCCGTCGTCTCCGACGTATATGAGGCGAGTTGGCATTGTGGTAGTCGCGCTGGTCTCCGAAGACAAGTTTTTGGACGTTTTGCACGTGTGAGGGTGCATGTTATCGCAGTCATCAAGCCAGCTTCGTATAATGCTGAGATGCTGAGGCGTACCGGTGTTTGGAAGTTCAACAAGCCCGATCTGGATGTCATGTGCTCGGCTGTTAGGATCTGTTTCGGCAACAGCGGTGAGTATGTGATAGACGATCAAACTTCATAGCGCTGACTTACCATTGCTGCGGAGTAAGGTACACACAGGATGTTTCGCGTCGCTCATACGCAAGATAGAACCCTCACGATAGAAACAAACCCCCTCGCACTCTGGGGAGGCATATCTACTGCCATCTCCCCATAATAAATTGCACAGATCACAGACTTTAGTCTCCGCGTTATGTTTCAGTGCCCGGGTTGTGTATGACATCCGAAAATTTGTATCTGGTAACCGCTTACCAAGCTCTTTACACTCTGTGCATAGTTTGGTTGGAGACGAGCTTTGAGGCGAACGAGCTCTGGTAGTTTCGTCTAAAGGAGGGAAGAGCTGCGCGGCGAATACATTGTCTATTTCGAACTGCCAGTCCTCTGGATCCAACGACGGATGCCCATAGTCGATCTCATAAGTTGGAGGAGTGCCAAGAGTGGTTGCATTGGATATCCGAGAGCCAGAAGGTGGCAGCAAACGAGAGGATTTGTCAGTGTCAACTGGCGCGGGTCTTGGGTCCTGAAACCGTTCCCAGTAACGGCCTTTTCTCTGGACTTGGAGGATGCGACCTAAACGTCCCTTGAGCTCACTTGCACGAAGTCTGACATTTGATTTTGGTTCCCGGTCTTGCATTCCAGTTCGTTCCGTAAATGATTGTTCGATGACATTGATTGAAGGAGTGATGCCATGCGTGTTCAAAGTCGCATCAACGTCATCAAGCTTTGGGAGCTCTGGCGCAATGACTTCGATCGTTGGATGCAAACCATGCTCATCTGAAGACACCTGGGTATCAGCAAGCTCTGTAGACCTCGCCTTGATGTTCTGCGGTGGATCGCCATCAGCCTGAAATACGGCGCCACCGCCCTCGGGAAGGTCAACAACTAATAGCCCCGTGCGGACAATTTGAAGAAGATCCCCAAGAGCCGTCTCTTCTGAGCGGCACAAGGCGTCCTTCGACATTTGTTCTATCCAGTGTTCTACCACGCCATGTACCTTTGCGATTCCAGTAACGTGATTGCGCTCGTAGAAGAAGTAGCCAGTACCGTACGTTCCCAAGTTACTATTGTTGAACTTCTTGAGTCCCTCGGTATCATACAGATACCAGATGATACACTCGAGGATGATACAGCCGAAACCCCAAAGGTCGTATAACCGGGAACGCTTAGCAGGAACTTTCCCTAGTCCTGGCCGATGTAGTTCAGTCTCAGGGGGTTCGTAGCGTCTCGTACCATACCCAGCAGTGGTATACACGTGGCGCAAGGAAGTCACTTCCTTGTGAATCTTTGCCTCACCCCAATCACCGATTTTGAGTGTGCCGTAGGAGCCAGTGACGTCGCGGAACCAGAGGATATTGGCCGGCTTCAGATCTCCATGGCGGCACACTGCGTCATGAGCAGCGGTGAGCGCTTTTGCGAGGCCATAGAATTGCTCTATCAACCATTCCATCAATTTGGCCGTCCGCGCAAGTCCAGGTTGCTGATTCCAAAAGTCGTCAAGATTTCCGCCATGGGCCCATTCAAACAAGAGAAAGTATTCCAGATCATCCGGCGTACCCCGTTGGAAAGACGTCAGAAACCGAACGATGTGATCCTTCTCGAGCGAGTTCATCATTTCAAGAGCGTCGACTTCTCTTCGCACATCAGCGGCAACATTTTTCCCGCCTTTCCTAAAAGCTTTCACAGCAACCACGCATGGCTCGCTTGGGACCTACACCGGTCAGTTGCTTTAGATGGGAAAAGTTATAGAGAATGGGTTGAACACACCGGATTGAGTGATTCCTCGTAATGCGCATGATGAATTGTGTACTGACGAACAATGCCATGCGCTCCACTTCCCTTGATTGTGCTCTCGCCAATAAAAGGGATCGGGTAGCGTTCGTTGAAATGGTCGTTCTGTTGTTTCGCTAAGAGTTCTGGAGCCAAGAACTTCCACTGGGCTTCCTCAAAAGCATTGATGGAACTCACATCCCATATGCGATCTCCGGCTACGCTTTGGTTGCTACGACCGCTTTCCATACGCGAGAAGTCATGGTTCTCCGAATCGTTCTTCAGTTGATCTCCGGACCATGCTGATATAGGCAGATTGCGATCTGTGAAATTGTGTTCCATGAAGAGCTTCATTGCTGCATGAAGCTCGCCGTGTCCTATGTGGATTAAGATAAGGAGGAGCATCCTGGAATTTTTCAGGGTGTAAATAGCGAGTGCTCGGTCGTCTGAGCTTGCATCGTTCGGTTCTATTTCCATGAGTTCGAGCACGGTATCAGCTTGGTCTTCTCTGCTGCGGCCTCGATGGATATTGAAGTTCGGCAATATGTCTTCAAGCACATCTCGTGGGATGAACGCTTTGTTCTTCGTCTTTTCAAACATGCTTGACACCGACGCAACAGCAATGTTGTTTCTTATTAATTTGGCAAAAGCAGGCTTGGTCCTTGAGCTAAGCGAAGAGCTGGTTTTGCAGTGGGGGCTTCTTGTATGCTTGCTGTCAGTTTCTACCACCTGCTTGCCATGTTTCACTTCCTCTTTTTGTTCTGAGGGGTTGAAAGTATACATGTTTTCCTCTTTGCCGCCTGTTCTTGGATCGATGACGTCTGTTTCCGATCGCACCATAGCCGTTTTGCTTTGGTCAGACCGTTCGAAATGTACAAATGCGCTTGCGAAAGGCTGCGACGAGGCTAGCAGTAATTGCAATTAGGGACTGAACCAAATACTTGAATGCCACAAGACGAACACATAAAAGCTTCGGGTGTAAGGCATTCGACCATGCCCACATGGCACTACGGCATCCCGAGATAAGCCATCATTTGCGGTTTGTCGCATCCGTGGTGGTGGATTCACCGGAACCTGACTTGCGCATCGCGGCAGAGGAAAACATCGGCATTGGGTGCGCGCTTGAACCAACATGCCTGTGATGATGTGGGCAATTTGCCTTGCGATATGAGATGAGGCTCAGCTTTGCGAATCAACAGTCAAGAATCCGACTAGCGAGGATGTCAGGATAACGACATGCATACATCGGTGATCAAGCGCATATGGAAATTATTGTGGCTGGACTTGACGTGCAGGCCAGAGAATCAAGTGGCTGTCATAGGCTCTGGAAAGAAGGCAGCGGTAAGGCAAGGTGTAGCGGCAAGCCGGAAGCGGAACGAAGGACGCCCGGTGTGGCAAATGTGGGATCCAGGCTAGAGTCCTCCCACCATCTCCTACGCGACATGCTGGAGCAATACAGTCCTATCCCTGGTTAACATGCGTGGCGTCTTTTGAACCCCTTGTAAGCGAATAGAGAGGTGTAGATAAAGCCCCCATAAAGAACGAAACGCTCTACCTCCCAGGCTAAGTAACCTTTTCCTTAGTTTCCTTCCTTTGCAGGGTATAAACACCGCTAATATAGCAAGAGATTAGGTGTGTAGTCTAGTAGAGGTATAGAGCAAATAGCACCGGAGAATCTTATGAGAATAGGTACCTAGATACGGTACGCATCTCAACCAGGTATAGGACGTATGACTGCCAATGAAGGGGACAATTTTCCTGATCTCCATTGCGCGCCAATGTTCTTATTGGAGGATCGCAATTTTGATTATGCTTGACCACCATCACGGTGAGCAATACTGCGAAAGGTTTCGCTAAGAGGTAGCTACAGATACTGTTCCAGTACTCAGATAGACAAGGTACAAAGTCGCAAACTCGAACAACAGGAGCTGCTTAAACAGGACTCGAAGATTCCCAGATAAGATATCACTGTTCATACTCGAATCTGCCATCTGGCGAACTAAACGGTACCCACCACACAGAATATGATCATGGAATGACTGGTCCATCTGACCGTCCTCGAGTATGGGCCTCCGAAAGTTGGACTCTGATAGAATCCATCCACACCACCTCGTATTAGATAGGTACCTACCTAGGTACCTAGGTATGTCAGCACATGGTCTCAGCTGAAATAAGCCATCCCCCAAGGAGAGACTCACTTTGCCTAATCCGGACGCGCCACCATACACTAGGTATGCCCGGATCTGCCCCAGAAGTTGACATGAACGAGAAATCGGGAGTGATTCTCCTCCAGTCCTATAAACCACTGGCTCTCAGCAACCACAACACTAACCACACAATCGAATGATCTCGGGCTCGGATCTCTCGACTCAGATACTACCTAGGTATTAGGAGACTGCGACAGACCCCCACTTGTTGACTGCAAGATATGACCGAACATACTGGTCAAAACTTGGAAAAGCGTGAGCAGCATGGCAACGTACAAAGATACCCACTTGGTCCACTCAGATGAAAGTACAACAGAGGGAATCATAGCGGGATCCATTGATGAAAATGGTGGTCGAAATCATGCTGCTAGACATTCATTCGCGGGACAAACCGTACTTCAAGGCAAGCGACTGTTATAGGTTTACGATGTTGGGCTCTTTCTAACAAACAAAAGCGCCTGGTGGGGTTCGCAGCGCCACGCAGAGTAATGTAGTGGAGCCGGCCAGAGGAGCTGCAGCAGGGAATCAAACACATGATGGAAACGAAAGTCTATCATCTGGCCCAAAGCCTATAACGCCTCGTATTAGCAGACGCTTTCTCGACCGGATGTATCCAAGAGAAAAGCGTGTGAACGGCCATAGAAAGACACAATCGGAAAGCAATGCCAGACAAAAGGCCACGATAAACTTCGAGAGCGGACAACAGCGACCGAGAAACCGCTCCGTCGTCGATGCTCCCTCTTTGAGGGTAAAAAAACAGCAGCAACTCGATCAAGAGAGTGCGGCCAAGAACACACCGCCACAAGAACCCGAAAGAACTAGCGAACGGATACAAACTCTCGTTTTTGATCCGTCGCGCCTCGACCATCAGCTCATAACAGCTCTGAAATACGATTCTTCTACTGGTGGAAAGTTTGTGCCAAAAGGCGACCTCGACAGACTCGTCACGCAGGAGCTGCTGGTCCGCGAACTATCAAGAAAGGAATACCTTGCGAAGAAGATATTACGCCGGCCTTGGCTGTCATCGAACAAATATGTTCGAGTCGAACCATTGATTGAATATGAGCACACACGACATGGGCAGGCCGGGTCGATAGGGGGCACGACGACTCAACTTGAGGGGCTACGCTACCAGAAAATCTTTGCGATTCTGATGTTCATTGGCAGACAAAACAAGCTAAGGGCTTTCGTTAAGGAGCGAGTTTGCGATTCAGATCTTCCTCTCGAGAGTAAAGACTTCGAGTTGCGCCGCCGTGATAGTTTCCGGCCAGCCTTGAGATGTCTCAAAGAAGTCAGTGACATCGAGCAATTTTTGACCAACCAATGGCGGGTTCTTGCGCGCGAATTCCACAAAACAGACGGTCAAATACATCCGCACTTCAAAGCAGCTCTGGACGAAGTTTTGCCCTTCACATTGTGGGAAAATACGGGACGTCAGGGCGCGTCCGGTAAGGTTTACAAAGCTGAGATACATCAAGATCATCACAACTTCGACAAGCGAGAGGCAAGTTGGCTTTGTTGCATTCCTCGTGCCGACTAACGGCCTGTTCAGATTCCCAATAACGTGGTCGCTGTGAAGAAGATCCGCAGCGTCAATCCTGAAGCGTTTCACGAACTTCGTGTGCTTCGAAACTTGGGCAAGAAGCGACATGTCCACAACCACCTGTTGCCTTTGGTCGCGATTTATGAGCAGCATGATTTCCTCCATCTGATACTCCCGTGGGCCGAAGCGGATCTCCATCAATACTGGGAAATGAAAGACCCAACATCGTTTGATGAGAACACCGAGCTTTCTACTTGGATGAAGCAACAGTGTTGTGGCATGGCTGAGGCGGTCTCCCAGATACATCGTTACAAGACGACATCTGATACATCGATGCTTTCCAACAACACCTCCTTAAGGCGAGAAGTCAAGTCTACACAATTCTTTAAAACCCTCTTCGGCCGGCACGGCGATATCAAACCTACAAACATCCTCTGGTTTCCCGATAAATCGTCTGAGAAGTGCCTTGGAACTCTAAAGCTCTCTGACTTTGGAACCGCGCGTTTTACCGTTGAAGAACGAACCCCTATACAACACGGGTACACCATACCATATTCAAGATCCTATCGATCGCCGGAATGCCAACTGCCTGGTGGAGTGGTTAGCAGTCAATGTGATGTTTGGGCGCTGGGATGTATTTTCCTGGA
The DNA here is from genome assembly GCF_042100115.1 of Alternaria dauci. Classification (NCBI taxonomy): domain Eukaryota; kingdom Fungi; phylum Ascomycota; class Dothideomycetes; order Pleosporales; family Pleosporaceae; genus Alternaria; species Alternaria dauci. The sequence goes on from NC_091273.1 coordinate 2,347,284, forward strand.
GTTCGTATGCTGGTACATTGGCGGGTACAAACTTCTGCGTGAGTTCGAACGTGAACGTTCTTATGCAGGCTACTTCGAGGGGTCATCATTCTTCTTCTTCAAGCCCGGAGACGATACGCAATGTGACACGATAGGACTCAAAGCGCCAGTGATCAAGGTAAGAGTTCCTGTGCATTAATTGGAATTTCGGAAGCATGACTGATTACTGACCCTCAGATGATGGAGAAGTTGCAGGAAAGCTTGAAATTAGAGAATGCGTCGAATGGACCATTGCGAGATATTCTACATGCTGTGGAAGACGGCATGCTCGTAATCTTATACGATGGTGCTGATGGCGGGAACAGACTCGATGGCACTGACAACCCTACTTCCTTTGGCCTCCTCAGAGTGCAACAACCAACAAATCGTCGTCGTAAAAGCGCTGGCAATATTGCCCGTGACCTGGGGTCAATTTTAGAATCTCCTAAAGAGGAAGTGAGAGAGGTGTCTTGGTAATTTCAAGCATCAAATTGCCATATACAAACAGTGTACCAGCAGATCAGTGGCCAGGTGGTTAACAACTAGCGAATCCCTGCTGTTATATGGTTTTGCTTGTTTTCCAACATGATGGAGGTGAAAGGGGTTGAGATGTTTTGGAGGCCAAGTATTGACCGAGCAGCAACTGTACAAATCTATTCATCGCTTTAGGCTCTTAGTGTTAATTGTGTTTTTTATCGCTCAATCCTTAGCCAAAAGTGAAGCTCAGTTGTCGATTATGGATCTGGTATATCATGAATTGTACGTAGCCATCCAACTACACACTCTAGAAAGACAGTGTCTGTCCCGCCTCCTTGGTAACAGCGGCCTTGACATTCGCGCTTCCCAGTAGCGCATAAGTATAAGGAAAACTTTGCGCATTGAGCTTACCCAGGGGTGCTGTGTTAGCACTCTGGCCACCGAACAGTACGTCCTGTACGACTGCATATCCATCTTGCGCACTACTCTCCGTGTAGACCATCTTCTTTCCGCTATTCTCGAAGACGGAGCTTTGAACAAGAGCCTGCGCGCCCATGCGGGTGTTGACGCCCGTGGACTGCTCGTTGTAGTAGTTGTTGAAGATATGCGCTGTGCCGAAACGGAGCAGTGGGCCGCGGCTGTCGACGCGGTAGAAGTGGTTGTTTGCATATGTGACGCGGAGGTGGCCAGTGTCTTCGGCGGCATTCTTGTCGGAGTGGCCTACGAGAGTGCCTTTGGACTGTTTCGTGTTAGCTGTTGTCCAACATTGCAGAAAGATGTCAGATATCGCACGTACATGGTTGTGGAAGTAAGTATTGGAGATGGTGACAAAGTCGGCAGCGTGCGAAAGGTCGACCAAGCCGTCGTAGGTGTCTTTGCCCACAGTCTCATCACCGGAGTAGTCGCAATGATCGACCCATACATTGGTAGAGAGCTGAATGGTAGTGGCGTCGCCGTATGCAGCAAGCACTTTGCTGAACTTCATGTTGCGCACGATGACATTCTTCTGACCCAGAATCGTGAGGCCGATGCCAGTGAGGGCTGCAGATTGTTAGTCACGGATGCAGGGAGATAGATAGTTATCAAGGGCATACAGCTTCCAGTCTTCCCAATGATGGTCTTGTCCGAGCCGACCTGGACCTTTGCGGCACCGCTGATGGCTCCTTGGACGACAATGTTCAAAGGCCCAGTGGAGTTGGCCGCAGCCGAGAGCTGGGGTAAAGTGCTGACGGTGGTAGTCGGCCCACCAGCTCCGCCTTTGGTGCCTCCATTTGCCATCGCATAGCCGATGTTGGCAGCATCTGTAATGCTGGCTCTCTTCTCTAAGGCCCTCGCCGGTTCTTCCTGGATAGTTGGAGTAGGGGATGCTGTGACCGCGGCTACCGCAAGAAAGGCAAGAGAGGTAGAGAGCTTCATGATTAGTGTTGTTGGGATGCAGTATTGTCTTCTGCTAGAGATTATACGAACCTACCGAAGCTGCATTATGTATATGCCATCGGCGTTTGAGCCGCAACAATTGTTGCTGTTCATCTCCGCAAAGTCCAAAGAGTGGCTTGTTTTCTGACAACTTAATATACATGATGAATGCTCTTAGGTGGGATTCGATGGCAAAGCGCGTCGCGGGAGCATCCGCATGCACCAGGCACAGTGTGTCTTTCCACATGACCAATGTGTGGCTCGATACGGTAGCTCAAACGAGTATCATGGCTATAGCCGAGTACTGGCTGATGTATGCGAAACATCTTGGGCGCGGAGAAACCTCTGGTTGGAGGAAGTTGAAAAGCCCCGACGACCCCAGATTTATGTTTGCCTAATATCGAGAGGTAGAGTCTGGGGAAAGGGTTAGCTCTGGAGAATGTTGCGGGGAAGGTTCTTCCTTGGTAGTTATCTTGGAATTATGCATTAGGGAATGAGGCGCATGATCGCGTTTGACGCTGTTTCAAGTTAGTTCTCGGCGACTTCAGCAATGTACTCAAGCGTGCAATATATGAGTCGATATTTACGAGATCTGGAGACGGTTAACAGCATTTTGGAACAGTGTCGTTAGGTTTGAGGACGTGCCTATAAACTGCGGCCTGATTGACCGCGACACTTTGTGAATACGACCACGAGTACAGACAACCTCCATCCCTAGCTCCAACGATGTCTCTGATACTCAGCATTTGTTCCACCAACCATGATGTTTGCATTCCCGTTGGCTACTGCAAATCCTGCGCAGCTTCCGTCAGGTCTCGTGCAGCCGTCGATGACTGCTAAGATCCCTACCGCCACATCGATGCTGTCTGGTGTGTCAGATGGTCTCCCCGACGGTTGGCCGGGCATACCAGTAGCTACTCTCGTGGCCTCCTGTTCGGCCTATACCCACGACAACAGTATCGATTCCATGCCAACACAACGCTCTCGCCTCCCTGTTCTCGAACTCGCAGGGCGTTCTGCCAAGGTTCCGAAGATATTTGTAGCAGACAATAAGATTGTCAACGCTAGTGTAAGCGCCGTCTTCTGGTCCGCATACCAGTTCATTATCCGAGGTGGCTGTCTGAACTGTGGAGTGTTATGTCAAGTCGCCTCTGAGTGCACGGCATGAGTACGAGTCTTACCAGTTGAACCTCTTGGCAACGGCAACTCATATAGGTCAGCTGGAGTCAGGTTAAGAGATGCCAGCGACGGAAGCCCTGGACCCGGGATGACCTCAGGCCGACTGTATGGAATTACAGCCGCATGGATGGTCAACGTCAATAAAACTAGGACTTGGGAAAACGTCGTATAAAGCATAATGGAGAATAAAAGCCTTAGTGTTTCCAGACTTTCTTTCGCTTGTTCAGACGGGGAAAGAGATATATCTGCATACGAATATCCCTCATGCAACATCGCCCTGTTCGTCAACTTGTTGATTGCGTCCATTGTAGGTGCTTCCCGTAGGACTCCATATCTGCTTGCCTACACATGGCATACATTACTCCGGGAACGGTTCGTGCTGATTAGTGTGACCTACCAATCAGCATAACTTAGCAGGTTTGATAGAGTCTTTCTGCGGACTCGTTGGACAGCATGATCGGCTGCGTGCGCCCAAGGTTATCAGCTGTAAGCCCCAGCATTGACAACTCATGCGATCACGGGCCGGTACATGCTCGTGGGACAATGCGCAAACCGTCTTGAACAAACCCTGCCATGACGGCCGGTTCATGTAGTGCTATTGGTCTGCTCATGTCTCGCGTGATTGTGTATGGTTGCAGTTGTCGCGAACGGCACCATGTCGTAGCGGTAACACGAGCCCAGCCCCAGGATGTCCACCCGATTGGTTTCAAAGCGGAAACTGGCTGGAGAGGGCGTCCGACCTGTCATCGAACGCAAAGTCGATCCAGCATACGTTCGGGTACGAGAGTGAGTGCGGACTTGAATCTCCGAGAATAATCCAGTATGTCGACAACGTAAGCTCATTCCTTGAAAGTCTGGAAATTAGTCGCTCCCTGCAAAGAATAAAACGCGTGTTGTCAACTGAAAAAATGTCATCGTAATGCAACAGAAGGCACAGATACAGTGCATGTGCTATATCACCATGTTTCTACCTATCTCTCCCTAGCCTTTCCTCGTAGTCGTCCACCAATTCGTATGCCGGTCTGAATTTGGGCTTCGGCTCGCCGTTTTCTTTTTTAGTCTGCGGTACTTGTTGCGTGGACGGCTCGCGCACGAGCTTCGGGTTTGGGTGCGTATCGGTTGTTCCGCCTAACGATGTGTACCCACGGTCGTATAGGGAACAGTAGGGTATGTTGAGGAAGCGTATAAACTAGATGTGTCAGTAAGCGGATACCTGCGCACGCAAATGCGGCATACCGTCCATATGTCCACGTAGTGCCAGTCTATGACAGGGTGTATCCGCACAAAGGCCGGCCATCCCGAGTCTGTTGGGTCGAAGTGCTTCAAGTGCTCGCCATGCGGATCCGTCCGCCGCGTCCCCACCAGTATCGCCTTGACTGACGGCGTGTCCCTCAGGTAGTCGGCAAAGGCAGCCTTCATGGGCTTGGCGTATTCCAACAGGGCCAGCGAGTAGATCTTGCTGCTATGCGCGACGAACTCCTCGACCTCGGGAAAGGGATGCGCGTCTTGTATGTAGACGCACTGTACGGCGGTCTCGATGCTGGACGAGGGGTTCGCGGTCTGCGTCAGACCCCGTCTGTGCATAGCGCAGAGATATAGTATAAGGAGGACAAGGCAGTCTTTGCCACCATTATACGATAGGGAGAGCTCTGGGAGACTACATGGCCGTCAGTCGCAGCTGCCGCACGCCCCGCAGTGCCGCACCAACCTGTACTTGTCCAGTGCCTCTGCTATCACGCCGAGCGACGTGCGCGTCTGCTCCTGCACATTCTTGACGCGTTCCGACACCTCCTTGGCGTCGAGAAACGTGGCTATGCGGTCACTGATGCGCGTGCATAGCTCGTGGAAGGGCAGCGGGGTATCGGAGACGAGGGGATCTGAAAATCCAGAGGCGGTGTTCATTGCGATTAAAGTACGCTAATCACGACATCAGATGCAGATGCAGGCAATTGCGGTAAGGGCAGATATGGTGTCGACGATTGGTCGTACGGGCGTGCTGGTTCATGCCATGATGCATGTGTCGGCCATGTCAGAGAGCGAACAGGTGGAGGTAGCCTGTGCTCCTATCGATAAGCAGCTGGCCCTCGGCTCATCTCAATGCGGCAAGGCGACAGGGCCCTCAGCTGGCCACTCAGACATGCGGGAGTAAGCATCACGACTACCCTCCGGCAGGACTCCACCACGAAATGCACCATGGGCGAAGTTCGGTCGCCAGCCTCGCGTCGAGCTGGACAAGCAGATCTAGCCAAGTGCATTACACCGAACGCGCGCATCCATGGCCGTCTGATTCGCCGCTCTTCGGCCCTCGCCCCAGACCCTGAAGTGCACTAAAATATTGCGTGCTTTCGGCACGCGTTGTCATGACCTGTTAAAGGGAATTTTTCCATTGCCGTCGCCGCTGACTATGAGGACCGTCGCCGACAGTCCGAACTGCTACTACTCCTCGTCTCCCCCGTAGACATTTCCTTACTGTTACCGTCAACCCTGAATTTGCAGTCAATATGGGGTCCATCTCGACTGCAGGAGAGGCCGGTATGTCCCCGCAGCCATTCGCCCCGCCATTGTCTACCCCAGCACGCCGTTGCACCAGAGCAGGTGGCGGGTCAAAGTCACATCTACTGACTTGTGTATTGTGTAGTGGCCCGAATTGCCCACTTGGCCTCCGACGTGATTGTGTCGGTCGTCCCCTCCCTCACGACCGAATCTGAGTTCTCCGAGCCGCTGCGAGGACTACAGAAGCACAACGCGCCCAGTGTTGTGTGCAAGACACAGCCAGAGGTATTCTCCATGAATTGGTCACATCCGACTCTTTGTACTAATATTGTCCCAGATCCTGACAGTCCGCCAAAATGCGGATCCCCTTCTCTCTGTTTTCCAGCCCATTCGTGCGGGCAAGCTCACCAGCGTCACCACAACCTCGTCCATTCTTGTAAAGTCGATACCACACCTCTACAAGCTCGCCCAGTACCCCGTCGTTCTCCACGTATCAGTAGCGCCCTCGGGCTTCCCCGACTTCTCCGACATCACCTCGATCCGGCAGTCTGGATTCGCCTTCATCCAGTCGGAGACACTGCAGGAGTTGCAGGATCTTGCCCTGACTGCACATGCGTTGGCCATCAAGTCAGGCAAGGGTGTCATTCACTTCTTCGATTCGGGCGCGACCGCTTTCAAAAAGACTGTTGAAGTCGAGGATGCCGACCTCGTCCGAAAAGTCATCGACCTAGACGCGGCGGCGGCATACCAGAGCACCAAGTCAGAGGAGACATCGCTGTACGCAGACGATGGCAGGACTTCGACACTGTCCTTTGCTCGGAGCCAGGCTATCAATGCCGCCCCAACGGCAGCACCAGTCAGCGCTCCTGAGCAGGCCAAGTCGCTTCCGGTGTCGGAGAGGAACAGCCAGCGCGCCGACTCGTCTTCTGGCTCATCACAGCGGGATGCTAGCACAAGCGGCGCGTCCGTGTCCTCTGCAACCACTGTCGAGTCTCTAATCTCAAAGCCTGTCTCATCCGAGGACATCTACCGCTTCGCCACACAGATCTGGGGAACCATTCGGGACGCCACCGGTCGAAGCTACGATGCATTCGCTTTCTCTGGCACTGGCACCGAGGAGGCTGCCATCTTCCTCTTCGGCGCTGACACTGCTGTGTTTGCCACCGAGTTGGACAGTGTAGAGGAGACCAAAGCGTATGCCAACACAGCCGTCATCACCGCGAGGTTGTACCGCCCCTGGCTGGGTGCCTCGCTCGCGCCTATGCTCCCCCGCTCGCTCAAGAGGATCGCTGTGCTAGAGCAGGTTCGGAGAAAGACCACCCGATGGGGTCCTGTACTGCTCGACCTTCTGATGTCGCTGAAGTCGACTGGCGGCGTCTCTCCCATGGTTGTAGGATACCAACTCGGCTACATCAACGAGGAGACTGTGTCCCAGGCGATGCGCGGTGTCTTCCAGAACCTGATGAGCGAGACGCCTGTGCAGAACCTCGTCATCGGCAACCTCGACGGCCCAGAGTCCCAGGCTATCAAGGCCGAGCAACCAGGGCTGGAGAATGCCTACATGAAGATTCTGAACCAGGTCTTTGGCGAGAAGCTCCACATTGCTAACCAGCTTGGTTCGCAGCACGCCGGCATCTCCAACGATATCTCCTCTTCTCCAGAGTACGGCTTCGGCTCACTAGTAGCGCGCAAGGAGCACCGAAAGCGACTGGTAGACGAGGCCGCCGCTGCATCCAAGGAGGATGCGTTCACCACCCAAGCACCCAAGGAGTGGCTTTCCAAGTGGGCACTAAACGCCGATGACAGCGACAAGGCCAACGAGCTTGCTCCTGAAGTCATCGCCCGTCTCGGCACCGACGGCTCGCCCGTTGCCAGCCAGCTGTTGTCGTCAAAGAAGCTCTTCTACAAGGAATCCCCCTGGTTGGTTGGCTCGGACGCTTGGGCGTACGACCTCGGAAACTCTGGCGTGCACCACGTCCTGGCCTCTGGCGAGAACGTCAACATGCTCATCATTGACTCAACCCCCTATTCTGAGCGCGCAGCCGCTGATGCCGCGAGGCGCAAGAAGGACATTGGTCTGTACGCAATGAACTACGGAAACGCCTACGTCGCATCGGTTGCTGTATACAGCTCCTACACTCAGGTCTTGGAGGCTATGATCGAGGCCGACAAGTTTGACGGCCCGTCTGTGGTGCTTGCATACCTTCCGTACGAGAAGGAGAACGACACACCCCTGACTGTTCTGCAAGAGACCAAGAAGGCTGTCGACCTTGGCTACTGGCCCCTGTACCGATGGGACCCGCGAGCTGAGGAGAAGGGCGAGGAGAACTTCAAGCTCGACTCGGAGCGGATCAAGAAGGAGCTCGAGGAGTTCCTCTCCCGCGACAACTACATGTCCCAGGTCATGAAGAGGCACCCCGAGTTCTCGTCCAACATCTCTGGATCCTACGGAACCGAGGTCAGGCAACTGCAAAAGCGCAAGGCCAAGGACGCCTACAGCAAGCTTCTTGAAGGTCTCCAGGGCGACCCAATGACCATTCTCTTTGCTTCCGACAATGGCAACGCCGAAAACCTAGCCAAGCGTCTTGGAAACCGCGGCAAAGCGCGAGGCCTCAAGACCATGGTCATGGCTATGGATGACTTCCCGATCGAAGACTTGCCCAATGAGCAGAACGTCATCCTGATGACCAGTGTTGCCGGTCAGGGAGAGTTCCCTCAGAACGGCCGAACATTCTGGGAAACCGTCAAGGATTCTACCGATTTGGATCTTGCGACAGTCAACTTCGGTGTCTTTGGTCTCGGTGACAGCCATTACTGGCCGCGCAAGGAGGACAAGATCTACTACAACAAGCCCGCAAAGGACCTCCATGCTCGCCTTCTGGCTCTCGGCGGTAAGCCCCTGGTAGAGTGTGGTCTCGGTGACGACCAAGACCCAGACGCCTACCAGACTGCGTACGCCGAATGGGAGCCGAAGCTCTGGGAGAAGCTCGGCGTTGCCAACGTCGAGAACCTGCCTGAGGAGCCGGCGCCGTTGACCAACGAAGACATGAAGGCTGCTTCAAACTACCTCCGAGGTACGATCGAGGAGGGCTTGGCCGATACCAGCACCGGTGCCATCTCAGCAAGCGACCAACAGCTCACCAAGTTCCACGGCACCTACATGCAGGACGATCGTGATCTCCGCGACCAACGCAAGGCACAGGGTCTTGAGCCAGCGTACTCCTTCATGATCCGTTGCCGACTGCCCGGAGGTGTCTCTACGCCCAAGCAGTGGCTGCAGATGGATGAGATCAGCACAAAGCTCGGTAACGAGACGATGAAGCTGACAACGCGACAAACGTTCCAGTTCCACGGTGTCGTAAAGGGCAAGCTCAAGCCGGCTATGCAGGCTATCAACAAGGCGTTGATGACCACCATCGCGGCTTGCGGTGATGTCAACCGAAACGTCATGTGCAGCTCCCTGCCGACTCAGTCCAAGTACCACGGCCAGGTCCACAAGATTGCGCAGAAGATCAGCGACCATCTCCTTCCCTCTACCACTGCCTACCACGAGATTTGGTTGGAGGACGACGAGACAAAGCAGAAGCGCAAGGTTGCTGGTGAGGCTATCCAGGACCACGAGCCGCTCTACGGCCCGCTCTACCTCCCACGAAAGTTCAAGATTACCATTGCCATTCCTCCCCACAACGACACCGATGTGTATGCTCACGACATTGGTCTGATCGCAATCAAGGGCGAAGACGGAAACCTCGTGGGATTCAACGTCCTCGTCGGTGGTGGTATGGGTGTCACACACAACAACAAGAAGACGTACCCGCGAACCGGAAGCATGTTCGGCTACGTCTCAGCCGAGCAAGTGCATCTTGTCTGCGAGAAGATCATGCTCGTCCAGCGCGACCACGGTGACCGCAAGAACAGGAAGCACGCTCGTCTCAAGTACACCCTCGACGACATGGGTATTGATGTCTTCAAGGGCAAGGTTGAGGAGCTGTGGGGCCAGAAGTTTGACGAGCCCAAGCCCTTCAAGTTTCAGAGCAACATCGACACCTTTGGTTGGCAGAAGGACGAGACCGGTCTCAACCACTTCACCTTCTTTATTGAGAACGGCCGCATTGAGGACACTGCCAACTTCCCCATGAAGACTGGTCTCATCGAGGTGGCCAAGGTACACAAGGGCGAGTTCCGGTTGACTGGTAACCAGCATCTGATCCTGGCCAACGTCGCCGATGAAGACCTGCCGGCCATGAAGGAGCTGCTGAAGAAGTGGAAGCTTGACAACACCAACTTTTCGGGCATGAGGCTGTCCAGTTCCGCCTGTGTTGCCTTCCCCACCTGCGGTCTTGCCATGGCGGAGTCAGAGCGCTACCTGCCTGAGCTTATCACCAAGCTCGAGGGTACACTCGAGGAATCTGGTCTGCGTCAAGACAGTATTGTCATGCGCATGACTGGTTGCCCCAACGGTTGCGCACGTCCATGGCTCGCCGAGGTTGCTTTCGTTGGAAAGGCCTACGGCGCGTACAACATGTACCTTGGTGGCGGTTACCACGGCCAAAGGCTGAACAAGCTTTACAGGAGCTCGATCAAAGAGGACGAGATCCTGGAGATTATGCAGCCAATGATCAAGCAATACGCCAAGGAGAGGAATGACGGAGAGCACTTTGGTGACTTCGTCATCAGGAAGGGTTACATTAACGAGACCACGCACGGAACAAACTTCCACGACAACGTAAGTTAATCCGGCACAGATACATTGGATGTATGCTAACATAGTCAGACTGCGGAACAAGAATCAGATGGCGAGTAAATCTACGCCACGTGGGAGGACAGGTTTCATTGGATTTCGTCGCGTTCGTCGATCTTACAATTTATGATCATTTTATGGCGTTTGGTGGGAAGTCCAAGCGGCTGGGAAAGTTATGTCTATAGTTTATGACTGTTCGTATGATCAAAAGGAATGAATGATACCACACCAGGTACTTGATACTTATCACATATTCGTCGTCGTTCTGAACATCTCTTGGTTTCTGGTGTAATTCTTAGGACTTGCCGATCACCATGCCTTTCAATGTCATCTCTTCTTAAGGGCTCAACCTCTCGATCTTCCATTCCGCCTCCTTGATCCCCTCGGCGCCCTCCTCTCCACCCACCTTCCTGTAGACAAAGCGGTCATGCAACCGGCTAGGCCGTCCTTGCCAAAACTCCACCATATCGGGCACAATTCTCAGTCCACCCCAGAACTCTGGCACTGGGATCTTGTCCTTGCCGCTGAACCTCTTCTCCACCTCTTCCACTCTCTTCTCGAGCTGCTCTCTCGACTCAATCACACTGCTTTGCTGACTGGCCCATGCCCCGATCCGTGAGCCGCGGATCCTCGTATCGTAGTACACCTGCGATTCCTCAGACGTGAGGCGCTCCACAGTCCCCTCAACTCGAACCTGGCGTTCCAGTTCGCGCCAGTGGAAAGTCAGTGCTGCATGCGGATTGCTCCGAATATCGCTCGCCTTGCGACTCGTGTCCCAGTTTGAGTAGATGACGAAGCCGCGGTCGTCCAGCTCTTTCATGTACAGTGTACGTGCTGAAACCCTGCCGCTGGGCAGTTCGGCGGTGGACAAGGTGACGGTTTCGGGCTGGTAGACGTTGTTGGCCTGGGCTTCCTGGAACCACTTGTGGAACTGGTCGGTTGGGGAGGGGAGGAGATCATCACGGTCTAGGGCGCCTTTGTTGTATTGTGTTGCATGGCCTGGGTCTTCCGAGTTGCTCGTGGGTGCGAAGATCTTCTTCGCTGACTCAGTCGCGGAGTGCAGCATACTTTTCGGTCGGCGCTGAATCGTTTGGGGTAAATTTACGGCTGGAAGCGATGCGCGTTGGCGGATGTAACTTGCACTGCCGACGATGCTTGTAGGTCTTCTGAGGAGGTTTGTACACCTGGGTGCAAGCATTGATTTTTGTAGGACGTGGTGAAGATTCGGTACGTCGAGTGACTTTCGTGGCGTGATTCGAGCGATGCAACGCTCGGAATGAGTCCTCACGATCGGAACGAAGTGGGGTGACGTAACGAGATGCTAGCGCTTCACCTAGGATCTCGCAAACCTCATTTACTGACTACTAGTAGAAGACGAGGTTTAAACCTCATGTATAGTTGCAACAATGTTCAAGAACATTCCTGCTCTATCATCACCACTGCCGTACCGTAAAGCCCGAAGCCTTAGACGCCAAGCTAATCTACGCCGAAAAACTGCCGCGCAGCAATTCTGACGAGACCATCTTCCGCATAGTTGAGTTCTGCAAAGTGTCCAGAGAGCAGTAAAGGAGAGAAGCTAAAGAACTCTTGTCGAAACTGCGATCGTCATAAACAGCCCTGGAGTGATTGAATTCAGGTTGAAGAGATTTTGAGGCTGTGCAAGCCCAGCGCAAGGGTAGGTGACCCCTGATATCATTATTCTGAAGCTCAACTCTGGATACTGTGTACAACAACATCCAACATCATTCCAGTGTTCATGGTCTGCCGTGAAGTGACAGCTCAGGAGGTGAGGCCACGGGGATGATTGCACGAGCTGCAGATAACGATACGTACTGCGATGAGGCCATTTCAAAAGTAAGAGAAGCGACTTGATCCGCGATTGCTTGGTCACGACAGGCTGGGTGCGGTGGGGTTTGAGTTGGACGATTCCAAGAGACCTGGAAGCAGAGATCGGAAGAGGTTAGGCCAGGACCCCCACGTGTGCATCCCCACCTCAAGCCGCCAACCCTGCGGACATCCGCCGACTTCCATACACTACCCAACAGCGATGCACGACCCAACTTCCTATCGATATAATCTGGGCTCCTACCGTCGAGAGATCAGCACCTCTAGCCCGAAAGCCCAGGAATGGTTTGATCGCGGCCTTGTTTGGTGTTATGCGTTCCACCATGAAGAGTCCGCCCGATGCTTCGAACGGGCCATTGGCGAAGACCCGAGCTGTGCGATGGCCTATTGGGGAGTACGTCGTTGACATTGCCTAGACATGTCTTGGTTCCCAACTGATTACTACAGCTTGCGTTCGCCCTCGGGCCGAACTACAATAAGCCCTGGGACTTGTTTGACGAGAAAGAGCTCAAGGCCACACTAAGCAAGATTAATGAGGCGAACGAAAAGGCTCAACAACACGCGGCCAAGTCGACGGATCTCGAAAGGGCCCTCATTGACGCGGTGCAAGTGCGTGTGCCAAAAGGCCTAGACGACGCTGCTTTCCAGGCATGCAACGAGGAATATGCCGAAGCCATGAGGACCGTGTACGATGCGTTCTCTAGCGACCTCGACATCGCTTCCCTTTACGCAGACTCCCTCGTGTGCCTCTCGGCGTGGAATCTTTGGGATCTCAAGACCGGCGAGCCAACACCAGGTGCTCGCTCCTTGGAGGCCAAGACTGTGCTCGAGGGAGCCCTGCAGCAAGAGAGCTCACACAAGCACCCAGGGGTTCTCCATCTGTACATCCATCTTATGGAGATGTCAGCGACGCCGGAAGCAGCCCTCGTATATGCCGATCATCTAAGAAAGCTTACCCCGGACGGAGGACACTTGCTGTGGGTTCATTTCCGCTTCAAGTAAAGCACGCACTAACGCCATACTATAGACACATGCCGTCCCATCTGGACATTCTTGTTGGCGACTACCGACGTGCCATTGACGCTAATGCAGACGCATGCCTTGCCGATGAGAAGTATGTTGCTGAGCATGGAGCAAAAAACTTCTACTCATTCTACATGATGCATAACTACCATTCGCTCGTGTATGCAGCCATGTTTGCAGGGCAATTCAAGGTCGCACTGGATACAGTGAATCGAATGGAGGCTTCGCTGCCTGACTCGCTGCTGCGCATTGAAAGCCCGCCCATGGCAGATTGGTTGGAAAATTTCGCGTCTGTTAGGGTCCATGTCCTAGTCCGCTTCGGACGCTGGCAGGATCTTATTGCGCTCGAGATACCGTCGGATACGGATCTTTATTGTGTGACAACAGCAATGATGCATTATGGCAAAGGCGTCGCATATGCCGCTACTGGCGATATCGAAAAAGCACAGAAAGAACGCGATACACTGGTTGAAGCAGTGGAGCGTATCCCAGCATCGCGGATATGCGGAGATTTTCCTAACAGGTAAGCAAAGTCAAAGTTTCCGGAGCGGCGGGAGACAGTAGTAGAGCAAATGCATACTAACCAAGACAGGTCTAACGTCGTTCTGCAAGTTGGAGTTGCAATGCTGGACGGCGAGCTTGAATACCGCAAAGGCAACTACGAAGAAGCCTTCAAACACCTTGAAACAGCAATCCAACGTGATGATAACCTCGTATACGCCGAGCCTTGGCCATGGATGCAGCCGACACGTCATGGTGGGTGTTCTTGTACAAACTGCATATGAGACATGCACTAACTTCGTACACGTTTAGCGTATGCCGCTCTGTTGATGGAGCAGGGCCGAATAGAAGATGCGGCAGCCGCCTACAGAGCGGATCTGGGGTTCGATGATACACTACCGCGGGCAAGGCAACATCCAAACAACGTATGGGCCCTGCGCGGCTACCATGAGAGTCTGTTGGCGTTGGGTCGCAGGGACGAAGCCGGTATCATTGGGCAGCAGCTAAGGATCGCACTTGCTGTAGCTGACGTTCGAGTTGACGTGAGTTGCTACTGTCGACGTGGTGGGGGCGCGTAGACAGTCAGTTGGTGGTGAGCCGAGATGTCGCATCAGGGTACGATCGTCAAAGAAGCGTATGTTTGCTAGTCAGTCGAGCGTCTTCCCGTGTCTGCGTCGCCCAGGAACTTTTTCAGGTGCCTGTTGAGGTCGATCTCCCAACTTGGTTTGGAATACAGGAGAGGTTCGTGCGGTGGGAAGATACTAAGGTGGTCAGGAGTCGTTGTCCACGCTCATGTCTTTTCGAGCGGTTGAATGCAACTCAGTTGCCATATCGGACTGATCGAACCGGATCGGACTGCAAATCTGGTACGACTCACGCCCCACCCCTCATGTCTTGGCCTGGCCGTTCCCCTTCGATCAGATAATAGGTGTCAACAGCCTTACGTACATTCTCGGAGTGGCCTCCGTCGGCTTTGAGCGGCGAAGAGCAACCCGAGTGTCCGTCCCGCTACTGAACGAGCCGTTCTCAATCGCCTCGTGTGCAGTGTCCCTGAGTCGTGGCCCGTCTCTCAGTGTTCAGAATTCATGCCTCGGCGCATCGACGTTTGAGTTTGGCGATCTGCCGCTAAGGTCGCTGACGTCCAGACTACCCTTGTAGCTCCCACGTGTTTTACCAAGACCGTGCTAGACGACCTCGCTTAGTACGCCCTGGCGGAAATTCGCCCCAACAGAGTCACGACGTCTATGCCACTTCGCAAGCAGACATGCGCCACCACCAATCCCTGAAGCCACGCGGATCCTTCCCGTCTCTATGCCATGCGACTGTGAAACCTGGCATTTAGCCGGCTGTCTTTGATGTTATAATCAGGATCGAGGTCAGCCTGTGGAACAAGAGCGGGTCCACGAGCTACGACGGAACCGTGGGACCGAAAACTCTGACATCCGCAGCCAGAGCGGGCACTTGATTGATCAGAATGGAGTCCGTCAACGTTTATTTGTGTGCGGGTAGTCTAGATTGCGGGAGGTTCACGAGCCGCAAGCATCCATCAACAGATTATGATCATCATATCATCCAACATTCACGTAAACCGCAGGGGACTTGGAATATTCGCCCAAAGCGGAAGCTGCGAAAGCACGGGAATAATCGCCCCAAAACCCCTGAAACCCATTTCAACGCCTGAGCGATGGATCGGCATGGCGTGCGACCGGACCCTGCCCTGACATGCCGGTGGTATTTCCCGTTCAGTAGTGGTGGACCAGCCGCCTTCCCCTGGGTACCGTTCAAATCGAGACTCGCTAGAATGTGGGCTGACTCATTTTGGCTGATACCCAAGTCATTGGGTGCGAGGTATATGGAGCCAACTTGCCCGATTCCGCAGGAATCTGGGGGGAACCAGATTTGCCCGACTTTAGGCCATCACGATGGCTACAAAGCACGAACGCGAGAACCGAGGACCTGAGCTGCAGGCGGTATGTAAATGAATTGGATGAGATGGGGCGTCAACTAATATGTGCAGGTGTGTTCGACATTTGTTTCACTTGCATTCGTAGCCACTGTCCTGCGGGTGTATGTACGGGCGCGCATCGTGAGAGCTTTTGGGGCGGACGACTGGTGGATGATAGCAGCATTATGTAGCCATGTCATGTTTGCTACTTGTGCAATTGTAAGACTATAGACGACCTGGCAGCTCTCTTGACTGACCATGTTAGGGTGGTGTTCACTACGGCACTGGACGTCATATGGACACACTCTCAGGCGAGCAGCAGTACAAAGCAATGCGGGTAGGCCTGACCTCTCGACTTCCTGGACCAGTAGGCTAACAGTTTTACAGTACTGGTGGCTCTGCTACATTGCATATTGCTTGGCGATGATCATGTCCAAAGTGTCCATCGGCCTCTTCCTCCTCCGCGTCACCGTCAAGCGACTACACAAATACATCATCTACGGTGCGATGGGCCTCACAGTCGTCTCTGGACTTGTCTTCTTCTTCGTCACCCTTTTCCAGTGCCACCCGGTCAACTTCTTCTGGAACCGGACTATCAAAGACGGCACCTGCATCAGCATGGACGTCATCATCGGTCTCACGTTCTTTTACAGTGCCGTTTCCGTAATTAGCGACTTTACGCTTGCCATTCTGCCCTTCTTCCTCATTTGGGGCTTGAACATGTCCGTCAAGACAAGAGTTCTGCTGATTCCTATTCTCGGCATGGCCTGCATTGCCAGTGTAGCAGTCTGCGTCCGCATGGGCTACGTCATGGACTTTAAGAACCCCGACTTCCTCTGGGCCACCGTCGACATAGCAATCTGGTCGGACATTGAGCAAGGACTCGCAATCACGGCCGGCTCCCTCGCTACCCTGCGTCCTCTCTGGCGACAGATGTCCGAGAAGTTCGGTTTCACCAATTCATCATTCGGCCCCTCGGGTCCCTCGGGCGCGCGCACACCACAGTGGAACAACGATCCGACGAAAGAGCTGCGAAAGAAGCCCAGCTTTTTCAGCATGACAATGTCTCTGCTGAAGACTGAGAAAGGAATTTCCAAGTCGGAGATTGACGAGGACTATGGGATGGGCAATCTCGCGCCTGTGAGACTGCGAGACGATATTTCTGCAGAAAACGAGAAGAGCGACAAAGTGTTCAATACCTGGAAAATAAAAGGGGGAGGCAAAGTGTCTGATGAAGAGTGCCGGATCGGTGAAATCACCATGGAAACGCATATCAACCAGAAGAACGAGAGGCGGTAGACGCCGAAAGAGAGGCTGTCAAGAATTCAACGATGTGGACGACGAGTTACAAATTAATTTAGATCCATGATACTACACTCATGTCGGCGCGAGCCAGGCAAAACAAAGGATATTCGATCAACCTGGTGATCGTGTTCGCCTCTACACTGCGCTTCGATCTCCCTCAGAAGCTGAAGCTGCTCCACACTACTAGTGTGCTGTCAACTGCGCATGCGCGTTGGGCATAACGGCTTTGGCATGAAAATCACATGGTCCATGTGACAGTGGACCATGAATCCCAACTAACCACTACAGTCGCAGGTTACTCGTCCTGGCCCTCAAAAAATTCTCCACCATCTCGTCAGTAATCTCCGTCTCATTACTCAACTGACGGCGGGAATCTTCCTTGCACCCTATTGCCGAATCTGCGCGTTTTTTGTCACGTGGGGTTGCGTCGCCGATTGGTTTTCTTTGTGCTCGATTGTGAACCGGCGCATCCGATGCGTAGCCGTTGGACGTCTTTGCCGAGCCCACCGCACGAGCAGCCCCACCAATGTCTTGGTCCTGGCTATTTACTGATCGTCTGTCTTGCGTCTGCCCCTGCTTGTGCGCTCCACTCACTCTCTGATTTGACGGCGTCAGGTCGCCATGAAACGGGCGCTGACGCTGCTCTGCGGCTTGCTTATCAACTTTCCATATGCCGCCCGATGGGTCGACGGTATACGCTTGGGGGTCATGATGGACTAGTTTGTCGAAGATTGGGTCTCTTGGCACTCTGTGGAAGAAGACGTGCCTGAATTCCTCGCCCCTTGCCTCTTCATCCTTTCGCATCTGTCGTTGGCCGTTTTCGACGGCGTTTTTCGCTGTCGTGACGCCCTTCATGTCGCCTCTACGCAGGGAGGATATGACGTCGCCCCACGCTCTTCGGCTCTCCCAGGGGTCCTGTTCCGAGACATCGGGCACAGTCATGGGCTTGTGTTCGATGGTCCTAACGTCAAACGTCTCCACCTCGGAGCCGTTGCGCGCGTCCCTGATGGTAAACGTGCTGTTCCATGCACCATCAATTGTGTAGATGGTCTCGTTGGGCCTGTCTGCGTGGAAGAATCTCGCTTCGAAGCCGTTCTTGTGCCCGGAGCCAAAGAAGGACTTGCCCTCGAATTTGATGTGCGATATGTATCCGTTGGACGAGATGAGCGAATACTCGCCGTACAACTCCGGATGTGGGACTCCGCTCAGGAGACCCTTCACTTTGATGTTCGGCAGAGGTAAAAGGTAGTCCTCGTTGTATTTGTCGACGTGCACGATGGCATACCCCTTTTGCTTGATATTGACATTTCCCGAAAAGGTGATCTCCTGTTCTGTGAACCCTTCAGCCCGGATGCCGACCTGGTTGTTCCACAGATAGCACGCCGTTACTGGTGGATGATGGCCAACCTGCTCAGAGACTAACCTCGTCTCTCCCAGCTCTTCCGTGTTCCAACTGCCGAGAAACAGCTCGCCGAGAAAGGCGTTCAATGGCTTCTTGACACCATCCTCCTCGTTTCGCCCTGCATATTGCTGCCCCCGCAATGAGCCCAGGAAGTTCTTCAGCACAAGCAGCGCGCGCTTCTCCGGATCCTCTTCCAACGCCGGCGCGGCCCAAAGATATGGGTGGTCCGCCCAGTACTGTGGTATTTCGACCGTCGAATTCTCAGCTAGCACAAAAGGCGGCGCGGTGATATTTGAAAGGTCTCCAGAGATGGTCGCTATCGACGCGAGAAATTCCTTGAGCCCGGAGCGGTTCGCCGCAATATCGCTTGACATGACTGCGGATTCGAATTAATCTTAACATCATGATTACCGGGTACGGACGTAGTTATGGTGACAATGTTGGCGTCCTGTGGTAGCGCCAAGTCATGACGTCGGTGTGCAGGCCGCGCAGCGAGATCTCGCCCTGAAATTGGGCGGCTGTGCACCTACGACTCCAACGCCGCATCGCGCAGTCATCCGTAGATATGCGGTGTTGGTCCATCGCACAAGACCGGCGAAGTCCGACTGAGCAGCGTCGCGCGTTTCCTTGCAGTCCATGACGAATTAGCCCCATTGGTAGGCGCAACATCCAGATACCAGCCGCCGGGCAAGCCATAGCCTGCCACGCAACCGATTCTAAACTTTCCAGTATGACAATCTCGTCTCACCGCCTCACCATCGCTGGACTGAATGTACTCTTTCTGCGCGTCGGAACCTCTTTGTTCATGTTGTCGGCAAGGTGGCGTTTCGAAGGGTAAGGACCAGAAATCGGATAATCTTATGGTTCGAGTGAAAAGATATGTCGGAATATATGGCTGGAGTTACAACAGCAATGCCTCCTGCTCATCCGCTGCATCCGTCTTGGCGGCATCATCGCGCAACTTACTAACACGGCAGATTGTTCGAAACCATTACGGCTGTCTCATTAATTCATAAAGTCTACCAACACAACTACACCGCTTAAGGCGTGGGATAGCTCAGCGCAAAAGCCTCTCTAATCTCCTCCTCACCCCAGCCCATCGTGAGCCCCAGTTGCAGCAGGATCCTCGCCTTCTGCGGGTTGTAGAACCCGCTTGCAATAGTAAAGTCATCACCGCTCGGTACCAGTCCGTCTGAACTCCGGTGACTGGCAACCATTGGAATTCCAGTGGCATTGTAAAGTTCCTCAGCGGCCAGAGCAGCCGTTCTGGATACACCACCTGCGCCGACTCCGGCGTAGACGATACCCTGGGCACCAGAGGCGTAGGATGCGTTGAACAACGAGGGGTCCATGTCCTGGTGAGCGTACAGGATCGGCACAGACGCCAAATCCGTAACATTGGTCACATCGAAGACTACGCGGCCCACGGGCTCCGAGGGCGCGAAGAAGAAGTACGGAACCTGGTTGATGAAGACGCCGAGCTGCCCGGCTTCAGTCGAGAAGAACGTGTCCAGGGTGTTGGCGTTGTTCTTTGTGGTGTAGAAAGCAGAGCCAATGCGGTCGTTGAGGACGATCTAACACGTTAGATTAGCATCTTCACAGCTGGTATCGATGCTCTA
Organism: Alternaria dauci; assembly: GCF_042100115.1. Taxonomy (NCBI): domain Eukaryota; kingdom Fungi; phylum Ascomycota; class Dothideomycetes; order Pleosporales; family Pleosporaceae; genus Alternaria; species Alternaria dauci. The sequence goes on from NC_091273.1 coordinate 2,367,248, forward strand.
CTTACCATGGTTCCGCGATTGCGACCAGCGGGCGATCCAGCAAGGGTCACTGCTTGGTACAGATTGAGCGGTCCGTCTGCACTCAGCGCAGTCGCTGGTCTCATAGCACCCACGACGACGACAGGCTTAGTGGAGTTTACCGTGCTCTCCAAGAAGAACGCAGTCTCCTCGAGCGTATCAGTTCCGTGCGTTACCACCACACCAGCAATTTCCTCCTTTGCCAGTTCCGCATTGATCATATGCGCCAGGCTCAAGCTGATGGTTTCGTTGACGCTACCAGAGTCGACGTTGGAGATCTGGTAGCCGGCAATGTTCGAGATGTTGAGGAGTTCCGGAACGGCATTAACGAGTTGCTGGACTCCGAGACCTATCGAGTAGCCGGTGGTTTGCGTATTGCTGCCACCCTGCGAAGCGATTGTGCCGCCGGTAGCGAAGATGGTGACATTGGGAAGGGAAGCATTGATTGCTGTTTGGACATCCTGGCGTACGAAGAGTCGGTGGAGATTTGACCGAGAGAGATCGACCGGTGATGCTAGGGTAAGACTCGCGAAGAGAGGAAGAAGACGGATTGGGGACTTCATCTTGCAACTGAGGGCGTAGCTGGAACCACACAACTCTTGCAACAAGCCGAAGCCAGCTTTTATCTCTTCCGTTGTCATCCAGCTCCATGCCAAGCTCACCGTCGGTGAAGTTGCTGCGCCTATCTCCACGGCTTCTTATCATGTCGTTGTCGAGCTGCGGTCAGAACACTGTCGTCATGCAGTGCTTGGTATTTCTAGAAGCAGTCCGATTAGTTAATTCTACGAGTAGCAGCAAGGCTTGACCGGCTTGGCCATGCAGGTTCTCCAGATCCGTCGTCGTGTCATCGTGTCTTATCAGTGAGCCTTGCATGCGATAACCCACATTCTGGATGCGCTAGGATGTGTTTAGTAAGAACGCCAAGGGTGGGTTAGCAAGCTCGGATGACTGGGGGTTCCTCTTGATAGCCGTTACCGGCTCCTCGTCGTTGGGCTTACGTTTGGTTTGCTTTGTGTAGGCGACGTGGGCATATGTATCGCCGATTGGCACTAGATGCAGGGAGGGTAGCTGCGACGACATTCATGACTGGAGACTCCAATACCTAAGTATGCAACTCGAAATGCTAAAAATTAGTTGCGCGAGCAGTGTGATGAGACATTTGGAGTTAGATTTGAAGTATCGTGGCTAACCCCGCTCGCGCACGCCCTGTGGCCTAATTAGGACAAACGACAAGAGCGCGTCTATACTTATAAAAGAAGCACACAATACTGCTGTATCGCACAGGCTACATACCAACATCACATCGTATAGACAGCAATGTGCCCACCATCGGATCTGGCCATTACCGGTGCCGGCATTTCAGAAGACGGGACGTATCCGTATCTCCTGAGCTGCAATCCTGACACCGACATATCGAAAGCTGCATATGCACGTGCAGCTGATCTGCTACACCCGGTAATCCTCGGCCATAGCATCAGAGTCTATCTCTATGCCAACGCGTTGGCCAAACACACATTGTCAAAGTACTTCACAAACGCCCATTACCGCGATTTACTCTTCACGGCATGCCTGTTTCACGATATGGGCACCACGCAAAAGTATGATGGCTCGCAGCGCTTCGAGGTCGACGGTGCCGATGCAGCAGTCGAGTTTCTGCTTACACATGGCATCGACGGAGCGGATGCGCATGACGTCTGGACGGCAATCGCGTGCCATACCAGCCCAGGAATTGCTGAAAGAATTGGCGAGCTCTCGAGACTGGTTCGCATTGCCGTCGTAACAGACTTTGGAAGGGAGGGCGCGGACTGGGAGGCGCTCCGGCCATTGAGAGAGCAGCTGGAAGCGCGGTACGAGCGGGCGGGGATCGAAAAGGTACTCGGCGACGCAGTAGTGGAGCAGGCGAAGCGGAAGCCAGAGAAGGCGCCAAAGGTTTCGTGGTCGCATGCAATGTACGCGGCAGCGCTCGCAGAACCAGAGTGGGATGGTGTCAACAAGGCGTTTTGAGGCTGTCTGCGGCTTCGTATCGTACAGTCCTAGTCCATCCATACCGTCTCGTTCTCAGCCTCCATCGCTCCTCTCCAGGAACGCTGGATCCCTTTCAATCTTGCCCTCAAACTTGGTCCACCATGCCTGGAATGCCTTCAGTGGCACAGTGTCCCCTGTCCCCCAGCTTGTCAAGAAGTCGTAGCAGTTCTTGATGATCCTTTGCGCCAGCACTTTTGTCTCTACAGCCCTCTGCCCTCTAAGCACCAACTCATTGCCTTGTCCGATTTTCGGTGTTGCTGACGCTGCGGCATCTTGTGCCTTCTTCTCCTCCAACGCTGCGGCGACTTGTTGCGCGGGCTCGACGGCGATTCCGAGAGCTAGCGGCGCGGCGCTGCCGTTTGCCGCATCCATTGAGACACCCTCATCCACCATGGCATCGTCACTGTCGCCTAGACCACCGCCAGCGGGCCCGCCAGCTTTCGCGTTCACTTTGAAGATCGCGCTGGGTTTCTCGTTTGCGATTGCACCGAGAAGCTTGAAGTCGGTCGTACCGGGTAGCTGCGCGTATACGGCCGCGGCGGTACCGTCTGGTAGTGTGACGCCCGGGAGCAGGAAGACGACAATGTGGGAGAATGACGGCTGCGAAGGAATTTGGAACGCGAACTGAGTAGGCGATATGACGGAGGAAGGCTCGGTCACGACAGGCCGGCCTGAGATGATAACGCCGACGGAAGACATGTTCGACGCGTCGGAGACCGATGTGCGAGTCTATAGGCGGAAGTTTATTGGAATGCAGGGCTGAGAGCCGCACAAGACCGTTGCCGTGAAAATATTCATTGGTGGCTTCCTTTGGGATATTTCGAGGACATTCTGCGTCATTCGTGGTCCAAGCGTCACCCCACACCGCCCCACGTTTGCAAGGAATCGTACTACCTTCGTCGCTTCGTGTAACTTCGGACCATCACAAGCCTATAGATTCGTAGTATCGTCTCGTCTCACATCCTGAATCCATGCACAGCACTGACCCACGCTTGGTCCATCAGCTTGCTAGCTGTAATGAGAACCCTACTTCCACCCATCAACGCCTGGAAAGAGCGCACTCTCTCTTCTTCGCTCATCAGCATGAAGCGCGGAAGACCGACGGCTAACACGGTTTTTGCGGGAGCAGCAGCCACCGGCACGTTCAGGGGTTTCCGGAGCCACGCCATGATGGCCTGAGCAGCGAACGGGTTGAATCCTACTCGACGAAGAAAAACCTCCCAGCTCGTCTCCTGAGCCGTGGGCTTGATGTCACCAATGTCCACTGAGCCATGGGGCAGGCCATAGTTTGCCATTTCTACCACCGTGGAGCACGCGAGCGCCGTCTCACCGCCACGGATATACCGGACCACAACATTGCCCTCCAAGTTGTCGGCGAACTGCTCGAAAGTCTTGAGCGCCTCCGTGTCGCGCGGGTCATCTGGCCGACTCGAGCCCAGTTCTCCCATCTCACGGCTTAGCCCCTCGCTCACTAACACTACTAATCTCTCGTACCGCAGTTGGAGCGCGGCCACACGTTCTTTCACTGGCGATCTGTCTGGCTGTCCAGGGAGAGCTCTTTGCTTGACCTTCTGCAACGTGGTAAAGATCAGGCCCGTGGACGGAGAGAGTATCATATCGGCTTCTCCGGCCATGGAATGCGGTAGTGTGTAATCCCGATATACCATTTCTGCTCTTGGGTAGAGTTGTTCGATGTGTTTCAGTATTCCTCGCTGTTGGAGAAAGGTTGAAGAGACCACGAAAGAGCAAGGCGCAAGATTACTCGGAACAATGGGCATAGGTAGTGGCTTCTTGATGGTATGCACCTGCTGGCCTTGGACGGCTGACTTTTGCGCAGCAGACCCTCTCGACTGGACCGGTATAGTTTGCGTCTTCGACTGAGCATGACCCTCCATATCGGGCGCTTCACTCGACATCCCCACAGGCTCCACAGGCTCACCACGCGTCTTCATGAACTTGTGAAGAGCGGTCGATGCTGAAAACCCACCAAACATTAGATCACCGCTCGCATTTCCAGCCCCCTGCAGTCCTTTCGGGGCATGGTCCATCTTCGACCAGGTCGTTGACTTCTGCACTCCTTTCCCTCCGAAGTGGTGACTCTGTTGCAATCCTGGCGGCTGGATCTGTAGGCGGACGGCCTGCTGCGAGGACGTCTGCTTGCGATGCCTTACCTCCATTTCTTCTTCCATCTCCAGCTTTCGCTTGCGTATCAAAGCTTCCATGTTCTGCCGCTCTTCGTCATCCGGATCTAGCTCTTCCTCCTCGTCTTCGTCAAGGATACGAAGCCCTTCGCGCTTCCACACCTGAGCAGAGCTGGTTGCAACATTTCCGTCTTCTAGCTCAGCAATCATCTTGGCTGTTTCTGACTCGCCATGAAGCTTTTCTTCAAGGCTCGGAGTAAACACTGTGGTATTGAGGAAGCCCCACTTCAGTTCGCGCTCCGGCACCGAAGGCCTATGCCACGAAGACGCCGACTTCATGTCCTCATGCTTGATCCGCAAGATGAACTGCATCTGTGCTTGGAGTTCAGTGTCACCAGGTCGATGTTTGCCACTCTTCTGCTGGCTGTACTCGATCCATGGTGCAGTGGGTAGGGAAAAGTCAGCGTCAGGCACAGTAACTCTTGCAATCGTGTCGGCGCCTAATAGTTGCTCACACTCAACCCTCTTCCTCGCATTTTCAGCCAGGCGCTCGATTTCTTGGAAGGACTGGTCGGACGCGATGCCGGATCTATTCCCTTCATTAGTCGTCAGACCTTGACCCCATGGCACGTGGGAGCTATAATCGTGTATATTGTTTGCAAAACACACGGATGTCAGCTTCGTCGTTGGCGAAGTGGAAAACATTTGCGGAGTGAGCGGGCCTTCCACTTTGTGATCTTCGGCGCGGCGCTTCACTACAGGCAAGGCGGATGCTTCGAGAAGAGGACTGAGAACAGGCGTGTGAGTGACATCGAATAGCATGGAGTCGCTGCTGTCAGAGCCTGTGGGGAGCAGGAAATCCGCCGCCGTGATTTGGTCGTGCAAAGCCTGCGCCTCAATAGTGACCGAGCCACTGCGGTCCGAAGCTAGTGGTAGCCGATTTGCAGGTGAGGATGGGATATAAGGCATCACTGGCGGAGACAACGGGAGCAACGGCGGTGTAATGGGCCGTACAATCAGTTTCTGCATTGTTGGCAGACGGATATCCGTAAGGGCTTTGCCTACCTGTTTCTGTATGGTGCTTTCTGCTTCCATCTGCTCGCCACCTTCCGGTACATACGCGTCTGTGGTAGCTTCCTGCAGACACACCAATACCTCCCTCGTGATGGCGAGTTTTTCGGCTTTGACTTGCGCGTCGCACTGTGCGGGATAGGCAAAGTACTTGGCTGGCCATCCGAAGCCTTCGTCGTTCTGCTCTGCAGTAATCTCGGAGGGTATCCGCAGGTTTCTGAAGTCTGGCACAGCTAAACTACCAAAGTTCAGCAAGTCGAGCTCATGGTCCGTCTGCAGTACAGGCAGCTCTTGTTTCAATTTGCGTATCGAAATTTGGCTGCTGATGGCTGATAACTCGACTGCATGGACTTCCTGGAGTGAATGCACTGCCTTTAGGAGTGATGCCGCCTCCTTTTCCACCGTCAGCCTTTCCTTGAGAAGCGTGCTGAGAGCAGAAGTGATGGTCGCATCGGAGGGATCGTGGAGATGCCGATCATAGTCATCGCTTGCTGGTACCTGGAGTCTGCCGATATGCAGCAACTCGGTCTCGTAGTCTACACAAGCGCCTTGCCTCTGCGCCCATTCGAGGGTGCCCGGCTCTTGTTCTTGCAACATAGGGTCAAGCTCCTCTTCCATTGCGGTCGCGCTGGGATGTGGTTTCGGCGAGCGGGAATAATAATAGCAATGTTCGGCTGGTAATGAGAATGGTGAGTCTCAAGTCAAAAGGTGTGCCTTCCTCAACCCACACGCGACCGCTTACACGCTAGCGCCACACGTGGCTCTGACTACAATTGCACAGAGGTTGGATAATTGGTTGATGTCTTTATTTATTATCTCGTGGCCGCTGTGCTATGCCATGTTCGGGCGGGCCCATATATTTCCAAGTGAATGTGCAAAGGATATCAAACTATGTACATGCGAGCAAACTGTACTTCTACAGGACATGCGCCTACTTGGGAACAGGCTTCTGGCCGAAACCTAGAGACTGGTTTCCACCGTTGAAAGCGACGAGCTGCGCCTTGAACATGGTGTCGCCGTAGATCTGCAGACCTGCACCCTGGTTACCCTGTACACCGCCGAAGCAGGTCGTATTTGCCGCGTCGACAGTGGCAAAGGTGATCTGGCTGCCGGGGATCTTGGCCATGTAGGTGTCACCGATGGCGACACTCATGTCGGGAAGAGCGGCGCCGCAGGGGTAGATGAAGCCGCCGACCTGGGCGTTGAGCTGAGCGCCCTGGACTTGCGAGTAGTACGCCTCCGCGACCTGCTGGTCGACGAGGAGGAGCGATGTGCCGGTGTCGGCAATGGCGTCGGAGCCTTGAGGGTTCTCGAACAGCTGGTCACCGACAGCGAACTTGGTGGAGCCAAACTGCCAGAAGCCAGTGTCGGCTTTGACGGGGATCCATGCCATGTCGCCCTCGAACTTGGTGGCGTCAATCTTGCCAAACTCGTACACACCGGTGCCATCGGGGTCGAGATCGGCAGTGAAGACGGGCATGTCTAGGTTGGGCATGACATTGTCGAAGAAGGTCTTTGCGGGAGTCTTCTTGGTACCGTCATTGACTAGTGTTGTTAGTACAGTTGATGCGTGCGGTGGTACAAAACTCACCAGTGTTGAGGTTGGAGAATGCAAGACCGACAAGGCCATCAGTGTTGGTATCCTGGACGAAAGACTGGGACACCTGGTTTGCAAGCTCAACGGTCTGGCCCTCGACCTTGACGCCTCCGATGGTGACAGTGTCTGTGCCAACAATACCAGCAGCGCCGGAGCCGTCACCGTAGCTGATCTTCCACTGAGCACCGGCGGTCGCCTTGAAAGTGGTCGACTTGGACGCGTCAAAAGCCGTGTGCTGGCCAATCTGCTGCGGGTCGAGCTCAGTGCTGAACATCCAGCTGGCGGTAAGAGTCAGTAAACTGCATACGTGAACGCATGGTAGGTGTGAGCTTACAGATCGGAGGAACCAGAGTCGAAGTCCAAGTTCAGGGTCTGACCACCAACGTCGACGGGCGACAAGAACAGAGCGGCGTTCTCCTCGGGGTTAGCCGCAACGGTACCGGTGGTGTTGCCACCAGGGGCTGCCGCTGCGGTTGCGTTCTGGCTCTGCTTGGAGAAGGAAATAAACCCCTCCTTGACCATGAACTCTTCCTTGATCTTGAAGTTGTACTTCCTGAACACCTTCCTCATGGCAGCAGCGCCATTGGGTCCGGTAGGGTGGGCCCTGTTGATCTGCCTGGGGACCTTGAACGAACGTTTTTGGACACCCCTCCTGCGTGTAGGGGCGGGGACGGCCAGCACGACGGCTGCCAAAAGAGCGACGAAAAAGAGGATTCGTAGAGAGAACATGCTGAGCTAATGCTGACCGGCAGCCGGACTGGAAGAACCTGTCGTTTGAAAGAAGGGAATGGCAAAGAAAGAAAAGTACGAAACGAAACACGCTGCCTCAAGAAACAGAACAGAAGGCTCGGCCTGATGGTAGTCCACGGCCCTCAAGGAGTGTGCGAGGAGAGTGCTTTTAAAGAAGGAACGTCTGCAGACGACAATGTAGAGAGTGTGAAACTTGTAGAAATTGAGAAAGATGAAACTCGTGCTTGCAATCCGAACCGATACCGACGCATGATGAAAAGATGTGGGAGCGCTAACTCGACACTCACGGCCAAGCAGAGATCCACGCGGCAGCAGGCAAAACACTTCGCGTGCTGCATTGGCGATGATCCATGGGGAACATCAAGCTTAGCTCCTGTCAGGTTTTCAGGCACAGAAATCTAGAAGCCAGTCTGGTGGCTGCTAAACGTAAGAAACGGGGTCTATGGGTCTGGTGGGCGCGCTGCCATTGGCCGAGACGCATTTCGAGCCTCATCGGAGAGGTATCGATAAGGGATGGGGTCGTTACGCGTCCACCCTGACGGCGTCGAAGAAAGGTGGAGAGGACTAGCAGCAGGCATGGCATCGACTGCAGGTACGTTTCAGTACCGTGGTACCATCCAACGTCGCAGTCGCACAAGAGGCTCCCACGGCAGATCTGGCTTGCGTATGGCGGTACTAGAGAGTTGTTTCTGCCAGCCACCTCATCTCAGTCGACGACGGTTGCTGTTCTGCTGTGTCACGGCGTACGCCTCTTTGCTGAGTCGACGACGCGCGGTTGTGCCGTCACCGAGCATGAACGGACGAGCTGACGAAGCCGCGGAGTGGTGTTTCGCAATGCCAAGACCAGACAAGCTAACTGGGCGTCGTCGCAGGGATGAAACAAAGGGCCCGCCAGCCCGCAACTCGAGAAGAAGCAGCCGGCGGGTAGCCTCTGCATCTCGCTCGCGTATCCGACATGTCAGACAAGCAACCGGGGCGAAGCTTAGCTGTCATGTTGCGGCGTCGGATGTGCCGTTCTCCAGAACCAACCAGCCCGATGTGGCCCCCAAACATGATCCAACTGCAAACATGCTTCATCGCAGTTTGGCGCCACTTTGCTCGGCAGGGAAACAGGCTGGGCATCCATCGATTTGAAGTTCATGTTTCGAATCTCACGCAGTCTGTTTGTCAGACCGGTGCGACAATTTCCTACCTGCAAGCCGTCGCGTCCACAACGAATAGCGAACCTCAGGCTGCGCGGGCGATTGAGCCTCTCCACCCTGCATTTTGGTACACTCGCGTAAGAGAGATGGCGCAAAGCATAAAGGGTTATGTTGAGAGCAGTTTAGGCGTTAGTTGGAAAAAGCAGTCGGGTTCCTCCATCTGCTCGAGCGAGTGGCGTTGACGAACCGCAAGTGCACGGCCTCGCGGCAAGGCACGAACGTTGACGTGACAGGCGGAAGTGCATGAAATCAATGCGTATATTCGAATATTGAATGGCGCTTTTGTTCTATCATAAGTGATGTCCTTGCTACATCGACGCGCCGCCAGAGGCCCATCTACCACATGGGCCTGGCCGCGACTGTCTACTCTCGGTTAACTCATACGCTGCCGGCCCTCTGATCCTCCACTCTGCTCCAACTATTCATATACACATCGCAGTTGGGCGACGATTACACGCAATATCGGTGCTGCATGGCCGAGTGCATCGGCGTCCACCTCGGCATGGACTTGTACTCCGAACATCGGCCTGCCGCAGAACGCGGTGCGTGGCGTCCGATAGCATTGCATGGCTAAATGTTGATCCAGGCGTTTTCATCCCAACAGCTCCACATCTAGACCGATGGCCCTCATGAAGAGGTTCACGTTCGCTGTACGCGCGCTGGCCATGTCGGCAGGTAGCGCCTTGCTGACAGTGACCGTCTCCATGACGCGGTCCTTGACGCCCAGCACTAGACGCTGCTGCTGCTCGGGGCTGGCGCCCACACCCATGGCAGCCAAGAACTGCCAGATGTACATGTCGTCCGTGTCGTTGATGCTGCCGGGGAAGAGATAGGGAAGCACAGGCTCAATGACGTCGAACAGACGGTTGTAGAGCGCTGTCCACTGCTGCCAGTCGGTTACCATCTCAGGAGCCGACTGCTTAAGAAGCTCCGCACGGGATATGAGGAAGGTAAGCAGTGTAAGACCGATTCTGCTGCGAGCCACAACATGGAGGTTGGTGCGGTCCAGGACAAGACCAAGAAGCCCGATGACGATGTTCAGGGGTGCCTCTGAGATGTGCGCATGGATGGGCGACATGACAGTCTGAGAGAAAAGGTCCACCTCTTCCCGGATGGCCGCGCTCAACGGCTCCTCAGGGGTAGCGATGGCATGGCCAACCACGGCGAGGGCATCTAGATGGACGACAATCATGGTGACGACGGTGATGCGCTCCTGCTCGTTGATGTGGCGGAAGAGGCGCGGAATCACCTTCTTTCCCTTGGCATGTGACAGGATGGAGATGAAGGGATGCGGTGTGCTAGTAAACGTTAGCGAGAAAGGTTTCGTGGAGACTGCACATACCTGGGGTTGATGGGCTCCATGATCTTGGTGTTCAGCCAGAGCTGCTGGTGGAGAGCCTCAATCTTCGACCGCCACTCCATGTGCGCCTGGATGGCTTCAGGGGGGCTTCCTTCTTGGATCGGAGGCGGCATTGCGCGCTCGTGGTCTTCCATTTGCATGAGTGTCTTGTACACGGCCTCGATGTTGCGGAGGGCTTCTTTGCGATCAGCGATGGAAGACTTGTGGTTCTTCGGCAGCTTGTCGTTGGTCTCCGGCCGCTTGAGGTTGAGCAGTGGCCGCGGGGTCTTGGAGTTGCTAAAGGCAATCTTTCCCAGGCTGCCTTCGACAACGAGCTGCCTGGCCTTTGGTCGCGCTTTGGCGGCCTCGACTGCTCGCTGGATCTGCTGCTCCATGCGCTGCATGTGGTTGTCGCCGCCCCGTCCTTGCCTGCGGGCGCCAAACCGGTTGTTGGTCTGGAACAGATAAGTCTGCGCAAACTGGCTTGCTGGCTGCTGCGGGTTCTGGCGTGGAGCACCCCGGATTTGGGTAAAAACCTGGTAGTAAAAGTCCTCGGCAATAGCCGCCTCGGGCCCTCTCTCCTCCAAGTTGCCGGTCGCAGTCATCAGCTGCTGCAGCTGGATCCGGGTGATGAAGTTCTTGTCCTGGGGCGTCATAAGGCCGTTGTCTTTTGCCAGCAGAGCAATCTTGTGGTTCCGTTTAGCCCGCTTGGCATCTTCTTCCAGGAAGGCTGCACGTTCGGCCTCAGATAGATGCAGAAGCTGCTCGGGGTGGGTGATGACCATTCCAGGGAACGACGGGCCCCGGTTGTGTCCCGCAGGAATCCCGCGACCGGCTTGAGGACCCTGTTGAGGATTCTGGACCATCGGCTGGCCTTGTCCGGACAGACGATTCGGGTTCTGCAAGATCTGCCGAGGCTGGGTAGGCGGGCCCTGAGCCTGTGCCTGAGACGGCGCCTGGCGCTGCTGCTGGGCGCTGGGCTCGTTGGACTGAGGCCTTTGTCGCTGCAGGATGGTGGGCTGCTGGGGCTGGGACCGGACGGGTTGATCGGGGAGCTCCGCACGAACCTGCTGCTGTTGTCTAGCCGGCTGCTGTTGCTGCTGAGGCCTTTGCAGAATCTGGGGCGCAAACTGTCCTGGCATACCGGGATACTGGGGCTGCTGCGGAAAGTGCTGCTGCGGGTACTGCTGTTGCTGCGCATATCCTGGGAAGCCCGGAAGCGGCGCCTGCTGGACCGGAGGGGTGCCTATGGACTGGGCGCGCATCATAGCCTCGACTTCCTCCATGCTCATGGCCTTTCTGGTGGGCGCGGGCTGCTGCGAGGCGGCGGGCTGCGGTGACGGCTGTCTCTGCGCTGCTGGCTGCTTCGGCTTGAGGCCCCAGATATCGGCGCGCGCCTCCAGCTGCGGGATGTACTCGGGGTCCTTGTAGCTCTCATAGCCAGTTCGATTGGGCTTGGACGCCTGCGGGACGGGCGGTCTCTGCTGGTACTGTTGGGGCTGTTGCTGGTATTGCTGCTGCTGAGGGTACTTTTGGCGGGCCTGATACAGCATCTGCTCCTCCTGCAGGGTGCTGGACACCATCGAGGTCTGGCCGGCAAAGTCAAAGTGCTTCCCAACCGACTGCTGCGTGGCAGGGCCGCCGCCAAACGTGTCGTCGTTGAGGTCATCGGCATCGTCGTCTAGCTGGTCGCCCAGGCCGTCGTACGTCTCCTCGAAGTCGATGCTGTGCGGGTGTAAGTGTGAGCTGTGGGCTGCATTGGACGCGACCTACACATCGTCATCGGCTGCCCCTCCACCCAGGGCGGCGAAGGCGTCGTGCTGGCCAAAGCCGGGGGCATTGGAGGCGTGGCCGCGGTCTCTCGGCAGATTCGTGTCGAAGCCGAAGAAAGACATGGTGGGCGGTGCCCGGTCGGGTGGGTGCGATGGCGGCTGGTGTTATGCCTGGGGCGAGGTGATATTTGATACGCGAACGTGGTGACGTTGGGCTAGGGCAACGGCAACGGCAGGCGGGCAGGGCGGCGGTCGCATCGGCGCATCCACGAATGACGGCAATCAATGTGTGCAATGCAGCGTCCGAAAGCAGCCGCAGTGTACGGTGACCTGGGCGGACTTGGTGGTGGGCAAGGTGGTGGTGCAGCGACCCAGGTTTGGCGGGCTGTGTTCGCGTCTCCGTCCCAATTGGCGGCAAGTCCCGCCCTTGGCCAAAGAGAGCAAGAAGCCCTCGTAACCCTGGCGGACTGGCGGACTGGGCGAATCAGCCACACTCGACCACTTTACCACGGCGCTGACACAGCCGCTCCTTTTACCTGCTCTCGCCTCGACTTTCTTCTTCCCCACGCCCTTTTCCACCGCGACCTCCAACTCACCTGTTGATGCGCATGCCCCGCCTCTCAGGTCCGCTCGTTTCCCTGTAAGCCGCTTCCGGCAAAGACACGCGCCGCCTCCGTCTGCTACGCATCACGCCTCTGCCCACGCCACACCTACACGCCCCCCTACGTGCACTGTCGCATTGAGCAGGCAAAGTGGAGGGCCCCATCCCCGCCAAACACACCCACAAACACCCGTCTGAGCAGCAGCCTCAGGGTCGGAACGCCATGGCCGGCAGCCAGCGGTACATCCGCTACATCGTCTTTGCGGTAGTGGTGCGTATGCCAACGTGTAGTGACCACAGACGCAGCCATTGACTCTCTGCAGGCCCTCGTCCTCCTCTACTTCATCGGCTCCTCGTCGTCTGTGCCTTCTGCAAGCTGGCCAGTCTACCAGGACACAAAGTCGCCCGCGACTCCCCACGGCAATGCCCCCGTCGCTAGCGACGATGTCCAGCAGGTCACGTCGCCCACGACGCCCAACCAGCAGAACCTCCCGCCCGCGACGATCCCCGGCGACCGCATGAACGCGACGTTTGTCACCCTCGCCCGCAACTCGGACGTCTGGGAGATCGCCGAGTCCATCCGCCAGGTCGAGGACCGCTTCAACCGCAAGTTCAATTACGACTGGGTCTTCCTCAACGACGACGACTTCAGCGACGAGTTCAAAAAGGTCACCACCGCGCTCGTGTCCGGCAAAACCAAGTACGGCAAGATTCCCACCGAACACTGGTCCTTCCCTGAGTGGATCGACCAGGACAAGGCCGCCAAGGTGCGCGAGACAATGAAGGAGAAGAAGATCATCTACGGCGACTCCGTCAGCTACAGGCACATGTGCCGCTACGAGTCTGGCTTCTTCTTCCGCCACCCCTTGATGCTCGACTACGAGTGGTACTGGCGCGTCGAGCCCAGCGTCAAGCTCTACTGCGACATCAACTACGACACGTTCAAGTTCATGGCCGAGAACAAGAAAAAGTACAGCTTCACCCTCAGTCTGTACGAGTACGTCGAGACCATCCCCACTCTCTGGGACGCCACCAAGAACTTCACCAAGCACTACCCCCAGCACATTGCCAAGGACAATGGCATGAAGTTCCTCAGCGACGACGGCGGCGAGACGTACAACCACTGCCATTTCTGGTCCAACTTTGAGATTGGCAACCTCAACTGGCTCCGTTCGGACGCATACATTGACTTCTTCACCTCTCTCGACCACGCGGGTGGTTTCTTCTACGAGCGATGGGGCGATGCCCCCGTGCACTCTATTGCCGCAGGTCTGCTACTGCAAAAGGACGAGATCCACTTCTTCAACGACATTGCCTACTACCACGTCCCCTTTACGCACTGCCCGACCGGTGAGCAGTACCGCCTCGACCACAAGTGCTCTTGCAACCCCAAGGACAACTTTGACTGGAACGGATACAGCTGTATGTTTACTCCCTATGCTATAAATAACCATACTCACACAACCACAGGCACATCCCGCTTCTACGAAATGCAAGGCATGGAGAAGCCAGCAGGGTACGAAAAGGAGCAGTAATAAGCGCTCATCTCACTTCAGTCACTTCAATCCGACACCTTGAATCATCTCGTTGCTCTTGGCACACTAGTCTGACTGTTGGTCAAGTGCACCCCTTTCGACGTCAGCCAAGGTTTGGCGCGTGCTAAAAATTGTCTTCTTCGTTCTCGCAATCTTGACTCTGCTCGGGACGTGCCTTGCCAGAAGGCGGCGACCTAAAGGGCGGTTTCTCAATCAAGGAAAATCTTCGTTGCCCAAGTGGCCTTCGTAGGGAAAATCCAAACCACAAGGGGTGTTTATGTTGGGTTTGGCGTTGGTAGCGGGATTGTTGGCGGCTGCTTATTGGCAGGTCATCGATATGGGCGAGAGGTGGCGGTACCTATCTATGTATTGTGTTGTTGATAATGTTACCTGTGTACTTGACGACTGTAGACTACGACGGCCTCGTCCATTTGCGGAAATTTAGACATGACTACCGATTCTTGATGAACGCCTGGGAGCCTGCAGCTGTGATTTGGAAATGTAAGAACATGTGCATCAGGAGGCAGCGTTCAAGTCGAATCAGTTCATTTACACGCTATTTTCATCATGCTCGCTAAGAACGCTCATACAATCAAAGTCCAAGATATCTGCTCGTTGTCTCGTGGCACATCAGATGCTCAGTCGTTGTAGTTGACAACGCCGCTTCCGTCCTTGTTCGCCCTAGGAATTCCGTACTTCTCACTCAGCTCCTCCTCCTGCGACTTGCTCTTTGGGTCGAGATACGGTCGCTCAGCACGGACGGTCACGCGGACTGCGTGCCGGCGGTGCGGTGCGAAGCCATACGTAGCGGAGTGGTTCTACAACGTGTCAGCACATGTCAGTCAATTACAAACAAAAATCAACGTACTGTGACCCTGTTATCCCAGAACGCGACATCACCCTCGTCCCACTGGAACCTGGCATGCACCTCTGGGCTAGTTGCAACAATCTCGGTCAAGAAGCTGATGATGTGATCCGACTCCGTCTTTGGTACGCCAACAATCTTGGTCACGAAGCCTGGGTTGAAAAAGATACTTTTCCAGCCCGTGACGGGGTTCGTGCGGATGAGCGGGTGCTCGGTGGTGACGGGTTCACGGCGAACGGTTCGTCCGAGGTCGCGTGAGCCTTGGGCTTGGAGGTCGGCGGAGTGTAGCGCGGTCAGGCCTTCGAGGTACTTTTGCATGTGTGGCGAGAGCATGTCGTAGGCTGCGTATTGCGAAGACCAGAGAGTGTCTCCACCGCCGCCTCGAGGGGGGCCGGTGAGGACTTTGAGAGAGGTGTAGGAAGGAGGCTGTAGTTCGTATGTTACCTGGCTATGTTAACAAAACTTTAGTTATTCTCAATGTATGACCTCTTACATCAGAGTGCCAGAGGAAGGATGGTGTAAACAGTGCCCTCAGATCTGGACTGTCTTCGCCGGTGTAGATGACGTGAACATCCTCCAAACCCTCACGCTTCGGCACGCCCGTCGTAGCATGCTTGTGGAGCTCACCAAAGTACTTGCCAAGCTCCCTTTGCTCGTCGATGCTAAAGTTCTTCTGGTTTCGGAAGAACACAACACCACGCGTGGCAATCAGTCGGGCAAGGTCGTTCTTCTGAGCATCTGTGAGGTTTGCCAGATCAACACCATGTACCTCGGTGCCGATCTTTGGATTGTAGTCGAAGACATCTGTGGCGGTTACGAGGAGGTTCTTGAAGTTTGGATCGCCTAGCTGGCCTTTGTCGGCGTAGGGGATCTCAGTGTAGGCCGGCCATGTGATGTTGGGGAAGTGTGGCCGAAGATCCTCGTATTTGTATGGAGTGACATGCTTCTTGACAGTAGTGCGGCCAGGAACGTAGCTGTGGACGTTGCTAGACTTTGGCGTGGCCAGGGATGTGGATGTAGAGGTGGGCTGGTACTGGGTTTCGACGAGCCCGGGCGCCATGGCTGTTACCGGGATATGAAGAGTGCTATGGAGGCCTGCAGTATGTTGTGTAAGGTCGCGGTACCTTGGGGTGACGTGACGTGTACAAGAGGCAGTATGGCAATATTGGGAGAACGCGGGTGCTAGACTCGGTCTACGAAGAGAAGCTTTGCTTGGCGAGGTCTAAGTGATTCCGAAGATGACAGTTAGAAAGCCACAAAGTCGGCGGTCCTTATGTACTACCTCAGCGGTATACATGCGACTCGTACCACTGTCAGTGGCTTTGCCGTATTGGGACGATTGCGCCATCGCACACAATTCAGCCGACGATCCTCACGCTGAGCCGCAGGACACTAATATCGAGATGCACCACGCACGATTACGGTATCAAAAGGTATACTGCTCGGTGTAGACTGAAAAGCTGCCAAGTAGACGTACAGAGTGCATTCGAGCGGCATGACATGACCATATTTCTCTGCGTTCGGCCTCTCTTCCATCCTTGCTATGATCCGTGATACCAAGGCACGCTTCTCATCATATTGGCAGTAGCTGTAGCAGGTGGTATAGTGGAGCTCGAGTGAGATTGGCGCTAGTGAGATGGTGCAATCTGACGCGATTCGGCGCATTGAATACAACATTGCAGTGCTCGGACCACATCCACAGCCAGCATCCTCCGACGACATGGGAACAACGGGCGGAGGATTCCTGCCTCTCACTCTTGTATGAGCTCGATGTAATGAACGACGATTTGATATGCTCTCAAATGGTGGTGGGATTGCAGAGCTGAATGTGGTCGGCCAGCCTCGCAACGGTGATATCGGCCGCAGAGCTGATGCCATCGTAGCAGCCTATGTGGACGACTCCGCGAACAAAGTCCTTTTCTGGTTTGAATTTCCGGGTCACTTTTTGAAAACGTCCTCGCTCGAACGCTGCAACATTTAACGCCTGTACTCCATCACACCGCCTCTTACAAAAGCCCGCTAACATCTGATATCCTTATGAAGACTCTGTGTGTTCTCGCTTGCATTGATCCAACGAGAGAGCAGTCTCAGTCCATCGACTTGGGTCCAAGAAAGGGTATGGGAACGCCATTGAGATTCATAAACTGAATCGAGACCCCGCGCGACTCTCGTGCAGCTGGCACCCGAGTCCCCGCGGCACCAGTATCGGGAGTGCCGGGCTTTGTCTCGTCGCGCGGTGCAGTCAAGCCTGCCTGCTCGATTTTAGGACTCCAGTAAGGGTGGGTGCCCCTGTGGATGCGCCACAGTTCGTAGTTGCCGATGAGGAGGAGGATTGTGGACGTGATGGGCGTGCGCGAGATGTTGTGGTAGATACGCGTGGAACTCATCGTGACGTTTGGCGCAGAGTGGACGTTGTAGGCTCGCACGGCTGGAGAGTACGCAGGTGCTGGAGGACGTGGGCGTCGGTGGCTCGAGTGAGATTAGATGTCGTCTCGGAGTCTGGCGAGTGGTGAGTGGCTGCAGCGCGCGGGGGCCGCCTAGCGCGAAATCGCCGCCGAGCCGCATCAACTTTCTTGACCATCACAACTACAGGCAGCCACTCCGCCTTTCACTCTGTTTCCACCGGCGCCAGAGGATCCGCCGTCGCATAACGATTTGGCGCGATATCCTCAAACCCGTACAAACCCGTCATCGCCATCGCCTGTGAATACGCCGCGCCTACACGGAGACGCGCCGCGAACGAGGCCAAACCGGAGCCATGGACGATCTCGCAAACCTCGAGTTCCTGTCGCTCGTCTCGAAAGTCACGTCCGAAATCCAGAACCACGTCGGCGTATCTGACAAGACGCTCGCCGAGTTCGTCATCGATCAACATGCGAAATGCAAGGGCGTCACAGACTTCAAGAACCAGCTCGAGGCCATGGGCGCCGAGTTCCCCCAGAGTCTGGTAGAGAGCATCGACCGGCTCATCCTGACGCTCCACCCAAAGTACAAGAACAAGGGGGCGAACGGCAAGGAATCTGGCGCAAACGCAGGGGACGGCGGCGATGCGACGGATCGCAAGACGCGCGTCTTCAAGGGCCTGGCGATTCCGGACAAGGACGTAGACTACGAGGTAGCAGACGAGGAGCCGGAGAAGGATGCGCCGCAAGCCGACGCGCTGGACGACACATTTGCGATGCTCGAGGGCCTGGCAGGGAAGGCGCCGAGCAGCAAGCCCAAGGAGAGGTCGCGGAAAAGAAGCATGAGCCCGTACGACAGCGATGACGACACGAGCAGAAGTAAGCGACACAGGCGGAGGGACAGGTCATACTCGCGCTCGCGGTCAAGGAGTCCACGGCGGGGGAGGCAGCAGAACGACGAGCTCGTGTTTGAAGACGAATTTGGACGCACGCGCACAGTCAAACCGAACAACAAGCAACGGAGCCGCAAGAAGTACCGCGACGAAGACCTCGACGAGTTCCGACGGCCCCCCACCCCCGAGCTCGACGACGAGCCTGTGCTGTACAAAGTGTACAACGGCAAGGTTACAGGTGTCAAGGATTTTGGCTGCTTCGTCAACCTGCAAGGCGTCAAAGGCAAGGTTGACGGGCTAGTGCACGTCACGCAGATGATGGAAGGGCGGGTCAACCACCCGTCCGATCTCGTGTCACGATGGCAAGAGGTCAAGGTCAAGGTCATAAAGAACGAGAACAACCGGATTTCGCTGTCGATGAAAGAGGTGGACCAGAGGACCGGCCAAGATCTCGATCCCGGCAAACGCATCGCATCCTTTGGAACCGGCGCAAACTCCCAGGGACTCGGAGGAATACCAGGGCTGGACAGTTCCGTGCCCGTCGTCGAGGATGGCTTCAACAGTCGCAAAAACGGCATGCGGAAGCGCATGACTTCCCCGGAACGATGGGAAATCAAGCAGCTCATTGCATCTGGCGTGATACCAAAGTCAGACTACCCCGACATCGACGAGGACTTTAACGCGCACATCAACGGCGAGGGCGGCTTCGAGGAAGAGGAGGATGTTGACATTGAAGTCCGCGAGGAGGAGCCGCCCTTCTTGGCCGGCCAGACCAAGCAGTCACTGGAGCTTTCACCCATCCGAGTTGTCAAGGCGCCCGATGGTTCGCTCAACCGCGCTGCGATGGCCGGTGATACACTGGCAAAGGAACGCCGCGACCTCAAACAACAAGAAGCCCAGGAAAAGGCCGCAAAGGAGGCAGCGAATGTCGACTTGAGCAGCCAGTGGAACGATCCCATGGCTCAGCAGCGACAGTTTGCAAGCGACCTGCGCAACACGCGAACGAACGAACCCAGCCAGGCCTTGCCGGAGTGGAAGAAGATCTCCACGAACAGCAAGGAGACCTCGTTCGGCAAACGTACCAACATGAGCATCAAGGAGCAACGAGAATCGCTGCCCGTCTTCAAGTTCAGAAACCAGCTTCTCGAGGCTGTCGCAGCCCACCAGATTCTGATTGTTGTCGGCGACACTGGATCCGGAAAGACGACGCAGATGACGCAGTATTTGGCCGAAGCTGGCTATGGCAACGAGCTGGTCATTGGATGTACCCAGCCCAGACGTGTAGCAGCTATGAGTGTTGCTAAGCGTGTTGCCGACGAGGTTGGCTGCACCCTTGGTAACGAGGTTGGCTACACGATTCGATTCGAAGACAAGACTTCGCCCGACACGCGCATCAAGTACATGACGGACGGCATCCTGCAGCGTGAGATTCTGCTGGACCCCATGCTGTCAAAGTACAGCTGCATCATGCTGGACGAGGCCCACGAACGCACAATCGCCACAGACGTCTTGTTCGGACTGCTGAAGAAGACGCTCAAACGCCGCCCGGACATGAAGCTCATCGTGACCAGTGCCACGCTGGACGCCGACAAGTTCTCCGAGTACTTCTACAAGTGTCCGATCTTCTCAATTCCAGGTCGAACCTTTCCCGTGGAGATCATGTACAGCAAGGAGCCAGAGTCTGACTACCTGGACGCGGCGCTGGTCACGGTCATG
The DNA here is from genome assembly GCF_042100115.1 of Alternaria dauci. NCBI lineage: Eukaryota > Fungi > Ascomycota > Dothideomycetes > Pleosporales > Pleosporaceae > Alternaria > Alternaria dauci. Next base: position 2,387,175 of record NC_091273.1, read on the forward strand.
CAGATCCACTTGACGGAGCCGGCGGGTGATATCCTGCTGTTCCTGACAGGCAAAGAAGAGATTGACTCTTCCTGTGAGATCATATCGGAGCGCATGAAAGCCCTGGGTCCGAATGTCCCGGAATTGATGATTCTGCCCATTTACGGTGCCTTGCCGTCCGAGGTAGCCTCCCGTATCTTTGAGCCCGCCCCGAACGGCACCCGCAAAGTCGTCATCGCGACCAACATCGCCGAGACCAGTCTGACCATAGACGGCATCTACTACGTCGTCGACCCGGGCTTTGTCAAGCAGAGTTCGTATGATGGAAAGCTGGGAATGGACCGTCTGCAGATTACGCCCATCTCGCAAGCCCAGGCTCGTCAGAGGAGCGGACGAGCAGGAAGGACAGGACCAGGAAAATGTTTCCGTCTGTACACCGAGGCCGCGTTCCAGAATGAGATGTTGCCGACGACGATTCCAGAGATTCAGCGTCAGAACCTGTCAAACACGATTCTGATGCTCAAAGCGATGGGCATCAACGACCTGCTGCACTTTGACTTTATGGATCCACCGCCTACGAACACCATGTTGACTGCCCTGGAAGAGTTGTACCAGTTGGGTGCGCTGGACGACGAAGGTCTGCTAACGCGTCTTGGTCGACAGATGGCAGATTTCCCAATGGACCCGTCTCTGTCAAAGTCGCTCATCAAGTCTGTCGAGCTCCAATGCTCAGACGAGATTCTGACCATCGTGGCCATGATCAGTGCAACCCAGAACGTCTTCCACCGTCCGCGCGACAAGCAGCAGCAAGCCGACCAGAAGAAGCAAAAGTTCAACGACCCCTCTGGCGACCACATCACCCTTCTCAACGTGTACAACGGCTGGAAGCAGGGAGGATTCAGCACGCCATGGTGCCACGAGAACTTTGTCATGCCGAAGAACATGCAGCGCGTGCGCGATGTCCGAAACCAACTGCTGCAGATCATGGCACGACACAAACACCAGGTCGTGTCGTGTGGCCGCAATACAATCAAGGTCCGACAAGCTCTGTGTTCAGGCTTCTTCCGCAACTCGGCGCGCAAAGATCCTGCCGAGGGCTACAAGACGCTCGTCGAGGGCACGCCCGTCTACCTCCATCCCTCTTCTTCGCTGTTTGGCAAGCCTGCTGAACACGTTATATACCACTCTCTTGTCGAGACGACCAAGGAATACATGCATTTCTGCAGTGCCATTGAGCCCAAGTGGCTCGTCGAAGCAGCGCCGACGTTCTTCAAGGTTGCGCCGACAGACAGATTGAGCAAGAGGAAGAAGGCTGAGCGGATACAGCCTCTGCACAACAAGTTTGCTGGCGAAGACGACTGGAGACTGAGCGCACAGAGGAGGGCTGGCAGGGGTGGTGGTGGAACATGGGGTTGATGTTCTTTGAGACGATAATTTGTATGAGATACCTGACGATAGTTGAGATATTCGAACATTGAGATATTCGGACGTTGAGCTCTTATTCAGCGTTAAATCATTCCTATTCGAACACTCCATTCCTGATTCTTGCATGCCGTGTCGTCTGTTCCTTGTCCCTGCTATGCACAGACCCACACTTACTTCCCCATCCGGACCGCGCGACCGCGTTTTCGCGTGTTTACCGTCCCCGCAGACTCCTTACCAGCAACAGCACCCCACACAATACCCATACGCACGCCATGTCTTCCTTGCTGGATCTCGCCCTCAATTCCGACGCCGCCCCCACGCCCTCGAGCGCGTACGGCAACGATGCACGCACACCGCAAATGCGATCCTCGTCGGCGAGGCCCCGCGGACCACCCTCTGAAAGCGCCGGCGCGAACAGCGATGTAGAGGGCGACCCCGATGACGAGATTATTGGCGCACGGGTGCCAGGACGGCGCACGAATGCCCCGCGGACAGACATCCCCAAGGTGGTGGACGTGACGGGAGAGACGCTGTCACTGCGGTTCCAGGAGTTCCTCGAAAAGTGAGCCTCACGACAGCAACCACGCTGTGCACTGTGCTGATGTCAGGTTAGCTACACAGAAGACCCTTCGTCATCGGCTCTTCCCGCCTCGAGTGCCGTGCCCACGACAGACAAATACTACATCGCCCAAATACGGGGCATGCGGCTGTACGGACTATCCACCCTCTATGTCGACTACACACATCTGCTCAGGCACGAAGACGGCATTCTGGCCGCGGCCATTGCGAGCGAGTACTACCGCTTCCTGCCATACATGGTCCGCTCGCTCCACAACCTCATCGCAAAGTACGAGCCCAAGTACTTCCGCCAGCACAAGCAGCCCGCCTCGACTGCCTCTGCCGCCGGCACCTCCAGCGCCGGCCACGCTACAAGCCAGAACGAGAGTCTGAATGAGAAGACGTCGAACCAGCAGACGGACAAGCTGTTCACCCTGGCCTTTTACAACCTGCCTCTTGTTTCCCGCATCCGCCAGCTGCGCACCACGTCCATCGGCAGCCTGCTCTCCATATCTGGCACGGCGACGCGGACATCTGAAGTCCGGCCAGAGCTTTCAATGGCCACGTTCGTCTGCGAGGTCTGCAACACCGTCGTGCCAAACATCGAGCAGACGTTCAAGTACACCGAACCGACACAATGTCCGAACATCACTTGCATGAACAGGGAGGGCTGGCGTCTCGACATTAGGCAGTCGACTTTTGTGGATTGGCAAAAGGTGCGCATCCAGGAGAATAGTTCAGAGATTCCCACCGGCAGCATGCCCCGAACAATGGACGTAATCCTCCGAGGAGAGATGGTGGACCGGGCAAAGGCTGGCGAGAAGTGTATCTTTACGGGTACGGTGATTGTCATCCCGGATGTGAGCCAGTTCCGCGTGCCTGGTGTGCGCCCCCAAGCAATGAGGGATACCGCAAACACGACGCGAGGCAACGATGTCGGTGGATCGGGTGTCAGCGGCCTCAAAGCACTCGGTGTGCGCGACCTGACATACCGCATGTCGTTCCTGGCATGCATGGTCTCGCCAGACCACTCTACTCCTGGACAAACCTCGAACCACCACCTGACAGGCCAGGCGAGCAACATTCTCGCGTCTCTTGGCCAAGGGCAGATTGAGTCAAACGCGACAAGCGGCGAGGAGGCACAGGAAGAGTATCTTGGCACTCTGACTGCTGCCGAGATTCAGGATCTCAAGGACATGGTACACAAGCCCAACATCTTCATGCGGTTGGTTGATTCGATAGCGCCCATGGTCTACGGCCACCAGGTCATCAAGAAGGGCCTCCTGCTGCAACTGATGGGCGGCGTGTCAAAAGAGACGCCCGAGGGTATGGCGTTGCGTGGAGACATCAACATCTGCATCGTCGGCGACCCCTCCACGTCCAAGTCGCAGTTCCTAAAGTACATTTGCAGCTTTCTTCCTCGCGCCGTCTACACCTCTGGCAAGGCTTCCTCGGCTGCTGGTCTCACAGCTGCGGTGGTCAAGGACGAGGAGACTGGCGAGTTCACAATCGAGGCCGGTGCTCTCATGCTTGCTGACAACGGTATTTGCGCCATCGACGAGTTTGACAAGATGGATATCGCCGACCAGGTCGCTATCCACGAAGCCATGGAACAGCAGACGATTTCGATTGCAAAGGCCGGCATCCAAGCCACCCTCAACGCCCGAACCTCTATCCTTGCGGCGGCTAATCCTGTCGGCGGACGCTACAACCGCAAGACGACGCTGCGCGCGAACGTCAACATGTCTGCGCCCATCATGTCTCGTTTCGATCTCTTCTTCGTAGTGTTGGACGAGTGTGACGAGGCTGTCGACCGCCATCTTGCTGAGCACATTGTCGGCATCCACCAGCACAGAGACGAAGCTGTAGACCCCGAGTTCAACACTGAGCAGCTGCAGCGTTACATCCGGTTCGCGAGGACCTTTAGGCCAGAATTCACCGACGAGGCACGGGAAACACTAGTCGAGAAGTACAAGGAGCTGCGCGCAGACGACGCACAAGGCGGCATTGGCCGCAACAGCTACCGCATTACTGTTCGACAACTCGAGAGTATGATCCGTCTCTCGGAAGCCATCGCAAAGGCCAACTGCGTCAGCGACATCACCCCTGAATTTGTCAAAGAAGCCTACAACCTCCTCCGCCAGTCCATCATCTCGGTCGAGAAGGACGACGTCGAAGTTGAAGACGACGACGACGAGGCGTTGCTTGCCGCAGCGGCCGCAGCAGAACAGGAGGCCGATGCGCCAATGGACGATCAGCAAGACGCGTCTAGAGACCGAACAGCCACGCCAGCTGTGGCGCCCCGTGAGAAGACCAAGATTACGCACGACAAGTACGTTGCCATGCGCAATATGTTCGTCAAGCGCGTCAACGAAGACCAGGAGGAGACGCAAGACGGCGTCGAAGAGGAGGAGCTGCTTATCTGGTACCTCGAACAGAAGGAGAATGAAATGGAGACGCAAGAGGATCTGGAGAAGGAGAGGGCACTTGCGAAGAAGGTGCTGAAGAAGGTCGTCAAGGTATGTGAACAACTCGAGCTTGTGCACCTGTGTGCTAATGAAATTCCAGGAGCAATATCTCATGTTGATCCGGGGCGAAGGACTTGCAGACGAGCAGGGCCAGGGCGGGGGCAACGACAAGGCAGTCTACGTGCTGCATCCAAACTGCCCGATCGAGGACATTGCTTAGACGGTGGGAGTGTGTCTTGCGTTGGTTGTATCGAATCCTTGAGCGTCCGCGTGGTCCTGTTGTATGAGGCTTGAGTAGGATCCAGCAGTAGACTACATGTTTGAAATGTTATACCCAATCCGACTGCTCAACATGACCTTGCTTAAAATGTGGACATCGTTTTGGACTGAACGATTGCACGATTGCACAGGATTTGCAGACAACAGATGTAGTGGTTAAATGATAAGGTTGAACTATACCCATAATTCAGACAACAATCAATGTCGTCTCATACCCATAAACCTAGAGAACGATCAACGTTGTTTTGTACCCATAAATCTGGAAACCATGTAAGAGATTTGTAAAAGTAACGCTTCGACATCCTGAGAAGCTTATACGGCTTTCCTAATCAAATATCTCCGCTTAAGCCTTGTTCTTCAATGCGTCCAGGAACTCTTTCGGCGGTTGCTGTTCGTAACCCTCTGGGTTGTTTTTCGTCCACTTCCACAGGTCAGCACACGCATCCTCCAGCGTGAACTCGGTCTTCCAGTCGAGCTCCTTGTTGGCAAGCGTCGGGTTCGCCGTCAGGTCGAGCACATCGCCCTGCCTCCGTGGCGCAACCTCGTATGGCAGGTCGCGTCCCACGACGGTGCTGAATGCCTTGATCATCTCAAACACGGTGGAGCCCTTGCCGGTGCCCAGGTTCCATGCCTTGACGCCGGGCTGCTGTTCGCGCAGGTAGTTGAGCGCCTGGAGATGGCCGCGCGCTAGATCGAGGACGTGGATGTAGTCGCGGATCGCGGTACCATCCTTGCTCTTGTAGTCGTCACCAAAGACGAGGAGCTTCTCGCGCTTGCCGATCGCAACTTGCGCCAACAAGGGGAGCAGGTTGTATGGCACGCCTAGGGGGTTCTCGCCCATGATGCCGCTGGGATGCGCGCCCGCGGGGTTGAAGTACCGCAGCAGCGCGGCGTTCCACTTCTTGATCTCCTTGTCGTCTTTGCCCGCCTTCTTCGCGTTATTGCGCTCGGCTTCGATGGTGTCTGTGATGGCGCCCTCGATAGTAGACTTTGTGCGGCCGTATACGTTGGTCGGGCCGATGGGGCAGTGTTCAGGGATGGGGATCATGTTGGGGACGCGCGTCGCATCGCCGTAGACGGTTGCGGAAGACGAGAAGACGATGTTGGTGACATTGTGCTTGACCATCGAGGAGAGCAGCGAAATGGAGCCGCCGACGTTGACGCGGTAGTATGTGAGGGGGATCTCGCCAGACTCTCCAACGGCCTGGGGGTGTTAGTTTCACAGTAATGGTGGGCGCGAAGTCGACTCACCTTCAGAGCAGCAAAGTGGATGACATTGTCAATGTCGGGGTTCTCCTCAAACACCTTGTCGAGCGCGGCCTCGTCCGTAACGTCGACTTGGTAGAAGGAAGGTCGCTTGCCGCAGATGAGCTCGATGCGGTTCACGACTTCTGGAGACGAATTGTAGAGGTTGTCGACAATGACGACCTTGTAGTCTGCCTCGAGGAGGGCAAGGGCCGTGAACGAGCCAATGTAGCCGGTTCCACTGCCATTGTCAGTCTCAATTGACGTGATGCTTTCGCATAGCTGCATAGCTGCATAGAGGGGTGGAGGGGCAGCTTACCCGGTGACGAGAACAGATCCTACAACCATTGTGAGCTTGGGATGTAGAGGAGAGGATGTGACTGGGTGCTGCTCTTATGCGATCTGAGGCTTGTGTTTGATTGCGAGGTTGCAGATATATAAAAACGCGGCAGCACGAGATGCTGGGTTCATGGGCTGTGACACTAGTGGTGGGGAAGAGCCGCATGCGGATAGATTTCCTAGTATGGCAAGCGCTGTATGGCGTTGTAGCCATCACCAAGTTTGATATATCTACTTCTATCTGGTCATAGTCATTTGCGCTGCTATGATACCTCAGCGCAGCAGACAAGCGTGCGGGTGGACCATGTTACACATTGGCACAAGAGTTCATCTTCTTGTGTTCTCTACTGTCACGCTGGGCTAATCACGCTACGACCGTACACAGCAGACAGAAAGCCATGTACGGTTCGAGTATGTCAAGTATGTCAAGTATGTCAAGTTTGGTAGCGTGCTGTAGAGCAAGGGACTGTGACATGGTGGGCCGATTGCGGGTGCCTGACAAGCTGCAGATCACAATAGCAACCCTTACACTCCAGACGTTGCGCGGCTGGCAAGCCATTCCCAGTCCGCAAGCTACGTGCGCCAGTCACAGCATCGCCGTACGACATACCTTCCTCTGACGCAGGTACATGCGAGACGGCGGAATAAGCGTTGTGGCTCTCAGGGTCTCGTGCTCCGCTTCCAACTGGGCCCGGAAATTTCATGCATCATCCATGTCCTGTGGTAGCGGAGACACTAGCTCCAGTCGTCTCTGATGGATGCTCGTCTCTCCAGCCTGCTATTCCTGCGCATGTCTGCTTGTGTCCTTTGGGCCTTAGTTTTTTGTGTCAAAGACTGCCATGTCACACACCGCCGGATTAAGCGCCTGCTCGCTTAACCCCCCGTTTGCGGTGGTTTCCGGACAGGCTGAACCCTTGCACCCCAAAGCGCGACCTCGAACTTTCATCAACCATCGTCACCCATCAATACACACTGGGGGACACCGCGCCGCATCCTGGAACATGATCGCGAGTCGCAAACTGCACACACACGAGCGCCAAAAGTTTTTCCAGCGATTCCCACCCTACGCCTGTTTTGCCGGCCTCGACGCGTGAGGGTTCGTCCACGTGTTTACGGACCCACTGCAGGTACTGTCGCCAACACCACCGCCATTGCAAGTGTTAAAGGAAGAGCTGGAACGTTGCCTGCCGACGCGTTGGTCGCGCATTCTGGACGCGAAAGAGCTGATCACAGAACGGAGTGTAAGTTGCGCGACTCTCCTACCATGTCTCTGAAAATGTCTCCCATGCATGAGGCTGGGTGCACGTGTTGACTGCTTCACCTTCACCCTCGTCTTCACCGCGCAAATTTTCGCCAGCCGGGTGCAACGGAGTTACTTGTCTGCCCTGGTTTCTACCATCGCCATTGTTGCGAGTCTACCTTGTCCTTTGTTCACCTTATTGTTCAGCGACTTCGCGCTTCTTTCATACACGGCCGTCCCAGCCATCCGATTTCTAAACAACAAATGCTCACAGAAGTCAGCAGGAAGCCCAGTCCCTATCTTTGGTTCGCATCCAGACTTCACGTTTCTGACTTGAATTGGGAATTGACCAAGTATCGCCATGTCTCAACGTGCTAACGGGGAGGTGCGCACGCCTGGAGGGCGCAACCGCCGCTCAGATCGGATCAGCACAAAGGCAAACTCCGTTACCGCAGAATCAGTAGTCACCAATGCCACAGCTTCAGCGAGACGCACTACGACGACTTTGACCAAGGTCGCCAACCGCAGATCAAATGCCTACGGCGCGAGCGGCCGTACGGGAGCCCCTGATAAGCTCCTGGCTGCTCCTGCTACAGGTTTTACGCAGGCCATGGAGAGCCAGCTCGAAAAGTACGCCAACGGTGGAGATGAGGAAGAGGAAGATGCACAGGATGACAACGCCGAGGAACTTGGGAGCGGTCGTCCATCACCCTTCGTCAAGCCAATCTCCAACGGCGGCAAGCTCTCTACGGACGCCCCACGCCATCCCACGTCCAGACCAAAAGTCACTCCCGGCTACTCCTTCATCGATAGTGATGACTTCAGCCACAGCGACGATGACCTTGCAGCGTCCGTCGGCAACACGACCAAGTCTTTTGGCCTTGCTCACGAGGCTGGCATGCTGGTCTCTCATGACCCATTCGCCGGTGGGCCCATTCGGGACGAGCCCAGAAGCTCCCCTTTCGTCGAGCCTGCAGCACCGAACCGCAAGCCTGAGCAAGCAGTGCCAGTCGCACAAGATCCTTTTATCAAGCCCGCAGTACCCATTCGCAGGCCCGCCAGCCGCACTTTGAACGGAGCACGGACGCAAGGACCAACCCCGGTTCTGCCTCAAGGTCCTGTTCGCAACAAGACCCCAGATCCGACTTCGATTCCCAGTCAAGCCGAAAAGGCTGTCACAACATCGATCCGCGACCAACTGCGAAACAGGACGGGCGTGAAGCGACCAACTGCTCGCGCTACGACAGCTGAAGCCGAAGATGTACTAGAGGAGCTGATTGCCGAAGAGCAGGGGAGGCTCCACGAACAAGGTCCAGCACCGCAACTCCCGCGACAGCCTGAGCGACGTCGCCCCCACCAAAAAGACAGGGTCGAGCTCAACGCGTGGCTTGGCGACGTAGAGCCGCCCGAGGTCGACGAGCCGACATGGCCATGGAAGAAGCCCGTGACGTGGGCGTTCGCAGCGTTGACGGCTTTTTTGCTTCTCGGGTGGCTGACGTCGTCCTACATGATGGCGACCGAACACCCCGAGTCTGCAGCGCGGACACCGAATATACTAAAAGCTGTAGGTGCTCGTGTTGGCGACACGTACGAATGGATCACAGATATCATCGCCCCCCCACGAGGACCCACGGATGCTGAGCGCCAAGTCCAGCTGGAAATAGAACGCACCAAGGCCTACAAGGAAAACGGCGAAGACCATTTTCTGTGGGGCCGCATGTCTAACATGGACGACAAGTTCAGCAAGAGTACGAGGGAGATGAGGACGACGCTCGAGGAGCTGAGAAACGAGTTGCCGCACATGATGATAGTCCGTCGCAACGAGGATGGTTCGACTGAGATATCAGAAGAGTTTTGGGCTGCTTTGCTCGGCAAGGCGCGTTCGACGGAGACGGATGCGGACTGGCGGGACTATCTCGAAGGATCCAAGAAGAAGCTGCAAGACCTCCTTAACCCAGCTCTCCACCAGGACCGCGGCCACACGACTACCTGGCCCGAGGCGGTCACACGCGAAGAGTTCATCCGCCAGATTGAGAAGTCCTACCAGAACATGAATACCCGAGTCGACGAGAAGATTGATGAGGCTATGCGAGCCCAGAGCGCCCAGTTCCAGACGATGGTGCAAGCAGAGACCCGGAAGACCATGATGGACCAGATTCGGCTTAATTCGCTAGCCCAGGCCAACCTCGTCGCAAACTACGAGCACCACCTCACCAAACCCAACTACTTCTCTCCCGGCCTGGGCGCCATCGTCGAGCCCGACCTATCCTCCGTCACCTTCAACAACAAGCCCGGCCGGTTCTATGAGTTTGTGCGCCGCATGCCGCTTATGCCGCGGCAGAACCCACCGATGGCAGCGCTCACAAAGTGGGAAGAGCCGGGCGACTGCTGGTGCTCTGCTGGACAAAGCGGAACCTCAGCCGGCCAGGCCCAGCTCACCGTCCGACTCGCGCGGCCTGTCATCCCCAAGCAAGTCACCATCGAGCACATACCCATGAGCATGTCGCCGGCGCGCAACATCTCCAACGCGCCCCGCGACATTGAGCTGTGGGTCCAGACGGATGCACCCATCAACCCCTACTACTCGCATCGCCAGGTGACGTGCCGCGACCCGCCACCGCACAGCATCGGCGGCCCTGTCTGGAAGTGCCTGGGATCGTTCAAGTACAACATCCACGCGTCGAACCATCTCCAAACGTTTGACCTCGCTGGCGAGCCGTCTGAACCCGTCCGGAGAACCATGGTACGTGTAATCAGCAACTGGGGCGCCAGTCACACGTGCCTATACCAGGTGAGACTGCATGGGGCGGACGCACAAAAGGACTACGAGTACCCAGTCGGCCTAATGGACTAGGCCAGTAATGTTGGGACGAAAGCATGACGGCGTTTTGGATTACCTTAAGGATTTTGACGAGTGTTTTTGTATACCCCACGATAGCACCAGAGCACTAGCAATTGTTATACCACTTGACGACCAAGCCTAGAGACTAATGTTTGCGAGATTGTTGATTTGTCAAGTAACAGGCACTTGTAGCATGGTATCTACTTCTAATACTCGATATCCGCCAGACCCTGCTATGGGCAGTACTATAACTTTTCAAGATGTCAATCAGGCGCACTTATCGCACAACACCTCCCTTGAGACTCGGGATGCTACACAGGCCGTCCTTGGTCCTCAGCTTCGCTACACCCGTCTTCTTATCCGCGCCTTCGCCGCTCAGCTGTGGCACGACACCGACATCGAAGCCCACTTCCAGACCGTCTGTGGTAGTGAAGCCCGGCTGGATCATCTCCCAGACCTTCTTTTTGGGGTTGAGCACGGGCTCTGGCTCGCCTTCCCAGCCCTCAAAGTAGACCCGGTCACCCGCCTTGCTCTCTTTGGGGGGATCCACCAGCTCGACCGGCCCCTTGTGGCTGTCCTCGCCCTCGGCAACGCGTGGTGACGCAGCGAGTACCATGGCACAGCTCTTGACGCCGCGCATGGTGACGGGCTTCAGGTTGCACACGGCGACAATCTTGCGGTTCTGCATCTCGGCAAGGGGAATCAGGCCGTTGAGACCAGAGCATACTGTGCGCACGACCTGGCCTTCGTACTCGGACGTGTTGTCTGTGCCGGGAGCGTCGCCGCATGCGATTGTGGATACGTAGAGCGAGTCGGCGTTGGGGTGGGTTTCGGCCTTGAGGATGTGGCCTACACGCAGGTCGATGAGGGCGGGGGAGAGGGGCTTCTCGACCGGCGCACTGGGTTGTTAGTGTATGCAGACTGGAAGATTGCACGACTTACGCCTTCTGGGGCTTGGGCTGCTTCTCCTTCTTTTCCTTCTTCTTCTTCTCCGTCGGCGCGCCTTCGGGAGCACCGCCAGCTGCATTCCCAGCGACTGTCGATGCGACAGCGGAGCCAGCAGCCTCGGCCTTGCCCTTTGCCTTTTCGGCCTTGCTCTTGCCTGCCTGCTCTCCCTGTCCTTGGTCGCCGGTCAGAGTAGTAGCTGTGGCACCAGATGCGGCGGCATTGGCAGCGGCAGCCTCCTTCTCCTTCTTCTTGCGCTCCTTCTCAGCCTTTGCGTCCACCGGCTTGATCTTGAAGATCACACTGTCCTGGTCGATGTTGACCTTGTCGTCCAGCTTCAGACCGAAGACGGGCGAGTTCTGGACAAAGTCGACATGGCGGACGATGTGGTGATATCCCTGCTCTCCAGTGCGCTCCTCGGCACTCCATTTCGAGACGACCGGTGCGAGCTTCTGGTAGAGGGCAATGTCTGCGACGGAGGGCTTGGCGCCGAGGACGGTGGTCCGGCTGGAGAGGTGTGTGTTCAGCGACGACAGGCGCTCGGAGGCCTTCGCGGCGTCCTCAGAAGGCGAGGCGATGTGGGAAGCGGTGATGAGCCATTGGCTGAGCTCAGTCTTGTCAGAGTCGGAGTAGGTGATGCCGGGGAAGAGAGCCTGCGAGGCCTTGACAGCGTCCGTCTCGTCGGCGGCGTTATTGGGCGCGTGTGTCTTGAGGAAGGTCGCCAGGGTGTCGTCGATTGTGGCCATGGTGGGCGGTGATGGGAAGATGCGCTGGAAAAAGTTAAGGGCAAGTGGCTGTAGTGGGGTAAAGAAATCCGCGGTAAAGCTGCGGGCGGCGGTGGCTCTGAGTGTGTGGGGGGAGCTGGGCGGTGTCAAAGAGGCTCCGGACTGGAAGTATCTGTGCCGTGGCAATTGGGGCCGTCCGATGTGTAGTATGCGAGAAAAGGGCGTAGCTGGGGGACAACGGCGAAGACGCATGATGCACGTGAGTCAAATTCAGGTCCGCCGTCACCGCGGGGCTCAGAAGCTTCCATGTCGCCCCGCACAGGCCATCGCGTTTGCCAGTCGCGTGCCGTTCCATCGCGTCTCTGCATCTCAGATCTGGTATCATGAGGATGGTCGTCGCTTTGTATGAGGAACCAGGTTTACGAATAGCCCTTGGTTACATCTCGTCGTGGCTTCGTATGCCATCAGCGCTCGGCGTCTAAATGGCATAGATCTGCCCCAACTGTCCATCCTGCGATGCTGTAGCCTATTACATGCCTGGTAAATGAAAGAAGGTTTGGATGACAATTCGTTTGCTGCCTGCGCCCCACGCACCTAGGTTCACATGTCGAGCTCAGAACTCCTTCCCCGCAACACCATTCCCGCACAGCACTCCATGGCGTCCGAGACATCACCAGACGTGCCCAAGGGCAGGAAGCGGTTCATTCCTCTGGGTAAGACGCGTCTCCCCACTACAGATATGCAGCTAATGCGCGCCAGAGAACAACCCCGAGGTCATGTCCGCCCTCGTCCACAAGCTCGGTCTCTCGGAGAAGCTTGCATTCCACGACGTCTTCAGCATAGACGAGCCCGAGCTGCTTGCGTTCGTGCCGCGCCCTGCCCACGCCCTCCTCCTCGTCTTTCCCGTCAGCAAGACGTACGAAAAGTTCCGCGTCGAGGAAGACCAGAACAAGGCGGAGTATCAGGGATACGGCCCGGACGAGGAGGTGGTCTGGTACAAGCAGACGATTGGGAATGCCTGCGGCTTGATCGGCCTGCTCCACGGTGTCTCCAACGGCTCTGCGCGCGCCCATATCAGTCAGTGTTGACTTGTGAAGTACCAGGTGCATACTAACAGCTCAGAACCTGACTCAAACCTCGCCAAGCTGGTCAACGACGCGATACCACTCAAGCCCATAGAGCGAGCCGATCTCCTCTACGAGTCTGAAGCGCTCGAGAGCGCGCACCAAGACGCTGCATCGGGAGGTGACACTGCTGCGCCCGAAGCCGATTCCGATGTCGACCTACACTACGTCTGCTTCATCAAGTCGGACAAGAACCACCTCTGGGAGCTCGATGGTCGTCGCAAGGGTCCTCTTGACCGCGGTGCGTTGGCTCCGGATGAAGATGTTCTCAGCGAGAAAGCTCTCGACCTGGGCGTGCGGAGCTTCCTGAAGCGCGAGGCGGAGGCCGGTGGGGGCGAGCTACGTTTCAGTCTGATTACGCTTGCCGAGTCATTCTAGGACATGCAGAGTCCGACGCATACAACTCGTTAGTAGCCGAGTATATAATCTAGGGCACGGGGAGTGTTGAGGCATTGGAACGGCTGACCAGCTGTAGTCCTAGAGTATAGCAAAACTAGGCAGATTGGTATCGAAATTCTCGAGAACAAGTACTGTGGGAGTACGATATCGCTGTTGCGGCTGTTTGTACTATGACACAAACCATGCTAGCCATTTGATATTTGACTAAAACTCGTCTACCCTTACTTCCCGTCCCTCCTTCAGCGGCAGATACACCTTCTCCCATAGATCACTCCTCTCGCCAAGGTGGTATGTCAAGCTGACATCCTGCATGCCTGGCGCCGAGGACGGTCCAGAAGCCATGGTTTCGAGTTGCGAGATGATGTTCTCCAGACCCAAGGCCTTTCCGGTAGCTTGCGTACTGCCAGCTTCCAGCGAAACATGGACAATGTGGATGTGGAAGTGGTAGTACGTTGGTTGGTCTATCACCAGTCAGCCAGTCCTCAGCCCTCCGCGTACGAACTTACAGTGCACATAAAGCTTTAACTCGTCCTTTTCAATCTCCGGGTACAGCTTGACGGTCGCCTCGATCATCTTCTCCCGCATGTGCCTGACCCACTCCGCCATGCTCTGTTTAAGATCCCTGACGCTCCAGATGTCTCTTCGTTCGACCAGACCCAGCAGATGCAGACTCCCCATTGTCTTACGGTCCCAGTTCAGATCCGGCAGGAGCAAGAAGCCTTCCTCGCCAGATTCCCGGTACATCACATCCTCCTGCTCAGTCCGGCCTTCGAGGATGTTGAAAATCCAGTCCAGCGCCCCCTTTTCACGCTGCGCCTGCATGTACGGCCTCACGTACTTCTCGTAAATCTCCGGCGTCTCGGTCACAACCCTCAGACGCTGCTGCTCGTACTTTTTAACATGTTTCTCTGTACAGGGGTAGATTAAATTCAACTTGAAGTCCGGGGGTGGGTTATCATCGCTGGGATTGGAGTTTGCGAGGAACCAGGCATAGATGTCGTTTGCGCCGAGGTTTTTTATGTTGCGCAGCGAGGTGGAAAAGTTGGAGAGGATGCTGGGCTTCGTGTCAAAGGCGGCACGCTCAGCGAGTAGGAGGGCAGGCTTAGAATCTATGGTTCCGTAGAGGGAGATGCGGCGGCCGGCTTGGTCCGAGTTTAAGAGGCGGGTTAGCTGGAATTTTGGGATCAGAGATTCGACGTGGGCGGCCACGTCTGGGGGTGTGGTGGACGTCATGTTGGATTGATGATTCGTTTACTATCAACAATCAGCACGAGAACACGCTCGACCCTTCGAGCAGAAAGTATTTTATGTGACTTTCCATATCCGAGTGCAGAACTGTCCAAGTCATACCGGAAGGAGCGACTTACCAGACGAAGATGCAAGCACGTGCAGAGACAGTCTCCCGCAATTTCGGGTGGATGTGGAGATGCGAGATCACATGTCTGCGCGATCTCGCGTATCACCGCAGCAACCAATGAAAGAGACCCTGACCAGCGCCAAGCATCGTATGAGGTCACTCAACCCAACCACCCTTCATCGCAAGCAACTATTACGACGTAACAACCAACTACTGCTGCCGTCGATCGCAATACTCAAAATGGCACCCAAACGCAAAGCATCCGCTCCGGCGGCCAGATCGCAACAGTCGACGCTCGCATTCCACGGCACGACGAACAGGGTCACAAAGGCCGGCGTCAAGTCACAGGGCGCAAAGAAGAACATACTCGAGGCGAAGCTGAAAGACACCAAGCCAGAGACTGTCGAGATTCCAGATACCGAGCCGACAACAACGGAAGTTGCGATAATCGAGCAAGCAGAACAGGAGGTCAAGGCGCAAGAGGTGGAGAGTACACCAGAGGAGGACAGAGCACGGCGCATCTCAGATGCAGCAATCAAGAGATACTGGACCGCAAAGGAGAAGCAGAGGCTTGCTCCGCGGGCGCATCAGGGGGCTCTGGGCCTGCACGACAAGATACTCCGCGAGTTTGACATGAGCGCGCATTATGGCGTAAGTTGCAGTCCCTACGACAAAAGTCTCGACGTTGTAGTCGTGCGCTAACATAGTATGCGCTTGTAGCCATGTACCGGAATCGCTCGGCTGAAGCGCTGGAAGCGAGCGCAACGGCTCGACCTCGACCCGCCGATCGAAGTGCTCGCGGTGCTGCTGAGGGAGCAGGATGTGAGCGACAAGGACAGGATAGCCGTGCAGCGCTCGATCGTCGATGATATTCTGAACTCTAGGGCCGAGCTTGATGTATGAGGAGGGGGGTTGGCGCGTTGAGCGCAATCTGCAGCAGGGACATTGTCGGCGTGAGCGCTTGTCGACGCCAATGCTGTGAACATGAACTTTGGACACTGGCGTTATGCGAGGAGTTGGGCGACATGATTAACGGGCTATATCGATTGCATGTGTTGAAGCATGCGAGCAGTTGGGCGGCACAATTACAGACACGCGAGCATACGCACAGCCTCGCCATCTGGCCGACCTGGGCTACTCAGTTGACGCAGTCGGAATTCCATCTAGAATCAATGGACATGCCATTAGTAAAGCTTTTGATAGTGTGTGCACAAGAACATTTCCCCCTGTACGTCAGCTTGCATTGGGGCTTAGTACACTCCAGACTTGGCTTTCGGCTCGGAACTACTGGACTAACAAAGACAGCTAGTCCTGCGTCGTTGCAGAAGCGATAAGACGCGACCTGGAGATGCGGGGTCGCGCCGTACATACTATGTAGTAGACAGGATGCGTCGGGTTGATTGGCAGGGTGTGCAGCCTGCAGCTGGTCGTTTGACAGCAATCCAGAGGCTCACACTCTGCCGGCAGCATGCTGGCGGCTCAGAGCCAAAAGACGACGCGGGGTCGATCGACACTGGCTCGATGGGCTCCAGACGGTGCGCTCGCGTGCTGGGTGGGTGGCAATTGCTGAGCTGCACGGCAGTGGGGCACGATGCTGGATCCGCATGCAGAGGGCAGACTAGGAGGCAGCCCGATTCCACGCAGCCGGCAGCGTCCTTGTTAGCGCGCACTGGTTCCCTACATGGTATGGCTGCCAGTGCGCCTGCCATATCTCCGCACGCATCCTGGCCATCCTTATCGCCCTTGCAACCACCGCGCCGCGATGCTGCCGAATCCCAGCGCCTGTCACGACGCCGACACTGCCATTTCGGCTGCCCGTCGTGCAGCGCCGTCTGCACCAGCCAGTCCCCGGCGCCCACTGAGCAAGCGGTGCGTCGTGGCTGCACCGCGAAGCCGGGCTGGGTGAATTAAAACGGCGCCTTGTCGAGTGCTTGGGATTGGCATGGTGAGATAGCGGGGAACCACTAGAGACGCCCATATCATTCCTGGGCCTACAACCTCCATCCACGCCCCTCGCCCCTCCATGTTTCTTTCCTTCTTCCTTCCTCAATCCATCCCACTCCCCCATCGCAGCATGACTACCGCCGCGCTGTAGCTTGACTCCCCCGCAAAGGGCCGCGACTTCTCCACGGCTCTCTCGTACTTGCCACGCCCGCTGTTGATCAACTCAACAACTAACGCGCCGTCCGACCCAAACTTTCAACACCGAGGTCCACGCCCCACGCTAAACGCCACGTACTCATCAATTGCGCGACAGACTACTCCCGTCACTCCACTGCCGTGGTACGCACCCTCCTGTCGTACTTGGTCCTTTTTGATTGGGAAGGACCATCCCATTATCCAGCCTATTGCTACTGCAGAGGACCTGCCCAATTGACCTCGTCCCGACTCCAACATGGCCGCTGCTGTCGCCAGATATCCTTCTATGCTCGGTCGTTCTTCGACGCCTCCGCCGCACCTGTCGCTGAACACGTCTTCTCGTGGAACGCCGACTGCCATTCCCAACAAGCACATCCCAGAATGCTCTCCTGGCGGCCTTCCCGCAACTCCCCCGGCCTCGCCGCCGCGGCAGGACAGCCTCATTGAGCAGTCGTCCATCACGTACCCGCCAGATGCATACTGCTCGCAGTACTCGGACGACCCGCCCGTGTACACCATCACCGCGGATCGCACGGCAGAGGCTCTGGAGCACATAGCAACCCAGCCGCTGCCGAACCCCGACCAGGTGTTCCCGTGGATGCACGGCCTGCACTCCGAGAACCAGATCCAGCTTGCCTTTTTCTCGTCTCGTCGCAGGAGCGGGCGAAAGGTCCCCAGATGCATCCGCAGCATTACCGTCGTCAAGACTGGTGGAAACCTGTCGTCGTCCAAGCTTAAGGGCGCCATTGCACCAGACGAACTACTAGACTCTACGTCTCCTGACGCACCCAGGTTCCTTGAGTGCGACCCCAAGGACGGCTTCTCTGTGCGCAACTTCCAGATCCAGGCGTGCAAACTGGCCATGGTTTCGGATATCATCGTCTACGGTGACCAAAAAACCAAACCGCAAGACACTGTTCTCCTGGCTCAGAAGATTTCGCAGGCCCAGCGGCAGTACGAAGCACGGAACGGATTTCCGCATGGCTCGTTCAACACGTTTATGCTGTCCGATTCTTTCGCGACCATGCAAGAAAAGTACCCAAAACTCATTGCAATCAACTCCGCGGGTGAAATGACGGGAGAGGTCGTTGACTTCTTCTACTGGGAGCGATATGAGATGAGCGCAATGTCAAAAGCAACTGAGATCAGTAACAACGTATTCCTGGGGCCGACGCCTGACCAGGCACTGCATCCAGACTGTGCGGGCGAAGACGCCTATGACATGCTCATCGAAGCGACTGATCTTGCGCATGTGCCTGAATCACGCTCGCTACGGGCCCTCCGCATGGGTCTTGAGCGCGTTCACCGCAAGTCCACCCTGCACATGGACTTTCCGTCGTCAGGAAGCATAATGCCTCCCACGTGGGCACACGGCGAAGTTGATGGGCTTATGGACATGTGCAAGTGGATGTACGAGCTGGCGAACCCGCAAGAGGTCCGGCGGTCGAAGCGCAGACGGGAGGAAGAAGACGAGGCTATAGAGATGGACGACATTGCGACGCCGCGCAAGTTCCTGATTCACTGCACAGATGGCTACACCGAGACGACGCTTCTTGCGCTGGCTTATTTCATGTACGCGGAAGGCCTGCCTGTGCACGATGCCTGGATTCAGCTGCATCGCGACAAGGGCCGCAATTTCTTTGCATACCCGTCGGACGTTGCGCTGTTGACAGCGATACAGCCGCGGATACTCCAGGAGTCTCCCCGCTTCAAACAGAGTGTTCTGAACATTGCCGAACCACGCTGGCTGTCGAAGCTCGATGGCAGCCTCCCCAGCCGGATCCTGCCATACATGTACCTCGGGAACCTTGGCCATGCCAACAACCCGGAGCTGCTCCGCGCCCTTGGCATCACACGCATTCTTAGCGTTGGAGAAGCGCTCTCCTGGCCAGAGGACGTCGCGAGGGAGCTCGACTGGCCTGCAGAGAACTTTCTGATGATCGACCGCGTCCAAGACAACGGTGTAGATCCCCTATGGGGCGAGTTTGAGCGTTGTCTAAAGTTTATTGGTAGGTTTTTCAGGTTTATAGCGAGGATTCTTCACTGACATTGTGCAGAAGCAGGCAAGCGAGAGGGAGGCGCGACGTTGGTACACTGCCGAGTCGGTGTATCTCGCTCTGCGACCATCTGCATTGCTGAAGTGATGAACGAGCTCGGCCTGTCCTTTCCCCGTGCCTAGTAAGTGTCTGCGAGCTCTTTTCGACTACAACTGACGTCTCTAGCTGCTTTGTCCGGGCGCGGCGACTTAATGTTATAATCCAACCGCACCTCCGGTTCACCTACGAACTGCTCAAGTGGGAAGAGTACCAGCGCCAACGACGCAACGAGCCCCTCCGCCGCGAGCTCGAGTGGGCAACTGTCGCGCGTGAGATTGCGCTGATGAACAAGCCCTACTCCAGATAACGACTAACGATATGACTCACGACGAAACGACTCGTACATGTACGACTACACATCCACCTGGCCTGCCTCAGCCAGGCTTGTTCTCATCCTTGTGCAACATGCCGGTGCTGCGGCCGCCTTTTCCTCCTTCATACTCTCTTTTAATACTTCCGGCTGGTGTTCTGCGTTGATTTTGTACTGCCGCCTTGCTGTTTTGCACTACGCATTTGAGCCTGGTTTCGCGCCCTCTGGTTTACCGCCGCGGAACTGCGGCTGCAGGGTTGGGCTGTATCTGCTGTCTTCTGTCTTCTGTCTGCCACTCTGGGTTAGCGGGCTCGATGTCGATGAGTTGTGGTCAATCGGCCACGGGCTTCTGATCATTCCTCTTCTCGGTCCATGTATTACTGTCTCGATTTGCTGCAATGGAAAGTGCTGCGGGACCATGGAGTGTGGCGTTTAAAGATACTCACGGCGTATACGTTTAGTTCAAGAATGGATTTCGTAATTGCATTCAGGTTCATGGTGATGATTGAGGGTTGCATTGTGATGGTTGTCTACGTGATTATTGTCTACACGGTTCACTTGCTACCCACCTCTAGCTATCTATGTCGCCTTGTGAGCCAAGTCATACTCGGTACATCACAGTGAAGTCTGGCGAAGCTGCTTGATGATGCCGCTCTGCTTCGAAACCACGTCCTTTGCCTTGGCAATGGTGCGCTCCATGGTGTCCATCATGTCATCTGCGTCCTTGGCCATCGCACGTGCCTGCTCAAGCCGATCCATGACGGCCATCGCATCGCTGGCCCGCTCGCTACCCGTCTGGCCAATCCGGACAGTCGTGTCCTCGATCCAGTAGACCGCACGCACTGCGTTCCGCTCGTTGACCTTGTATGAAGACCACGACATGTCAATGTTGAAGACGGACCACTGGCCCTCGCGGTGGAGTATCAGATGGACAGATCGCAGGCAGAAGTAGTAGACCTTGTGCGCTTACCACGAGAGGAGGTGGCCGTACCGGCGGCGGAGGTCGATACTCGACGGCCTCTCGGGACTCGGTCTGCTCCCGGCCATAACGTTGTGTTGAGCCAGGTCTCAAAGTTGTGGCGCTATTGCTGCAGCTGCGCCCTTGTGCTCCAGATGTCAATGGGGGGCGAACAAGCCGCCTGGGCTGACTACTCCGGTGCATCGGCACGTGAAGTGAGCCATCTCGACGATCTCGTCAACCAGCAACTGGAGCTGCTTGGTGCTCAAGACGAGATTTGCTATTGCCTGGAGCGCTGTCGCCATTTCGCTCTCGTGCATCTTCTCCCGTGCGTTCCACTTTGCTACGGATCTCGATCTGTCGTCCTTGGAGCCAACTCTTGAAGGCAAGAGGAGTGTCAGTGGTGGACGGTGGCTTCCAAAAAGAAAAAAGCACATTTATTCCTAGATCGTCGTACACGTTGTGGATAAATTGTATCATTTCTGGGATAATGTTGTCTCGCTGGAACCGAAGGTCGAGAACCTGGTTTTCCAGGCGTATGCATCTGTTTTCGTGGTTGGACATGCCCAACGCAAGCAACGCTGGTAGTGTCCGGAGGAACGAGGTACACTCAGCAGGGGAGGAGTTGACAGTATCTTCCCATGCTGGCTTGGGGACTTCGTTTGTGTCGAAGAGATCATGTAAAATCTTGTCCACAGCCGCAATTGTGTCCCTGAGGGATCTGGTGGCCACGACAGCTTGTTTGTAGTTCTTGTCGATTATGCCCTCGATCTTGCTCTTCTGCGCCGCCAGCCAGACACTGTACTCGGCACGGCTCGGCATTCGTCTGGTCTTCTCTCCATGGGCTCGGACGATCAGGTCGTTCATTGCTTCGTACCCTTCGCGCATGAAAGCTTCAATCTCCGTATGGTCCCCGCTCTCCTGCTCTTGCACCGCTTCTTGGAAGAACCGCGGACGATCGGCGACAAGCTGTTCAGCGCTGGCAACTACCTCTTTGTTTTGGACAACACTCTTGACCTGCTCCAGGAAGAAGTTCAGCTTGAGCTCAACATTGTCAGACGTGTGCAGCGGCTGATCTCCAAGAACATCGGGCGGCCTGTAGTCGATTGCTTTGCGAAGACGATCTTGGACTAGCTTCAGGTCGGTGATGTTGTCCTCTGACTTCTTGATGCGGTGCGACATGGTGCCGAGTAGGTAAAACAACGTCAGTTCTTCTGCAGAGGTCAAGTCAGTGTCTGTCTCGCATGTTCACACACAATTAAAGTTTACCTGTGTTGCCGTCGGCGGCAATTCCGAGCTCCTTGGCAACCTTGATGATTCGCTCCTTCATACGATCCAGAGTATTCTTATACAGCTCGTGGATGATGTCGCTTGTGTCTGACTGAGTCCCTGTGGCGGCGACCAGTCCGTTGATCTGGTTGTTGACACCTTCACTCTCTGACGCCAGCGATATCCCCTTCAGCCTGGCGGCGTTCTTGAGAACATTCCGCACAGTGGCCGCAAAGTGCTCATACCGGGCCTCGGCTTGCGTGTTCTGTATCTCGAGCTCATGGTTGTATCTGTGATGTTGCTGGTAAACTGGTGATATTGGTATCGCGACCGCTTACTTCTTCTTTAAATCTTCGAGCTCTGCGATGTGACTGCGCTCAAGTTCCTCTTTCTGCTCATTCATGGCTGTCTGCAAGTCGTTGGCGTGCTTGATCTTCGCTTTACTGAACCGCTGGATGAGCTTGGATGCTTTGGAAACACGAGCGCTGGTACTATTCATCACAAGATGTTCGGCGGCTGAACTGCGGACAGCAGCAATCTGGTCCGTGTCTGTGGGTCTGTAGTGATAGGTACGGGTCTCTGTCTTGACTTATCAACACTTTACCTTGCTCCCCGCCTGTTATAATTGCTCATCAATCGTCTCAAGAAGCCGCTTTCTTCCAGACAGCTCCAGTACCTATATCACCAGACGGTTCGGGCAAACACTGACTTGTAGACCACAGCATGAACGACAGCAGGTTCCAGCAGCGAGCTCCGTCCGAAGCCGTGGACGATGTGTCCATGACCGAGCGCTCAGAGGCGGACGAAGACTGCTCCTCTGACGACAACACATCCGACAGGGGCTGGAAGGGTGAATTCGCCAATGTCCAACGATGAACTGCCGTCTGGCTCCACGTTGCCGTTGTCACCGGCTGGTGCTTCTCCGACTGGCCCCATGTCATATCTGCCTATGCGCCCCCCGCCGGCTGGTGCTCCTTCATCTGCCCCGATGTTGTATGTGCCTTCGCCTCAGCCGTCGTCGTCTGGCGCTTTACTGTCCGGGCCCTTGTCCTACACACCTGCCCGTGCCCTGTCGTCTTTCATGGGACCACCTCTGATGCCGCCGTCCGGCTCCGTCACAGGCTCTCAGGCTCTCAGCTGTCAGACAACCGCCAAGACAACAGCTACCTCGGGCTCTTCGTCGTTTCCAGGAAGATGCACGCGTACAGGAGCTCATGCCAAGATCAATCTCAGCTGGATGGTACGCTCGATCGACGGCAACGGCTGGTCACCGCCCAACAACCTCAATACACCTACGAGAATGGCCCTGCAAAAGTACATCGACATGTTCCACAGGATTCGCCGTTTCCAACAGCGTTGCCGTAAAGCCCTTGAGGGCGACTTCAGCGATGTCTACTGTGGATGCCAGGCAGTCGAGAGAAACGAAGTCATCTGTGACCATGAGGTCGACTCGATGACAGCCTACTCCGTCTGTGCTCGGCTCATGCAGTACCCAAGTTCACCGGGCTCTTTCTTCCTCGGTTTCGTCCCAATTCCAACAGAGGATCGTGACCCAGCAGCGTCCTGGCATCAGTTGGATTACTGGGTGCATCCAGGGCCTGCCAGGGGTGCGCCCAAAGCCGTCAAGGATAGAAACGGCACCTAAAGCTGTTGCGCCTCCACTCCCATCACAACTCAGTTCACGCAGTTAACGTCAGGTAGCTAGAGACTTGACAGCTACAACGACGGGTGGCAGTGGCTAGGCTGTCAGATGCTGCATGGAGATGTGGCAATGTGGTACGCGTTGTCGCGACGGAAGACACAGGGATTGGTGGGGTACTCGTAATGGTTTTAGGTGATGATGGGTCCACTCGGTGGTGGGGAATAATCGAACACACATCAGCCAAAGCCGGGCCACAAGTGTTCGAATTTTCCCCACCACCGAGTGCGTCCCTGGATGCGCGCCAGCCCCTCCGGAACATCAGGCATCATCCAGGATGTGACGTAGATGCTAGTGAACCGGGGGATACTACCATCAGTGCGATCGAGTTCTTTTTAAATATATAATATTAATACATCTACCGTCGTCCTATGATTGTACTTCTGACGCATATGACGTATTACTGACGCGCTAGTTCTGGAGACTTGTACGACTTGCGCAAGTGATGTTGAAATTGGCCCAGCTCCGGGCGCAGGTCACCCCGACACCGTGAGCTTGCGCCCATATATTTCAGAGGGTCTGTGGAGTTGTTTTATCTGCAGCTTCATCATTCGTTCAGCGCAGCGTGATGCTGCAGACCTCGGCTCACATATTTCTCTTTTGCCCACATGGAGCATGGAACCCAATAGCCAAGTATCTGCTGTCGCCAAGATGCACAGGTATCTAATAGAAAACATACAGTAGAGAATCAGCATTATATCACACGACGACACAGAGCGACCGAAGCCACCAAATTGCTTGTTGGAGTGGTCTTGAAATCCGCTGCGACACATGTTGCCCAGTGACAGACTATTCGGGCACAAACCAGGGAATGACTAGTCCAGAATTGAGGCGTTCCGTAAAGCTTTCTACCTGACAAGTCATTCCGACAGGAACGGATGAGAAAGCAAAGAAAAAAACAAAGGTGAAATACGACACTAGACGTTGAAGACCATGGATGGACTTGCAGAGGGTACAACAAAGTTCTTGTGCAAGCGGTGAGTAAGCGTATGCAGCGCTGATTCTAGATTGGAGGTAGAGTTGTTACCTTCCTTCTATGCAATTATGACAGCCGAAAGCACAAATACTAATGCCCTCTGGCATTTGGTCCCACTGATAGCCAGAAACCTGTTCGCTAGCGTGTCTTCACATGGGAAACTGCGGGGAGGTTAAGCTTAAATGCTCGGTGCAAGTGACACCAATGACGCTGGGCGGGATCATTCGCCCTTGCAGGGTTAGCGCACTGTATAGGGCTTAGTGCTGCCCATCATCATGGCGACGTCATTTGCTGTAAGCTCACAGTTTGCTCGCAGCTGTTTAAAGGTCTGGGTCCCATGTCGAAGTTCTACCATCACACATTGCCTTTTTCCAAGATACCCAAACATCTCTCAGCTGTTTACCAACCTCTTCCTTCAATCAATTGACCTACGAGAACACATATACCAACACCACTATGATCTCGAGACAAGCAACCCAGAATGCTCGGTTTGCAGCCCGTTGCGCCCGTCGCCCAGCTGCGCGGGTAGCCAACCCCCAGTTCCGCGCCCAACAACCCCGCTTCCAGTCGACCGAGTCAGCAACCTCCGGCAACGCGGGTGCCGGCTCACATGCCGCGATCGGTGCCGTGTCTGGTGCTGCTGCCGCCGTCGCAGTCGGCTACATCTTCTACAGACAGTCGGGTGCTCGCGATGTTGTACTGGCTTCTAAGACGGCAAAGGGCTACGTCAACTCAGCCACACAGAAGATCAAGGAGCAAACACCGGAACCCAACGAGGCGCTGCAATGGCTGCGAAACGCTGCGCAGAGCTACGCTGCGTTCATCCCCGGTGCCAAAGGCTACGTCGACTCGGCCTTTGATGACCTCGATGCTATACGTGCAAAGCATGGCAAGGAGGTTGACCAGATCGTCAGCGAGGCATACGATGAGATGCGCCAGGTTCTCGGCAATGGCGATATGAGCCTCGTTACCGCACACAAGACTTGGGACGTCATCACCAAGCACATGAGCCGCATCGCAGATCTTGCTGGCGACGCATCACAACAGATCATGGACAACCACCCTCAGCTCAGGGAGAAGGTTGGCGGCAACATTGATAAGCTCAAGGAGTATGGCGACAAGTACGGTCCCGAGGCCAAGAAGGAGGTCGACAGGACATGGAAGCAGATCAGCGACGTCGTCAAGACTGGCGTAAGCGCGTCGAACATTGAAAAGATCAGGAGCATTGTGCAGGAAAAGGTCGAGAAGCTGAAGAAGATGGGCGACGAGGCCTGGGATAAGGGCATGGAGCAGGCGAAGCCCTACCTTGACAAGAACCCTCAGGTTAAGAAGATTGTCGAAGAGAACGCGGATGCGCTCAAGGGCGGAAATGTCCAAGAGCTGTACCAGCGCGTCAAGTCTGCCGTCGAGAAGGGCGATACTGGCGACCTTGAGTCGTACGTCAAGAGCGCCGCGAACAAGGCCAAGGAGTCTGGTTTTGGTGATTTCGAGCAATACTTCAAGCAGATTCCTGGCGGCGATCAGATCATGCCCAAGTTAAGCCAGCTTCAGGACGTGGCCCAGAAGCACGGCGACGAAGCACAGAAGCTTTTCAAGGACACCATCGCGGAGATCTCCAGCATCCTCCAGAAGAAGGGAGACGAGGCAACCAAGTTGGCTGAGAAGGCGAAGGAGGACTCGAAGAAATAAGGGAGGACAAACATGTTGTCCTAGCATGATCAGGAGTGTAACGACTACTTTACTTGTACGATTAAATGCATCATCGGCGTTGACCATGTCCAGCGAAAAGACGTTGGCCGTTATGAACAATGTTCAAAGCAACTTTGATCTGCCTACTATCTCCTGTCGCCTTGTCGAGCTTCACTGTGATGTCCTGCCTGAATTCCTCCCACGGCCGGCTAGAGATGGCTGCATCCAGGCAGCGTGCGGGGAATGCACGCCTGTCACTGCCTGCATGCAGGAACTACTCACTGTGCACACCGCACACTGTGCTGAGGCCTCAGAAAATCCTCTATGCGGGGTGCGCTGTCGGTGCACTAGGTAGGTGTTGTAGGCTGCAGACAGGAGGTGTCGCCAAAGTAACCCCGCGATCGGCTAAGGAGGTGAGTGGGTCCGAGGTGAAGGAAAGTGGTGAGAGAAGGCGATGGCGGCGTTCGTTCGCCCAATGGACTGGACACGCTCCACTCGGGGCAGCCAATGACGTAAACGCGCCTGCCCTCCCTCCCCTCCGGCTGCACCGCCCTTCCCGGACACCTGGCAGGCGCTGCTACTGTATTTACTTGTCCCTCAACAAATTCCCAGTCCTTCTACAACCTTCTCACTCCAATTCCCCACCTGTCTCAACCAAACTCTTCCTTTCAACGTCGATTGACACTATTACGACGACTACTACTACTACCGCCTTCCAACTCACACACACTACACAACCGTAACCATGGGCAAGGTACACACCAGCGTGCCAACATGTACCCCGCTGGTACCCCGCTAACACGTGCATAGGCGAAGTACATCATGCTCGACTGCGACAACACGCTCGTCCAGTCTGAGCGTTTCGCGTTCGAGGCCTGCGCCGACCTCACCAACCAGGTCCTGGAGAAGCACAACATCGATGCCCGCTACACAGCCGAGTCATTGCTCGAGGACTTTGTCGGCCACAACTTCCGCGGCATGCTCAAGGGCCTGCAGGAGAAGCACAACTTCGAGATGTCCGAGGAGGAGATGGAGGACTTTGTCGCGCGTGAACTCGGTGCCGTCACTCTCAAGCTTAGCCAGAAGGCTGTCGAGTGCCCCGGCGTGACCGAGCAGCTCACCAAGCTCAAGGAGCAGGGCTACCCCATGTCTGTTGTCTCTACTTCCGCCAAGAGCCGCGTCGTCGCTTCCATTGAGAAGGCCGGCATCGCCCACTTCTTCCCTCCCGAGCACGTCTACTCTGCCGCTACCTCTCTCGACCCTCCCTCTTCCAAGCCCGACCCCAAGATCTACCTGTACGCCGCCGAGCAGCTGGGCGTCAAGCCTTCCGAGGCCATCACCGTCGAGGACAGCAAGAGCGGTGCCACTGCTGCCATGCGCGCTGGCATTCCCTGCATCGGCTACGTTGGCATCTACGGCATTGAGGAGGGCAAGGAGAAGATGGAAGAGATGGCTAGGCTTCTCTCCGTGGAAACCAACTGCGCTGCCATCATGTACGACTGGAAGGAGTTCCCAGACTGCCTGAAGAAGGTCGAGGCCAAGTTGTAAGTGCTTGCTCGGACACTTGTGTGGGCGCGGAGGAAGATGAACATTTGACGAACTCGACCCGCCGTTGTGGGACAGGTTACGACTACATTCACGACATCCATGATCAAATAAATTCAGTAATGAACATTTAGCGGACACAGTCCCATTCACATTCACGACGATTGTCTTCAGTGCTCCTTTGTTCTGTCGTGTTTATTGTTTTGTTTGGTGACGCAATGGTGGGACCCGCACGCCGTTCAGTGAGCAGGCGCAGCGTTCCAGGCTTCGGGTGACGGCCCAACGCTGCCCCGCCCCCCACTTGGTACCTGCAAACTTCAACGCGAAACAACCCGAACATCGAGTTTTTGCCTTTGCCATCCCAGATCTCTAGCACCAGCTTTCCGTCGCGGCAATTTCTGCTGCTCACGCGTGCTACAATAAGCAGTTTGAGCCGCTGTGCCCATGTCGACGGTCCGATCCTTTCATGTGCTGATCCTCGCTCGACCCTATTGCTAGCCAGGTCCCGTTTCTCGGACAGAGGAGCAAACAGCTTCAGCTCATTGATTCTGGCTTAACGCCCTCTTTGAGCAGCTTCAACTTAGAGATGGCGGATGGTAGCTTTGCCACATCCACATCCACGCTCACGTGATTGTAGATGAATCAGCTGATCACAACAGTGCCAAGCAAATATGCCGCGGTAAAACAGGGCCTCAATATCACGCAAAGTCGCGCTGTCCAGCCCCCTTTGCGCGAGACTCAACAATCACTTGTCCGTCGGGTCTGCGCGCAAAGCAAAATCAACACTAGCGACTGAAAAGCTGGATACGATATGCGCAAAACCTAGCACAGAGCCTGACGGTAGCACCTCATCCTGTCGTTATCTTCGCTCAACGGATCTGCACCTTGGCATCCTGGTGGCCAAGACATGACCAAGACATGCTTGATAAAGCCTCCTTCCTATCTCGTCGACGGCTCCTTGCCCGAAGCTTTTGCTTCATCTAACACCACCAATGTCATACCCTGTACGGTATTAGACCTCATATACACGTTGCTTGTGATCTCTACCGACTGCCAATCGTGGATCTACACCATCTCGTGTGATGGGTCACTACATGTATAGTAGCATCGAAAGGGGCAGGTATTGTGGTTACCTGCCGGGTTAGCCATAGGCAATACAGAATGGATACTGGCATTTGGAGTACCACTGTGACGGCGAGCGCGCATTTAAGAGTACCTGGGAAGCCTGCTGTGACAATCCATCGGCATCTGGCACATCGTGCAAACCACAACCAATATGTATCTCCGTACTGCCCTTCTATCCTTGTCTGCCCTCGTGGCAGCAAAGGAAATGCCAAAGGATGAGCTTAGAGCCGCACAACTTTACGACTCTGGCATCAGGCACGAGAATAACGTTGCACTCAAAAAGGTCACAAACACACGCGCGCTCCCTCGAACTTACACTAACCCTCAACAGGAGTCATGGGCACGCCAGGAGGCTGCAGGCATGTACAACTCTGCTCAGTATGCTGAGATCAAAGACAAAGTGGAGTGTCTGAACGGTACTGCTGTTACTGGAACTGATGTTTTCCGGTGCAAAAATGTCAGTTCATCCACTATCCATTGGAAGTTCCAACCATTGACATATCAACCAGATCGACTTGCTTCATTTCTTGTCCCACGCCGAGCTGGGCAGCACCCGTGGTGTCGGATCTTCATCATGGGGCTGGACATCCGAAGATGGTCGCGAGTTCGTTGCCATCGGACAACAAGACGGTGCCGCATTTGCCGAAATCACCGCTGAAGGCAAGCTCTCGTATCTAGGTCGCCTGCCAGCCTACTCTACGCCCAGTACATGGCGCGAGATTCGTGGCCAGAACAATCTGATGATCATCGGCAGCGAGGCGGTCGGCCATGGAATTCAGATCTTCGACATGAAGAAGCTGCTCAACATTGACCCTGCGTCTCCTGTGACTTTCCGCAACAACGGCGATCTAGTTGGTCACTACAAGGGCCTCCCTAACGGTCGAACTCACAACGTTGTGACAAACCCGGAGACCAACTTCATCTACGCCGTTGGTGCGCAGCCAAGGACAGACAAGTGCAGATCCGGAATCATCTTCATTGACATCACCGACCCTTCCAAACCGACAAGCCCAGGCTGGTAAGTATCACTTCATGTTGAAGTTTAGATCACTGCTAACAAAAGATAGTGCATCGCAAGATGGCTACGTACACGATGCTCAGTGTCTGATCTATCGCGGACCAGATGCAGAGTTTGACGGCCATGAGATCTGCTACGGCTACAACGAGGATTCTCTCACGATATACGACGTGACCAACAAGAAAGCTCCCGTCATTCTGTCCAACACTTCCTACGAGGGTGCGGCATACACCCACCAGGGCAACGTTCTAGACCCCATGAACCAACAGTTCCTCCTGCTCGACGATGAGTACGACGAGTACGACAAAGTCGGCCCTGGTATCCCTGGCCATCCCATCACGTACATTTGGGACATCTCATCTCTCCGTGCGCCTAAGCAGACTGGACTGTACAAGAGCGGAGCAAAGGGTATCGACCACAACCAGTACGTTGCGAATGGCTTCGCATACCAATCCAACTACGGAACCGGATTCCGTGTTCTCGATGTCCGCAGCATTCCGGACGACCCAACCGGTGCTGGCGTGAAGGAAGTCGGCTTTTTCGGTACGTAAAAATAAACGTTGTAGTCTTAGTGTGCTTTGCTTACAATTTTTCTAGACGTATACCCCGAGGACGATGACATGCCTGGAGGTGGTACTGTTGACTTTGTCGGCACATGGTCGAGCTATGCGCTGTTCAAGAGCGGTCACATTTTGATCAACACTATGGAACGTGGTGTCTTCATTGTGAAGATGCAAGAGGGATACGACAAATAGACGGACAGAGCATATTCGTTTTTTTTGGATGACTCGCAGCGAAAAAGGAGTTTAGGGTATATCATGAATGTCGATCCCGGCTGTATTCCATCGGTATCGGTGCGCCTCTCTATAAGGCGATTGGTCCATGATAGAGCTCGGCGCAATGTTGCGCATATTTTGGATCTGTAGATTGGGGCCATCCACCTCGCGATTCGAGCAATCAAAGTCCTGTCATGGTCGGGTCCTAGCATCTAGCGGCGTCGGTGTCACCGTTGTTGATCGTTTACTTCTTTTTGGGACCAATGTCCGCTTGCCACAAAACCGCGTCTAGCAGCCAAGCTTGCATCTCTATGCGCAGGATCCAGTGGCGGAGCAACGCAATCGCGTCTTCCTGCTTCCTTCTTTATGATTGTGGCGTAGAGGCGCCAAGACGAAGTTGCGGGGGTTGGGGCTTGGCTTCATGTCTAGAGGTCCTTCCTTCCCAATCAAGTTGCGCCCGGCCGTGAGCTAGATGTGTCCGCCGAGAGAAGCGGCTATTCTCCTTCCTCATGCAATTCAGCATTGCGCAGCCAAGCAGACCTTCATCAATCGCGTCGCCTTCGCCCCAGCTCGTCGCCCGGCTACCCGTTCTCATGGGCCCACTGCATGTCCTGACTTATCAAATTGCGGTGCCTGAATGACAATGGAGCGGCGATTGATACAGCAGCTGCCTGTATTGGTTAGTTCTTCAGGCACACAATGGCTCATGCCCGCTACCTGCATCAACTATATGGATACGAGCAACAGTATATAGAGCCAGTCTTTACCTTTGACATGTTTCAAGGCAGCTTCCTCTTCTCCCGGCTCATCCATCACTATCCTTTTTCAAGATGAGGTTCGTTCCCTTCGTTGCGCTCGCTGCGCCTGTCCTCGCACAGTACGATGCGAAGCCAAAGCCTACGACAAAGCCTGGCAAGCCGCATCCATCTGGTCCTCCCAGGAAGCTCGTCTCCCCGAAAGAGCTGATCAAGCAGATCAAGCTCGAGGACTTGCTTGAGGGTTCCCAGCAACTTCAAACCTTCGCCGACGAGGCTGGTGGCAACCGTGCTTTCGGTGGTACTGGACACAACGCTACAACTGAGTGGCTCTACCAAACGCTCAAGGCTACCGGGTACTACGATGTGTACAAGCAGCCCTTCGTCGAGCTGTTCACCGCCGCTACAACCAAGTTTACTGCTGCTGGCGAGGAAATTCCTGTGTCCTATATGACCTTCGGTCCCTCTGGTGATGTCACCGCAAACCTTGTCAAGGTCAACAACCTTGGATGCTCTGTTGATGACTTCCCTGCCGAAGTTTCTGGCCAGATCGCACTCATCTCGCGAGGCACTTGCAACTTCTCACTCAAGGCTTCCAACGCCTTGGCTGCCGGTGCAGTCGGTGCAGCGATCTACAACAACGAGCCCAACACGCCTCTGTCTGGTACTCTTGGCGGCGAAGGTAACTACGCCCCTGTCGTCGGCATGACCAAGGAAGCTGGCGACAGCCTTCTTGCCAAGCTCGGCAATGGCACAGTTGAGGCTACTCTTTTCATCGATGCCATCCGTGAGAACCGCACCAACTACAACGTCATTGCCGAGACGAAGCAGGGTGACCATGACAACGTGCTCATGCTCGGTGGCCACACCGACTCTGTCTTTGCCGGTCCTGGTATCAACGACGATGGATCTGGTACCATCGGTACCCTCATTACTGGTCTTGCTCTGACCAAGTTCAAGATCAAGAACGCGGTTCGTCTCGGCTTCTGGGGCGCAGAGGAGTTTGGAAAGCTTGGTTCCTTCTACTACATGAAGACCATCAACGGCACTTTTGGCGGTAACGCGACCGAGGTCAACAAGCTTCGTGCCTACCTCAACTTCGACATGATCGCTTCGCCCAACTACGTTCTCGGCATCTACGACGGCGATGGTAGCGCGTTCAACTTCTCTGGTGCCGCTGGATCTGACAAGATTGAGAGGGACTTTGAGGAGTTCTACGAGGAGCGTGGTCTTCCCCACGTCCCTGCTCTCTTCTCTCTCCGCTCCGACTACGCTGCTTTCCTCGAGAACGGTATTCCTTCTGGCGGTCTGTTCACCGGTGCTGAGGTGTTGAAGACAGAAGAGGAGGCACAGCTCTTTGGTGGTGAAGCTGGCCAGCCGCTCGACGCATGCTACCACCAAGCTTGCGACAATATCGACAACCTTGCTCAGGATGCTTTCTTGCTCAACACCCAGAGCATTGCCAACTCGGTTGCCAAGTACGCGCTCAGCTTCGAGGGTATTCCAAGGGCCAACATGACGCTTCGCAAGCGTGGCGCCGAGAGGAGCAGACTCATGTCGAGGTTTGACGATGGCGGCCATGCGCACCACGGCCAGACTTGCGGTGCTGGAAAGCATGTCATGTAGATATTGTGTTAGTATATGAACTGTTGAGGAGGTGGATGATGATGATACCATGACGCGATGATGTTGTAGAGATAGAAAAGTCCAATGTAACAAAACACTTCAATCCATGACGTTGTCTTACAGTAGTCCGTTGCAAGTCGTCAGGGGGAAAAATCGACCGCTCCCCTCCTGCATAGCCGAAGACGAGCTTTGGGTGGTGTTCGATTTTCCCCAAAGGCCGAGTTGGTTGCATGTGTCTGAGTGAACAGTCTTCCGTCGTTCGCAAGTTGGAATAGGTTCCACGTCTCCTTGTTTCGAATCACTAGGACAAACATCGCTCCCACCCATGCGAACGCCAGCTGCATCATAGCTGAAAAGCACATGTTTGTTAGGTCAACCGCCATGATTACAATTTCTTGATCTCCTTTTCGTCTGTGCTGCGCAACCTATCCTGTTTCCATCGTGTCGTCGAGTCACCTTGACCATTGCTACACTTACACTAACACCACTGCAGTAAGAATAAGCATACCAAGCTCTCCGCGTATGCAAAAACAATGGGTGAGCGACGTAAGGAGAATAGACTAAAAGTGAAATGAGTAATTGGGGCTGAAGAACCTGATGTAAGACCTAACAGCGCACACCATGATGGCAAGCGACAGCGAACCTTACCTAGGTACCCGAGGTGCGCCAGTGCCTGAATTCCGCGACTTGGCATGAGTTGGGCGAACGCGTTTGTGAGGGTGTCCTGAGTATGCGAGGTCGGCGATTGGAAAAGTAACTATACGGAGGCGGGGGCGGAAGCGGATTGTCCGTCTTGTGTTCTATCCAGGTACGGTAACGTACGTAACAGAGTTTGGTCACGTGAGACATGGCTTGGTAGCTGAGTACAGCGCCATAGGTAGCCCTCTACACTACCATCGTACTGTACTCGATCGGGGCGATGAGCGGAGGCGCTTTCACAAGCTTAATCCGGATTGAGGGTGTAGACGTAGCGTATCTGATGACGTCGATGACTTGGTGGGAGCCAAGCAGCTCAGCTGGGTGTGCTGCGGATAGCCGCACATCCATCACATGCAAGGAATTGCCACGTTGGGCAGCGAAGGGTCGAACTGGGTTTTGGTGGCTGCGAACGTTACTTACTCGGGATTGAGGGCAAGTGTGTTGCTAGCAAGAAATGTCGTGTTCGCGGTTATTGCGATCGCAGCCGGAGGCGTCGACTGCCGGTAGAAGATGCGGGGCGCACTCCGTTTGGGCTGGACCGTTTATCGGCGACCCCTGAATCGTCTAGCTGATCTAGCCGCCCTCAATGATGAAGATCTTAGTCGACCTGGAGATGCTCTGTGCCATCACTGTACCGATGCTTACATTTTCGGTCACAGGATTCTTGGTTGCAAACACTCGGAAGCTACCTTGGACATCTGCAAGCAGCAAGCGTACTGTGAATCGGCCAGAATTGTTCGACTCGAAACGCCGGTTTGCCTAGATGTTGGTGATCGCCCGGACCCGCCTAACGCATGTAGTAAATCCGCTCGACTTCTCCAGACGATCAGCGACAAGGCCTTCCGCGATCCTACTGCGGTCTTGTTGTGGGCATCATATACACTCCACAGATCTCGCGGCACGGTGGTGAGCGACGCTGAGTTTTCGCTCGGAAACAAAGGCCCGCACGCTGTAATCTTATCTGGACCATTCAGTGCGCGTTTCATTCGGAGCCCTGTTCCCAGCGATCGGATCTTGCTAACCCTCCGACGTTCTTCCAGGACTAGCATACCCTGTTAGGAGGTGCCCGGACCTCTGCAAGCTGACGCCTCCTCGACGTCGAACGGGCTGGCAATCGCTCGTACAGCGCTTTGGAAGCCACTAGGCACGTGGTGCGTGGTACGCCATTCTACGCCAAACGACGCAACAGCACCGACGCTAAGAGTAAATCGCCGTGGGTTAGGCTGAAAATCATGGAAATTGAGAGGACGA
The DNA here is from genome assembly GCF_042100115.1 of Alternaria dauci. Classification (NCBI taxonomy): domain Eukaryota; kingdom Fungi; phylum Ascomycota; class Dothideomycetes; order Pleosporales; family Pleosporaceae; genus Alternaria; species Alternaria dauci. The sequence continues at coordinate 2,422,031 of NC_091273.1, forward strand.
CGAAATCCAGGTCCCCGGGCGCCCGCATTGATGATGACAGTTGTAGCTTCAACGATGCAACAGAGCCCCACAGCTGTGAAGGAAGTCAAAGTTCAGAGTCCCAGTCGCACCATGTGTTGAACCAGAAGGCCCACCAGCTGCGACGTCTGACTGCAGAACAGCTGGGTATTACGTTTATTGGTCATAGGATTCATGCGATGTGGTCGGCCCATTGCAACTTTACGTTGCAGTCACCAGTAGTCGCAGTCTACAAGCAAATCACAATACACGGAAGGTTCGCCACACCTACCGGTAAGCCCAGAGCTGCTAGTAGCCCAACATCGTCGCGGACACGGTAAAACCCTTGCACGCCAACAGCAAACTTGACCAGCGCTATAGCTTGGAAACAGCACCAGCTCCGCCGCCGCCGCGCGTATCAGAGCAGCTACTCCGGAGTACATCCCTCAACGCTGCCAGCCGTGAAGGAATCTGCAAGCTTGAAAACTATAAGCTTGGAGTCTACAAGCTTGGAGTTTGCTGATGCTATGGCCAACAATCAAGACATCGTCAACCTGAGCGCTTCCCCGGCGGTCCGGATGCTGACATGCATATACCTGACGCATTTGCAGTAATATTTGCACATCACCCCGCGAAAGGGATGCCCTTCCCTGCCAAGTGGGCATTAGTGTTCCAACCAGCCAGATCCCGTCCCGTACGCAGGTCGGACCAGGCACCACGCTATCCCAGAGCAAGCGACACTGCTGTTACGAGTTTAGCAGCGCGATTCACGAAAGGATCGGTCGTTTGGCGTCCCAGATATCCACACAAGCTTGACGCCCAACGAATAGAAATAATCCTTCTCGAACATTAGGCCAGAACGCCACTTTCTACCGAACCTTATTGCGACTCGAGAATCTGTCAACTCTTCGCTTCATCTCCTGAAGTCTCCTTAGCTGCCGTTATGGGTCGGCCAGTTTGGACAAAAGATGGGCAGGGTCTTCGCTTGGGTCATTGCGATTCATCCTCGACCGATCTCATATCACATACAACACCACGTTCGCTGAGTTGTGAACGGTTGTTGTCAGGCCTCCCTCGCATTGCACCACCACTCTTCCACGTCGGCCCACCATGAACGAAGAATTCAGTCATGTCCCGTCCTTTCAACCATGGGGCCCTTTCATCTCACCGAACTACGAAAATGAGCCCATCACAAAAGCAGACATCACCATCGCCTCTCTCGTGTGGGCGATGACACTGGTCAATGTCATCATAGCCATATGGCTTACACTAAAGCAAACAAGAGGATCTCGAGCACCACTGAAAAGTGTGTACATCTGGATGATTTGGCTGGAACTTATTGTTTCATTCGTGATGGGACTGGAGAGCTACCTGCACTTGTTGAAGTACATCAGGCCGAGTAGGTGGTTCTAGCATACGACCCTTCGCTGTCATACTAATCAAAGCACAGGTTTTGCATTCTACTTCACGATTCTCTTCTGGTGGTGTATCCAGGTTCAGCTTCTGCTGCAGATCATCATCAACCGTATTCGTGTCATTGTACCTGATCGACGGCGGTCGAGGTGGATCATGGTCACCACTGCCGTCTTTGTTACGGTCATCAACATCAGCGTGTTCAACATCTGGATACCAGCACGGTTACAGATCAGCCACAAGTAAGTTCTTTTGTTCGCTGAGCGCATTGTACGGATGGTCGGAATGAGATGGGATGATTACCTGGACTCATTCGGCAAACCAGTCGTGGGAACGACAGTTGTGCAGACAGCGCACTCAAGTACACCATACAGTGAATTAACAAAGCAACAGGTATCACATCATCAACGAGTACTGGGACCGGATCGAAAAAGGTCTCTACCTTTTTGTCGACGCAGCGTTGAACTGGTATTTCTTGAAGACTGTCAAGGAGAACCTTATCAACAACGGTCTCACCAAATACAACAAGCTCGTTCGCTTCAACCAGAAAATCGTCATGGTATCGCTCCTGATGGACGTCATGATCATTGCTGCAATGTCGATACCAAACTCTTTTGTGTACGCACTGAATCCGTAAAGCGCCCACCTAGCTCGCTTTGCTAACCCACCGTCTTCTAGATATATTCAATTCCACCCACTTGCCTACATGGTCAAACTCAACATCGAGATGACAATGGCCAACCTTATCAAGCGCATCGCAATCTCCACATCGCGTAAGACCGGCATGGCATCTATCGCGCAAGAGTTCAAATCCTCGTCCAACCAATCCCAATCCGGCCAACGCACTGGCGGCGGGGGTACACACAAATCGCGCGGCTCAGTCCACGAGCTCGCGAGCTTCGCCTCCTATACTGTCGATACCAAAGCGACGAGCGACCCAGAACATCACCGTGTCGTCAGCTTTGCCCCGACAGGAAACCAAATCAAGGAGACAAGGGAAGTCATTGTGCATACCGAACCGAATCCCAACTACGAGCGCAGAGGCTCGGAAGTGGAGATCTCGGGGGGCCACGGAAAGAGGCAATCGCATGGCGTGCTGATCGAGGAAAGGGGGCTGGGCAGGCAAAAGAGCCTGGAGAGCATAACGGAAGGCAATGAAAGCATGAGGAGTGGAGTGACGCCGAAGCCGCTGACAGAAGATAGTGATGACGAGGCGGCGCTCGTGCAGCAAAAGGGCTGGGGATGGCCAAGGCGGCCGAGTTGAGCATGCACGCCATTGACGGGTAGAACCATTAGCTGGTCATTTAGCTTGAGTTGAGCTGAGTACAATACCTAATACTTCCTGTTTTCGCGATCTAGAAATGCGATGTAATGAAAATGATAATGCAAAAGGCCACGACAAGACAGAATGCCTTCATCCATATGCATGTGTCCTCGTAGCCATGCTGCTACATTGGTAGAGAACAAATCTTGTTCTCGTCAACGTCCTCCAGTCAACCCAAGCGCTTTCTTCCCTTCGGCGAATTTCAGTCATATCCATGCATGCTAGAACCCACGAGTGTGCTGAGTTGCCTTTGGGTCTCCTGGTGGAGATCTATCGTATGGGCAATGATCATTGGGTTGCATTCTAGAACCCGCCCTAGTCGAACATGCATCTGGTTCCAAGTAGAACCGGCACTAGATATCAGGGGTTGGACGATCACGCCGAGCAAATCTTGGAAGTCTCGGAGGCTCCACATTAGACAGGCCGAGTTGACGGGCCGGACTGTACGTGCTGAGAAGTAAGCAGATACCTTGCCGTCAATATTGTCAGACTCGATGTGAGGCTGTGCCGAACAGCAAGCAGAAGCCATGCCGTCAATATTGTCAGGTTCAATATAAGGCCGAGCCGATAAGTGCGGCTGTATACTTCCTAAGAAGCCGTCGGTGTCCTGATCGATATGATGGCAGTGTACGACGACAGCTCCTTTCAAGAACGAAGATACACATATCCTTTGACATGGTAAGAATGAGCCGGTCCCGTCAAGGCTATGTTTGGTCGTCCGTCTGAAACCACGAAGAAACGCGGAGAGAGCGTATCTTATGTCAGGAAGACGACAGTTCGCCGCACTGTGCGCTTGACCATATTGGGTAATCTGTGCATACACGTGACGTTGTTGCATTGTGATTCTCAATACTTCGATACTCGAGCAGAATTGCATTGCACACGGGGAACGACCGCACATCGGAGATTGTTGCGAGGATGTTCCGGGTAGAGCGGATGCACACCTTGCTTCCCCGGAGTGAAGCAACGATTCCCCCGCACTTGCCAACAGGGAAGGTTTGCCGATCATGTGCAACAACTGACCGTTCAGGGCAAGATTGCTTGGCATGCTACACGCGTATACGGATGGCACAAAGCTGGTAATCCGTCTGCTCAGCTGATGACACGTCTCAGGCCGTTTTGCCGTGTTTAAAAAGTGTTTCTTGTGCTGTAATCACATGAACGTCTTCAACCTTGCGACCACCCAGTCTCTATTCGCCCGCGTTTCGTCCTTTCGTCAGTGCGCAAGCCACGAACATGGGAGTAGGCGATACTTCGATCCGCTCCAGCGAGCGTCCTGAGACGGGCAGCGTCAACATACCACTTGGTGTGTTCCCAACGTCGTCAAAAAGCAATTCTGTCGATGCACACAGCGTCGCGGACAAGATAGTCACACAGTTCAACGATGTGCTTGCGAAACGAGATCATGCGGCGATTGCCGACCTTTTCTGCAAAGACAATAGCTACTGGAGAGACCATTTAGCATTGAATTGGGATTTGAGAACCGTAAAAGGCAGCGGTAAGTGTCTCTGTACGGATTGTATACGAGACATAAACTGACTTGGTACGCCCGCATTTAGCTGACATCAAAAAGTACTTGGATTCCAGCAAGGTGCGGCTGGAAAAGGTTGAAGTGAGCAAGAGCTCAAATTACCGTGCACCAAAGTTTGGAGCAATCGACCTTTTAGGCGACGTCAATGGCATAAACCTTTTCGTAACCTTCGAAACAAGCGTTGGGCGTGGCGAGGGTGTCATGAATCTTGCAGAAGATAACGGACAATGGAAGATATTTACGCTCTACACTCTGCTAAAGGAGCTCAAGGGTCATGAAGAGCCGCTAGGGTACCGACGGACGAAAGGCGTTAAACATGGCGGAGACCCAGCCAGAAAGACCTGGAAGGAGACCCGGGATGCGGAGAAGGAAGAGATCGACCCGACGGTGTTGATTCTAGGTGCTGGGCAGGGTGGCCTGACAGTTGCTGCGCGCCTGAAGATGCTCAACATTCCTACGCTCATGGTGGATCAGAACGAAAGAGTTGGCGACAACTGGCGTAAGCGGTACCGGCAACTCGTACTGCACGATCCAGTGTGGTACGATCACATGCCCTATGTACCTTTCCCAGCACATTGGCCTGTCTTCACACCCAAAGACAAACTAGCTGAGTTCTTTGAAGCTTATGTGAACCTGCTCGAACTTAACGTGTGGACTTCTACGAGCCTCAAATCAACGTCGTGGGATGAGAACAAGAAGCAGTGGACCGTGGTCGTCGAGCGTCGGAAAGCAGACGGAACCACTCAGACACGGACTTTGCACCCGAAACACATTGTGCAGGCAACTGGCCATTCGGGCGAGAAGAACTTTCCCCAGATCAAAGGCATGGAGGGCTTCAAAGGCGACCGGCTATGCCACAGCTCCGAGCACCCTGGCGCGAATCCAGAGTCCAAAGGCAAGAAGGCCGTAGTCGTAGGGTGCTGTAATTCCGGCCATGATATCGCGCAAGACTTCTTCGAGAAAGGATATGATGTTACTGTTGTGCAGCGCAGTACGACATGCGTTGTCACCTCTGAAGCCATCACTGATATAGGCAACAAGGGTTTGTACGATCAAGACGCACCGCCTGTTGACGATGCCGACCTTATTTTCTGGAGTTTACCAAGCGAACTTCTAAAGACACTGCAGATCAAAGTCACTAAGATCCAAGCCGCTCACGACAAGAAGATCCACGATGGCCTTCGTGCAGCTGGCTTTGGTCTTGACAGTGGGCCCATGGATTCAGGCCTTGTCATCAAGTATTTCCAGCGCGGTGGCGGCTACTACATCGATGTCGGAGCATCTCAACTCATCATCGATGGAAAGATCAAGGTCAAGCAAGGCCAAGAAATCACGCAGATTTTGCCAAACGGAATTGAGTTTGCGGATGGTGATAAGCTCGAGGCCGATGAGATTGTGTTCGCGACCGGGTACCAAAATATGCGCACACAGGCACGTAAGATCTTTGGAGATGAGGTAGCGGACCGCGTCAGCGACGTGTGGGGATTCAACAACGAAGGAGAATTCCGAACCATGTGGCAGAAGAGCGGCCATCCCGGGTTGTGGTTCATGGGTGGCAATCTGGCGCTCTCGAGATTTTACAGTCGGATACTAGCGTTGCATATCAAAGCTATAGAAGAGGGCATGGTAGGAGATGGCGAAGGTGCAAAGGCAAGGTTGTAGTCGTATGTAACTGCCATGAAGTCATGAAAATGCCCGCAGAAGTTCAACGCACCTGGTCTAAACGGCTACCCGGAACATCTCTCCCGAGCTTTGCCCGTTCCGGAGCTAGCGCGGGGCATGTTCCACTCCGTGGTGCCATCTCAAACAACACAAGCTCCAAATCTGCATCAACCGATCTGCGTGCATCATCCGTCATACGTGCTACTTGCTCAACTTCCTCTTCCACGCGTCATGGCATCGAAGCCTCAGGTCATCCTCGTCGTTGGCGGAACGTCCGGAATTGGATACGCCATCACGCAATGCATTCTTTCATCACCTTACCTGCCGTTGAATGCGAAAGTAATCGCATTCGGGCTCATAGATTCAACCATCAAACTCGAGTTTACGAAACAGCAGAGAGAGCGCCTAAGGATAGTCGAAGGCGATGTCACAGTAGAGGAAGACCGAGAGTTAGCGGTCCAGACGTGTTTTAACCATTTCGGAGGACTCGATACATTGGTGTACTGCGCGGGCGTTATCACACCGATACAAAGGTTAGAGAAACTCGACATGGGAGCAGTGAAGAGAAGTTTTGACATCAATGTTTTCGGGGCTATGAGTATGGTAAGTACTAACTTGACATTCTGGCACTTTGGGCACATCTTGTCCTGCAGGGTCTTGGTCTAGTGCTGTCTTGGTCGCTAACGTCTCCCAGGTTCAGCTCACCCTCCCACATCTCCGTGCGTCACGGACATCTCATCCTCTAAATGCCGGTCGTGGCAAAGTTATCATCTTGTCTTCTGCATGCGACAGCGCAATATCCTACCATGGTTGGACCCCTTACAGCACCACGAAAGCCGCACTAACCCGGTTTATCTCCTGTCTCGCACACGAAGAGCCTCTACTCAGCGTGCAGGGCGTATACCCAAGGCTGACGCGGACGAAAATGATCGATGGATTAGTTGAAGGGAGGTATCGGGGGGTCATGGCAGACCACGAGATTGAGCGGTTCAGAATCTGGGACGAGATGGGCGATGAGATGGTGGAGCCACCTGAGCTCTGCGGAGACGCTGTTGCGAAGTTGGCGCTAGGATTATTCGAGGGTGGAAGGAGTGGAGAGACTCTGTACTATTACGAGCACATTCCGCCGAAGATTGCAGGGACATGATGCATACGATAAGCGTAACTTCTCTCATTGCGAAAGCACAAAATCCATAGGTGTTAATACAGTAGTCTAATGTAAAATCTCCCTCCAAACTCTCAAGTTCTCTTCTCCCCTGCCAAGGCTCTTCATACCTTACGACTCTGCTTCGCAGCCTCTTTGATGATATCCGCCGCCTTTTCCGCGGTCGCATAAACAGTGACCATGGTGTGGGCTGCTGGCAACATGGGCATTACACTGCCGTCCACGACCCTCAAGCCCTCCACGCCATAGACCTTTAGATTCTGATCCACGACACCGCCATCTTCTCTGGGGCCCATCTTGCAGGTGCCAGCCGGGTGCGCGAGTGATCCGGTACTACTGCGGATGAAAGCGTCGATATCCGCGTCCGCGGTCACATTGCCTCCAGGGACGACTTCGAAGGGGTTGAGTGAGAGAATGGATGGCGCAGTAACAAATCGTCGAGCGAAGTGCACAGCTTCGCGCAATAGTGTCACATCAACCTCGTTGCGCAGGAATCCTCCATCCGCGACTGGAGTATCGAAAATGTCGGCCGAGCTCGCCTTCAGAGATCCGCGCGAGTAGGGGTGCTGTAGTGCTAGTACCAGGGTGCCGTCACTCCAGATGATCTCCAACATGGCGGAATCGTCAGATTCAAGCTTCTTGTTGAGAAGCTCAAATTGCGCTTCATAGCCTCGTGCGACTTCGGCGGGTATGTTCGACGGGAGAGAGGCGGCTGGTCCTCCAGCGATAGCTTGGGACAAAATGGTTCGCGAGGCGTTGGTGTAGGTTTGGACTGGCAAGAAGAGAAGGAATTCGGCAGTTGGGGAAGTCAGTGGGCCGGATCTGTCGTTATCGTACTGCTCGCGAGCTTGCGCTGCGAAGGTAGTGTTGGTTGTCAGGGAGTTGGTTAAGATGGTGGTGTTTACTGTGCCGGTGTTAGTGATTTCTCTAGCTGCGATATTTGATATTATACTCACGTGCGTTGACTACGACCGAAAAGGGATGGTCGTGTAGGTTGTATCCAACGCCAGGAAGATCAACGACTGTCTCGACGTTGATTGACTCAAGCAGAGAGGGTTCACCGATACCAGATACTTGCAGCAGTTGAGGCGAGCGCAGCGCTCCGGCAGCAAGGATAGCTTCCCGCTTGACTGTAGTCTGTTGGCGGGTCGCATTTGCAGATGTCGCGAACTCGACACCAGTTACCTTGACTGGGTCCGTGCCGCTGCAGCTTTCTGTCAGGACACGCGTCACGAGGTTACCAGTGAGAATGTGGTAGTTTGGTCGCGCTTCAGCAGATGCATGATATGCTTCTCTCGCAGAGGATCGTGTTACAGTCTCCGGGTCCTGGTTGTGTGGGCAGAAATAACCACCGAGTGCGTTTCCAGTTGCTTGGTCGTTGATGGGGATACCCAGTTCCTGGGTAGCTTGCACTAGGTTCTCTGGGTAATGCGTCAGTATCTTATGCGTGACAAAATGTGTGTCAGACTTACTTGTCGTAGGCCAAAAGAAAGGAGGGTAAGTTGACTTCATGTATCCTTCCTCTCCGTGATATTCTGGATTGATTTCGATGTTGTATTCTGCCTGGATCTCTGGCGTCGGCGGAGTAAAGTTCTCATTCTACAACCTGGTCAGATGCTTCGACGATATTGTGGAGCAAGCATACCTTTCTGAAGTACGGCAGGAGTGTCTCGAAGTTCCAACCTTCGTTTCCTAACTCTCCCCATGCGTCGTAATCAGATCGCGATCCACGGTCAAAGACCATGCGATTGAGTTTCGTTGATCCACCCACAACTTTACCTAGCGGTATGGAAACTATGCGACCATCTAAACTTTCAGCTGCCGCGTAGGAGATGTTCCAATCATACTGTGTCCCGACAGCAGTGCCTGCTAGGCCTGGAATGGTGAGAGCAGCCTCGTTTTGGTCACTAACACTCACATCAGTATGTTGACAGCGCACGTAGATATTATGTAACTCACAAGTTGCCAGCCTCGATAATCAATACGGTTACATCTATTCAGGGTCTCGTTAGCCCCCTGCATGCCATGCGACACGTGTGGAATTTACCTGGATCTTCGGATAGGCGATTGCCAACTGTGAGACCCGCCGCGCCGGCGCCGGCAATGACATAGTCGTATGCTGGGAGGAGGTCCTCTGCTCTTGAGAGGATTTGCGCATTGGAGAGTGGGTGTGCGAGAAGACCGGTGGCAGAAAGCGCGGCGGTCACTCCGAGATTCAGTAGTGAAGGCATGATCGCAGCGTACAGTAACAGTTGTTTGTGAGGTCGTCTAGTAAACGGTACTTAGGTATATGTACATGTCCAAATTGAGCAACCGTAATGAAACCGGTAGTCGGACTGCCCGCATCTGCCGATGGTGAGCACCAAGGACCCTGCCCAGGCGTGTTCATCATACTCGTCGTCATATCGCATGTTTCCGAGTTTCCGATTGATAATATTCAACGGCTTTGGTACTACAGAAAGATTAACGGAGACGGTGTTGAGATCCGGCCGATCGTCCGGCCGATCGTCCGGCCATATCCGGGTGTGCGCAATGGAGGCTTCATGCGCCGTTATTGTGGCTTGGAGGTTCGGGACAATGGCCTGTAACGGTTTCCCAAGACCAGTTCGGTTCTTGATGCAAGTAGGCTGTGTTGCGTAGCTTAAAGCTCCCTTGTAAATATGTGGCTCCTTGTACACGTAAGCCAGTTTATCGGTCCTGTTCCATCCGTTGTAGTTGTTGGTGTTCAACACAGTTGGGTACACATCACGTGACATATGGAAGTCCTGTACCTCGGGCCGGGCGAGTGTTGCAGGCTGCCATTAGTAAGCGAGTAAGCTGACAAGCAAACACCCATCAATCAACCGCGAACAGCGTAGTCGATGGAGAGGATTGAACTGCCGACGCGTTCTAGAAGCTTGAGCGACGTAATAAGCGTGGCTGCGACGTACGTTAAGCTTTATAGATGAAAGCGAGGTTGCAAGAGGCCTTTTGGGTTTAGCGCCCTCAGAGATGCGACAGATTACCTTGGTACCTGCAGATGAATATGCCGTCATTGCTAACCATTACGCAAAAAGCACGGGTGTGTAGAGTTACCTCTGGCTTTCGAGAAGGCTGGTTTGACCAGTGTTTGATGCGATCCATGCTCACCCCGCCATTGGTCACGTACAAGCTGCGAGCCTTGTATGTCAGTATCGTTTCGATCGACAGCTGAATGCAAAGACACTTTGCAAATGAAACACTCGCGACAGCCAAACACAATCATCGCCACTTTTGCAGTTGGAAGGAGGCTCGGAGCACATTGCAAATATAGCAGGTCGATTGGGATACCCTGCATGAACTGTCTGCCGAGTTGGAAACTAAAATCAGTAAACAACAAACATGCATAAGGAAGACATCAACGGGCGAATCTTCCGACCTGGAAAGGTCAATGCGACTACTCACGAAGCCGCCCAGATACTACTTCCTTGCAATCCGCAACGCCTCCTTCCTTTCTCAGGTTTCAAGTCTTCCTGCGTACCACGTTGGTTGTTCTCAATTGTGAAGCCATTGCTGGTAGATTCCGGTGATGCTCGCTGAGCGGACTTCCTTGCCGTTCCGTCCGCAGTGAAAATGTCAAGAGTATCCTGCCTTTTGGGCACCAATGTTGCGGCCTCAGTAAACGAGTGCGTCTTCCTCTCATCCACTGTGCGCTTCTCACAGACCTGCTGATGCTCCTTGGAGAAGTGCTCTTTACTCATCACATCGCCGCATCCCTCGTTCCTGCAGACAATCTCTTGGCACATGCTGACGTGCAGACCGAATGTCTCCTTGGCAAACATGGTATCCCAATCAAGCCAGGAACCACAATTGTTGCACTGTTTTGACCCCTGGACTGAGCGTGGCGTTGGTTCCGATGCATAAGTAGGTGGGCGCACCCAGACATGCTTAAACTTAGTGTTTGGGAGATCGTTCTTCTCTTGTAGGCCGTCCCTCTCTGGACTGGAGTTGACAATAGCCACCGAGGTGGTGTTCTCATCAGGTCCCTTGATTGGGCTTCTCTTGTTACTCTCCTGCTTATGCGAGCACGTCTTCATATGTGCCCCCCACTTGGCTACCCAAAGTCCATCACCCCGCTGCCAATGAGGCAGCGCGACCAACCGTTCGCACGCGCGACATGTCTTGTTGATTAGCTTCTCGCCCTCGTCAAGGACATATCCGACACACGTAATGGTGTTATCGCTGTCCTCAAGCGATTTCGCAGGTGCTGTGGTATCCGTGTTGATGGACTCTGGAGACTTCGGGATACTGATCGGAGTGCTAGGCTGCTTGGCTAGAGCGACCTCGTTTGCCTTGGATTCCCTCAAACCCTCCAATTCAAGCTTCAGTGTCATGTTTTTGTTGATCAACTCGGAGATCTCCCTCTGGAGGTCGCCCTCGACGATTTGCGCATTATCGAGCGCTGTGGTAGCAACATGCAATTCGGCTTCCAATCCAGGATTTAACGCCGTGCCATCTCCATACAGCACGGTAACAAGCGAAGAGTAGTAAGCCAATTTCTGCATTTGCTCGTCCGAAAGTAAGCCATATGGGTCGTCCCAGGCGGCTTGTAGAGCGGCTTTGCTTTGTTGGAGCTCTGTCTCGAGCTTGCGCTGTTCTGACGAGACCTCCAACAATGTCTTCTCAGAGTCGTCGAGCTTGTGTTGGAGCTTGACATGCTCTTCCTTGTAATATGAGCTCATAGTGGTCTTCTCTTGCTCTTGTCGCTGAAGACTCTCTTGTTGGCTAGTTTCAAGCTTTGAAAGCTTGGAGAGGGCATCTGCTAACTTCTTCTCCGCCGCGTCGAGCTCGGCTTGAAGAAGCTTCTGACTACGCTCATGGCTCTTCTCCGATATGTACTTCTCTTCGTCGAACTGTGCTCGAAGCGACTTCTCACGTTCCTCTTCTGCTTGTTTTCGAACGTTCGGAGGACTGTTACTGAGCTTGCGGTACTCGCCTTTTACGCGCTTAAGGTCTTCATTGAGCGACGCAATCTCCTCACCATGGTGTCCTTCCATGACCACGCTTTGATTCTGGAGGCAAGCTATCTGATCTCTTGAGACTTCCACTCTCTTCTCCAGATCTTCTTTGGTATTGGTGATCTTTGCAAACTCCAACTCGAGATCAACGATTTTAGGAAGAAACTTTGCGTCGGATACCAGCGCTGATTCGACAGGCTCTATGGCGATCATGGATGTGATCGGGCTGAGTCCATTCCTGTTGGGAGTTATGACCATAGTGTTTTTCATGGTAGGCGTCGTGTGGTGTGGCCTAGTTGGAGAGGTAAGCTTGGGTCGTGACTGATTCTCAAGCTGTGCTACGCGTGCTTCAAGTGCGACGATCACGTCACCAAGCTGAGCAACACCGTCTTCAGTTCTATTGCGCTGTGCAAGAAGCTGTGTAATATGGTCTTGAGCGGCAACGAGATTGCGCTCAGCCCTTGTCCTCTCTGCAACAGCGATAGCCCGGTTCAAGAAAGACTGGGCGCATCGAACTTCTGAGCGGCGACGTTGGCGGGAAGTATTTCGGGAAATGTGCCTGACCGGCGGGCGCTTTCTATCTTTCTCGATCCGGCGGAATATGGCGTCTATGTTGTCGAGGCGCGCGCGCATCATGAGAAACGCCTGAGATATGTCGGACTGTTGGATAGCGAGGTGGATGTGGTTGCGGTGGAAATCATGAAGGGCATGGGTAACTTCCTGATAAGGTCCGGCTACGCGGTTATTGGAGACAAAGGCCATCGCTAAGAAACCCCCGAAAGCGGAGAAGACGATGAGTCCGACAGCAAGGGCCAAGTAGTCACCCATGGTGAGCATGCCGGATATTTTTGAGGTCGAGGAATGTGAGTCGCTATAACGAAAGCTCGAGAATAATCCAGGAAGTTGCGTGTGTAAAGAGAAAGAACACAGGGGTGATTCGTGATTTTTAAGATCGTGTGTGCTCTCGCGTGCGCTGCGCTCGATAACGTGGGTGACTGTGGAAAAATCTGAGGCTGCGTTTGTTCCTCATACGTCACATGCGTGCACCTCTCTAAGATGACATTCACCTCTAAACCAAGTGAAACGTTTGCAACGCAAAAGGATGCCATCTTTACTCGATTGCTCCGGTAAATAAAATATCAGAAGAGCAGTAGTGTGTCGTCAGCGCAGAATATTCAGACTCACATTACTCAACAGGATGCCCAAGTTCGTCTACGCACCCAGCTTATCCACCTCGGGCGCCTGTTCTACTACTCCTTGAACATCTGCCCCGTCATCCATCATACCCAAGGCCTTCTTCCGCAAGCTCAGTACGACCATCAGGTGCTTCACGTTCAAGGGCTCCTCTTTCTTCGCTGCTAGAACTTTTGCGGTTTTGATCGCGCTCTTGATTTGACGGCCGTTGAATTCCAACTTTGCCAACTCGATCAGATCTGATTCTCCAATGTCAATCTTCTCGTTTTTCATAGTGGCCAAGAAGTTACGCCAGACTTGCCAGCGGTCTGTTTCTGTAAGCGAGCTGTAGCTGAGTGTGATATCAATTCGAGATTCGAAAGCGGTATCAATACTGCGCATCCGGTTCGTAGTCAGAATCATGATGCCTTTGTAGTATTCGAGAAGGCGTAGGAAAACCGAAACAAGCTCGTTGCGTTGAAGGTTGTTTGACGTGCGCGCTTCCATAAACACGTCCGCTTCGTCGAGGAGGAGAACGGCACCGAAGTGACTGCACAGCTTTAGTGCCTTTTCAAGGTTGTCCTCGACAACACGCGCTGTCGTTCCTAGGTCACCAGCACCGAGTTTATACAGCGGTCGACGCAGGTGTTCCGAGACAGCTTCAGCGGTCAGTGTTTTACCGACACCCGGCGGACCGCAAAGAAGCATAATCATGCCCTGACCCTTGCCGCCGATGAAGCTAAAGGTGGACAACAAAGTCAGCATCTTCTCATGGGCAGTCCATACAGGGCTATTACTAACTCATCGAATGGCTTCCCTTGCTTGAACTGATCACGGTCTACCAAGGCCAGTACCAAGTCCTTCTCATTCTGATCCAGTACTAAACTGTCGAAAGCATGGGTAGCCCATGGTATTTCATGGATCTTTGTGACATCTAATCTCTGCCACTTCTTCTTCTCAATATCGAAACATCTGACGCAGTGGACAGCCAAAAGACATTCTTCGTCTGTCATTGGCGAAAGATCCACTTCCATTGGCGATCCCGCAGTGCTAGGAACACTGGACGAGTACCGATTCATCGATTGAGCCCAAGTAAGCTGTCCAACCTCGGATAGTTTAGCATAGTCAGGGAACGACGGAGCCTCGAATTTATGGTACGCTCGCGCGTCAATAACCATTCGTTCGTTTACGCGTTCTTCGTGCTCGTCGGTGAAGGCCTTGAAAAAATGGCCGCGAAGCTTTTCGAAGGTCCGACCTCGCTTGATGAGTCGCTCACGAACTTGTTCTTCATTTGGAATGCTGTCGAGGGGCGAAACCTCGAGTGCAGTCAAAGCTCGCAGGCCTAACAGATGCGTGTAGGAAGTCAGCGCATGGTACACCTGCACTTCACGCAGGGATATTTCTCACCGTAGTATTGTGATACACGCCTTACTTGAGCAAGAAGACCGCATCGTCTTCCATCCCAGTCAACCACATCAACCCCGATTGACCAAAAGCATGGGCTGGGTGGAGGAGGATACATCAGTTGACAACTGCGTACCATGCCAACCGAGTCGGTCTCATGTTCCAGTACCATCGTTGCAGGGATATACACCAGATTCAGGTCTTTGAATGCCACATGGCCCGTCTTTCTCGCGTCTTGGATCTTTTCGAATGATTCCTTTAGTAGAGGCTCGAGAACTTCCTGTAGCAACTGTAGGTGGCGCTTAGTCTCAGAGCCTGCGTCGAGACGCTCCTTGTAGCCAAGCATGGCCTCCCACCGATGGATGAACGGGAGGAATGGTGGTGAGAATGACTTCATCTCATGTTGTGTCAGGCCCGGGTAACCTTCCAGTATCTTCTCGAGGGCTGTATGGAGAAGCTCGCTGTTTATGCGTACTTCGTGAATGAGCCATTCGTCTGTTTTTTCATTGAAACGATGGTAGACATTCACTGCGAAAGCCTCTCGTGTTTTCTTGGTTCGTAGCTTGTCGCCAGTAGCGCCATAATGAAGCGGTTTCTCATCCACCCAGTGAAATCTGTCTGGATCTTGATCGGTTGGGACGTAGTATATGTCTTGGTGACTGCAGCGCTTGCCCTTCTCCACAGCCTCGGCTAGGTCGTCTTCGGGGGGAAGCTGACTGCCTGGAGGTAATCCGGATCCAAGAGGAATGAATCCAGGCGGTGGAACCAGACTAGGGTCCCAGGACCCAGCGTAATTCATCTAGATGCGGTTATTAGTTTGCTGAGAGTGGAAGCTATAGCGCTAGTATCTAACCCTCTCTTGATCCGAATTTGGCCTCACCCGACGTCGTCGGGGTCGCGACCGTGAACTACTGACCTCGTACTGCGGCAGCGGAACAGAACGACTGCACATCTTTCTTTGTAGACAAGGCAGTGAAGCAGTAGACGTGTCGGTTCTACGTGGACCCGAAAAGGCCAAGATACAGACAGCACGGCAATTCGAAAAGAAAGCGAGGACGGGGTGTGAGATACTGTAACAAGGCGAGAAGATACCAGAGAGACGATAGAAACCTTCTTGAGCTTGTTCCAGATGTATTGGATATAGTTTCACCGGAAAAGACACATGTGCGTTGATGGGTGCCTGATTAGACCGGTCAACGCCCTGCTTCACAACAGCCTCACAAACCATTGGCTAGGGGCTGGAAATAGGACCCCGCACCTCAACAACATCCGGAAAACTAGGTCGACGCGAAGGACATCCGTGACACAACATATTCGTGAGCGAACAGGAATAGAGTGTCTAATCGCATCCTCCATCTCCACCGCCTTCATCTCCGCCGGCTGTGTCAATATTGGGCCCTCCGTCGAAGCCACTAATATACATGCCCGCGCGCCCGGAAGCTTCATGACACCCATGCGATGAGATATTGTGCCCGCCACTTCCAGTGTCATCCTTTGTCGAGAATGTGGAGCTTTGATGGATGCTATTTGTCGAATCATGGGTTTCCCCACGCGTACAGCCACCAATGCCAGCACAGCCAGAGTTATGGTCTATGGTGTTCGGTCTTCCATCGAATCCGAAGCCACAATGCTGGTGGTGATCGATCTGAGCGAAAGGACCAAAGAGCAAAGACCGAACCGCAGGGTCAGTCACATCCTGCACCCTGGGTATGTTCGAATCACGCGATCGGTATTTCGGCGGAAGAGGTATAGATGCGTCTCTTGTCTGCACGGGTTTGGTGCTAGCGAGCGGGTTGAGCTTGATGAGACGTGCGAGTCGGCGCTTTGGAGTCGACGAAGCTGCGGTCGCTTGTCCGAGATCGCTATTTGCTGTCTGGTGTTCGGAAAGCTCATGGCGACGTGTACGGAACTAGAGAGAGTCAATAAAAGTCTACAATGCTCTGGTGCTAACACCATACTATGGAACACATTGTGGCGGATTTCGTGGTGTGTAAGGATAAGCTGGAAGGATCCTGGGTATCCGATGCAAGACACGGATATGAAAACATATAGGCTCGAAGCGTGGAGCAAGATCGCAGTGAAAAAGCATTGTTTGTTATGTTGCGCACATATCGCCGTCCTTTGCAGCAGCATCATAGCCCGGGTCCTGCCTTGTGGAACCTGAGGAGCCGTGGTACAGCCTTTACAAGTACCACGACTTGTACTGTCCAGGGCGGAAGCGTAGAAGACCACATCTTTGATGTATCGCATCCTTTGTCTTGGTTGGGATGGCCTTGAACCGCCCGTCTCGCCGTGTCGCGCAACGCGACTCTACTGATTAGCTGCAACAGTTCCTTCCTTGCATCGTCTCGCAAGAAGATCATGATGACCAGAAGTGGTTCGCAGGTTAGACCGTTGGAATTTCCGGGTGGATTGACCAAATGCGTCGCTACGAACCTTGGGAATGCAGTCCCTCTACTCCTACGACGCGACAACGATGGGTGGAAGGACGGACTCCATGGCCATAGCTGCCCATGGATTTACGCGTTAGCGATGGCTGCAATGTCGGATGATGGTAATAGTAGGATGGCATGATAACATTGGCCGAGGTAGTTGATGCCAGAGCGAGGTGGCAGACGATAAGCTAGAGTGGTTGTGGCCAACGCTCGCGCTATGTACCGTTCCGGTAGGGGCGGCACGACACCGATTCTGCTCCAGTACATCACTGCCATCACTGCCACAACACGCCATAACATTTTCTGCCACCCTTCATTATAGGGCCGAATCCTGCGATAATGATTCCGGATTCCCAACGGCTTCACCACCCAGCCATGCCACCCATGAACAGATCCTCGAGGCTGTGACATCATCACAGCCTGGCTTTCCACATCTGATACGAAACGCAAGGGCTATCGGATGGCCAACCCAGAACGATTATGGCGAAACCTGTACGCCAGATAGCATATCGCGCACGCAGAAGTGCGCCGAACTTCACTGCCATGATCAATCGCCCTACGCGTTGTAGGTGAAGAGCCGCTTACAATACCCAATAGGTCCCTGGCTAGAATCGCTTTCCTGGAATATGTAGGAACAGTCAGAGCTGACAAGCTGAGACTTGAATCATCACGTTTTTCCATGGACTGCCACGTTGACAGAAACACGTGACCAACTCGATCCTTGTGTGAATCACTTCACCGCTCCACTCAGGAATCAGGGCACAATGGCAGGATACGAGAGCTGACTGTTAACATATGATAAGTCATGGGTGATATGTCAAGTCGCCCATGACATAGACGTCATGTGCAAGATGATTCACTCAACACAACTTTCGTGTTCTTCAACTAAAGCCCCGGAGTTTCTTGCGCTCAACGACCCCACGAACCCTTGCACACCACATTCCACCGCACCACTTAAACTCAAGACCCCTACTACGTCATAGTTTGTGTGCCATCGTTAGTATCAACCCATCAGGAAGCCGTGATGTGCTACCACAACTACTCACAGCACAATGGGTAAGTCATTACATACCGCAGCGGGATCATTGGAGAGCGGTCCTTCCTGAAAGCTGCCTCTCTAACTGCTTGATCCTCAGGTGCGGCCACATTGGAGAGTCACATACGCAGCCGTGGACGCTGTGCGACACGGCGATAGAGACGCTTAACCGCATTCGCGGGCCAAACTCCCCACCAGTCTCTCCGCCTGCAGTAAACTTTGCATCACCACCAAAGCGCAGCTCGTCCACACGACGTTTCTTCTCGCTGAGTGGCCAGCTTTCCCGCTCATCTACAAATGCGTCGACAAATTCGCGACGCGCGGTTTCTGGCCCTCCAGGCGCAACCACGCCCAGAACCTCAGACTCAAGCGCGGGGTCCTACAATTGTACCACGGCCCTGGATTATAGCACCCTGCCAGATCACCAGCTCGCAGCCGTGAAGTGCGAGGTTCCAATCAAGCGCACGCATGTCAGCAGGGAGATGGCCGTCTGCAAAGATTGCGCACGCGAGATTGGCAATATGCGCAACATGATTCGGACATATGATAAAACTGGTAGCATACGCGGCACCATCGCGTTTGAAAAGTTTCTCAGGTGGGAGGGAGAAGGAGGAGGGGAAAGAGAGGGTGATTTGACGGTACCGCTGAATGATGGTGATGACGGCGGGTTGTTTGGGGCGAGGCAGGCTATCATCCTGGGTCATCCAGAAAGCTCGTTGAACGCGCAGGGGCCGCGTGGCTTGGGAACGCTGGAACGCGAAGGGGGTACTGGGTATCGCTATTGAACAACAGCATGCGGGGGAATTGAAGTGAGGGGCGAGGATGTCTTGAGGCTTGGTGGTGATTGCGACTGCGCGACCCCTTACCATTCATGTGGTCCGGCCCCTCCCATGGCTTACCACTAGCGTGTCATAGGTATGCAAGTGTGAGATAATGTTCCAACCTTTCTTCACCACGCACACACGCGACAACATAATCGCGATGCACGCCCCGGAAGGCCCGCTCCGCAGAGCTGTCAAAAGTCGTACGAGAAATGGGATCACGGGATAGTCTGCCGTTACAGTCATACCCCTAGTACGCTGCGGAGCTTGTACCCGGGTATGCGCACACGGCCCACATAAACCACTCTTTCTGTCAACAATCCGCATTCATCAAGTTCCAAGATTCCGCAAAATATGTAATTTTCACGTCAGAGCTGCAGCAGTCCACCATTTCTTGAGCGTTCTGATTAGCTCGGCCGCAGATTCCTCTGCTGTCCACATTGGGCACACGTCCCAGGAGGCTACATTGTCACGACCGCGCAATGCGCGTTTCCATCTACTTCCTAAGAACACGAGTCTTGCGCATTCTCTTGCTTGCACAGCCACTTTTTTTGACACTTTTCCCTGTTTGCGCCGCTCATTTACAACACCATGTGTCAACAAATTCCTTGTTTGGAAGCGACTTGGGCTACGGGGCGACAATCACGACTGACAAGTAATTCTTGACATGCACCGTTGCAAGGTTATTGGTTCACTCACATGTACTCAATGGCTTCCTTTGGTTTCTTCATTCAAGGTCGCTAGCAGATAACCTTGTCTCTAGGATGCTGACAATCCTACCGCTCACCAAAGCAGAGCCAATGACCGTTACCCTGCAAACTTTGGGCCTTCGGGAGACCCAAGGCCACGTCTCCATTACCGCCTCTCTAGGATGTATCGTCTATGCGGAAGTGGATTCAGTTTTCTGCTGTGTATCGCAGTACCAGCAACTGGTTGCTTCCAGCACTTTGCCTTTTCCACGCACACTGCGTCCATTGCCCATAACAACTATGTGGATGCCTCACGACATAGCAGTGACAAGAATTCGATATGTGAACCCGAAGTTCGTGCCCCATTACAAAGGCATTGAGTGCCGTCGGTAAGTTCCGGTGGTCACGCCACACTGGGTGTCGGAGAAAGTCTCTGGCGAACAGACTGGCGGAAGTGATTGCCACTCCGCGGGGGCGCCTCATGATCACTGCACTAGGCGGGAGTCAGGTTGCGTGCAGCTCCCCATTCTATTATAGCCCCAGCGGTCCGTGACCTCGATTAGAATTTCCTAGTTGGGAAATGAGCGTGAACGCGGCCTTCTCGTTCGTCGGTATTGCTTTCCGCTGCAAACGACGGTTCTTTCTTTCCTGCCTAAACACTTTCCACAACGAGTGGATTCCTTTCGGGAATAATCACCGTGATCCTCTTGAAACTCGTCTAGTGTCTTTACGCGGAAATTGTCTAGGTACGGTACTTGCTTCCGCGGCGTGTAGTCGCGAGCTGGAGATGAGAAGCAATCTATTGGTTCGGCGTTGTGACCACAGTCTTCAACAGATATCTTGTATACCTACTCTATGTAGATGTATGGTTGAATCCTTTGATATGCCAAGCCATCTCTTCTCCTGGTGCTTGCCTATTGGCTCGGTACAATGTCCGCAGCGTTCAATGGATGAACTATCAATCTACTTGAAGTTGCCAGATGGAGTACTCTCCCTCCGCGGGATTACAAGATATGGTACGATCAGACAATGAATTCGTCGCTTGTCTGTATCAAACGACGAGCAGGTGTCCCAATTGCCTAGGTACTCGACGGCGCTTTGTCCCGGAACCATCGCCCTGTGTGGAGACTCGACTCGCGACGGGAAAGAACATTGTCTCGGTTATACATCCGCATTTCTCAACATCTCGAATATTTCCTGGAAGGAGTAGGTATTAGATCTCCTCACTCCCCCGACCAACAGATCAGGTGTATCACAGCGGTCACTGACGTTGTTGGGTGTTATGAGATTAGGCTTTTGATGACTCTACAAGCTTTGTAGGCTAGTATCAACTTCCACCAAGACGAACTGAATAAGATGAGATGGGGTGGCATGAGCAAATCATTCCTTGTATAATCACGTTATTACCATATCTGAGAGAAGAACTGTATGAAGATACAGATACGCCACTCACTCAATGTACAAACGGAACGACTGTCAAGTCCTGTTCGTGCGAGATGCAGGTGATATCAGTAGTCATAACGAAGTAGAAGCAGGAGAGGCGTGCTTTCACAATGGCCACTATGCATCATGTTTCTCTTCACTGTCCCACCCTGCCACCGTCTCCGCACGGAGAAAACACCACTAGACTCTTTCAAACGATACAAATTCACTAGTTGCAGGATGTCCAGCCAACGCTAGTCATCTTACAACAGTGCTTTCACAATCTCCATCACACTACCTAGGTATCGATGCCCATCATCAATCACGCAGCCACCCATCTTCCCAACAAAATCATATCAGCGGCCAGTCAACCCTCGGAGCGCGCCACTCCAACCCATCTCCAAAGAAACCGTCATCATGTGCATCGAGCTCCACACCCGCTACCGCCGCTGCACACACACGCGCCTCCTCCACTGGACCTACTGCCCCGTCCTCACCCCCTCCGAGCGCCAACCCAGCACCGGCCGCGCCTGCAGAAGATACAAACTACGCTACAAGCAGAGAAACGCTACCACCGTCAGTTGTTTCGAATGCAAAGTGTCTGAGATTACGGGCTGGGGCGCAGCAGCAAGATCTCCGACTATCTCGCTTTTCCCGGAGCTGTCGCCTACTTCTTCGACGTTCGCGCAGAGGTCGCCGACATTTTCGATGTTCAGGAGGTCGCCGACTTTCTCAACGTCTGTCAGTTCGCCTGGTTTATCGAGTGTTGGCACTACAAACAGTGAGAGCAAGGATAGCGAGGCCAGTGTCGCTGCGAGCGACAAGCAGCTGAGTCCAGGATCGGGAAAGCGGTGGGCGGGTGGTGACAGTAAGGAGGGTCCGGAGAAAAAACTGGTGGAAGAGACAAAGGAGGGTGGCGTGAAAGGATGGTTCAAGAAGAGGTTCAAGCCTAGGGAGGGGTACGATGGTGTAGTCTTGGGGTTTCAGACGATGGATGCGTAGATGTTGAATCGGCCTGGATAAAGTGTACTATAAGACTACAAGGGTATGTTCTGGTTAGAACAGTGACAGATAGCACACTGACTACCTTTGGGCTGTACCTAAGATGTTCGCCTCCCAAAAGGATGCGCATAATACGTACCATATATGACTGTGCTACGATCGCATTGTCTTTACAAAAGCCCATCAATAGCCCCATGTTCTACCAAAGCTTCGTCTCGAACCTCTCCCTCAGCTTCTCATATTTCTTCACGTCGCCCACACTAGGTCTAACAGTCTTAGCCGCCTCGATAAAGTCCAGCTCCTCCACAATGTCACTGCGCCGTCTCAAGGCATGTTGTCCAGCCTTCCGCAGCATGCTTTCAAGATCGGCACCCGAGAAGTTATTGCAAACATCTTGGCGGCCAATTTCCGCGAGTTCAGGAGCGATGACGCCACGTTTGCGAATATGCGCTCTCAGGATATCCACACGCTCCTCTGGCTTGGGCAGTTCGACATAAAGTAGGGTCTCTAAGCGTCCGGGTCGCAGCATGGCTTCGTCGATCATCTCGGGCCGATTGGTAGCTGCGATGAGGTAGATGCCTTCACGCATGGATAGGCCGTCGAGCTCGGTAAGTAGTGTATTGACGACGCGTGCAGAGGCTTCATGAAGCTCGGTGGAGCGTTTGGGTACGAGAGCATCGAGCTCATCGAAGAAGATGACGCATGGAACAGAGGATCGAGCGCGCATGAACACCTGGCGTAGAGCTCTTTCAGACTCTCCTACGTACTGCAATCTGTTAGTACCGAATAAGGGTCATGTGTGAATTTGTAACGTACCTTGTTCAACAGTTCTGGCCCCTTGACACTAATAAAGTTCGCCTTGGACTCTGCTGCCACCGCCTTGGCCAGAAGCGTCTTACCGCAACCAGGTGGTCCCCATAGCAGCACACCAGTAGGCGCTGAGATACCAAATTTCGCAAACTTTGCAGGATCCTTGATAGGTTCGCAAATAGCCATTTCCAGCTCTTCGCGGACGCCTGCCAACGCACCAACGTCTCTCCATGTTGTGTCCGGTACGGTGGCAAAGCCTTCTCGTTTCGACGATGGAGTAATGGTAGGTAGGACGGCCTCGAAGGCTTCCATTGTAATCACAGTATCTTCGAACCCTTCTGGTCGCGGAGCTTCCGTATCTCTCACACGGGTGATTAGTCTCCTGATCGACTGGTTCATGAGGCTGTCCGCATTAAGAGATATGCCATCGTCGATCTCCATCGTTGTCTCCGCGTTGGCTGCTTGCTTCTCGAGTGCCCTTCGGAATTGGTCCATAGACCATGTGCCCGCTTTGCTTACAAGATCCTTTAAATCAGCACCGACGAATCCTGCTGTCCTCTTCGCTAATACACTAAAGTCGACATCATGGGATAGCTTTGGCTCGCGCGTTAGAGCCTGGAGTATGGAGCGTCGCATGAGCTCGTTCGGTACACCCATGTTGATCTCAGTGTCGAATCGGCCTCCTCGGCGCAGAGCTGGATCCAGACTATCAGGACGGTTTGTAGCGGCGAGTACGATTACGGGCTTGCCATTGTTGCCTTCCATAGCAAGACTATCCATCGATATCAGAAGCTGGGCAACTATCCTCTTCTCCATCTGACTCTGTGCACTATCGCGCTTGGGCGCAATAACGTCGATCTCGTCGATGAAGATCAAGCACGGGGCAACCTCCTTGGCCTTCTCAAAATGCTCTCTTACTTGCTTCTCAGACTCTCCGGACATACCCGACACAACGGACGGACCCAAAATCTCGATAAACGGTACACCAAGCTCGGCAGCAAAGGCTCGACTTATGACAGTCTTACCACATCCTGGTGGACCGTGAAGTAATATACCGCGTGGTATTGGGATTTTGCGGTTGGCATACTCCTGGGGGCAGAGAAGGGGCAATACGAGATGCTCTTTGAGCTGTTCCTTGACCTTCTCCACTCCACCGAGATCTTCTAATGTAACACCAGTGGGTGCTGCCGTGTCGATTTTACTCTCTTTCTCCTGTGCTCCTGCCTTCTTCTGTCTCTTAGCCTCTCTCTCCTCTTTTGTCTTTCCGCTATCTCGCTTCTTGCTCTTCTCACTCTTTTCCCCGTTCGCAGCAGGTGGAATTGCCCATTGGCTGACGATTTGCTTGTTCATCCAATCGCTTGATCGGTCCTTTTTCTCTTTTGGTTCGTCCATGGTGAAGTCTCCTTCAAGTTCTGCCATTTCGTCCTCGGAATCGGGTTCTTCGTCTTCGCGGATAACGTCGATTACGCGGTCAATTGAATCCTCGATTTGCTTCTTTGGCCGTCTCTTTAAGCTCGAGTTGGAGCGCTGTATATAGTCGTAGACAGTCGATAGGCGCAGTTTCAGCGCCGACTCATTCTTCTCGTCGAGGTATTTGCGCACCACCTGGTACACTTCCTTGTCCAGGCCTGCCTGGAGGGAGGGACGCCCTTTCGAGACCATGACGACTACCGCAATTTCGTGGGTATGTCAAACGTAGAGAAAAGATCGTATTTATGCGCCAGCCAATATGTACCGCAAAAGGAGGAAGCCACTTCGCTGCGGCCAGTATACCCTGGGCCAGAGGAGTCTATGATGACTGCGCTGAGAGTCAGTTCCCGTGATGTGAAACTGCTAGCGCCAGTGAGTCTTGGCGTCTATCATCAACAATGTAAGAATGCGGCAAGAAATGGTCACGGTGGACTCCGACTTGAGATGCATGCGGCGGTGTTGTTTCACTTGGAGATGCGCATGCTCGCGTCTCCAAAAAAGTTCGCGACCGCTTATCGATAAGACTAGCGCAGCGCCTAGTTCCGCTCTAGTTCGCATACGTCAATCAAGGCACAGGGACATGTCGCATGCGCAACCCTCGTCACTCATGGAGAGCGCAGCAATATGGGCAACTCGAGCAGCGCGAACAAGATCTCTGCCCAGGACAAGTGAGTCGAGCTCCGCAACGTGTTGAGATGTTGCTGACGTGCCAGGGCGATCCTGGATATGAAGAACCAGCGCGATAAGCTGCGACAGTACCAGAAGCGCATCACCGTGCTCACCGACCGCGAGAAGGAGATTGCGAAGGAATGTCTGGCCAAGGGCGATACGGGCAAGGCGAAGCTGGCGCTGAGGAGAAAGAAGTACCAAGAGAGTCTCCTATCCAAGACGGATGCCCAGCTAGCGCAGCTCGAGATCCTCACGAGCGATGTCGAGTTCGCGCTTGTGCAAAAGGACGTCTTGTTCGGTCTGCAGCAGGGAACCGCAGTTCTCAAAGAGATTCACAAGGAAATGGGCGGCATCGAGAACGTGGAGAAGCTGCTGGGTGAGAACGAGGAGGCTCGTGCTTATCAAGAGGTGCGCGCCGCATAGCCAAGCCTCTCTCAATACGTACGCTGATAGATGTTCCAGGAAATCAGCGAGCTTCTTGCGAACAAAATGTCCAACCAGGACGAAGACGAAGTCGAGGACGAGCTCGAAGCTCTCGAAGCCGAAGTCAACGGCACCGTTCCTGCGCTGCCCGACGCGCCCGTCGCACAGCCACAATTCACGCCCGCAGAGAAGGCGCAGATGGCCAAGGACAGGGCGGCGAGACGGGCGAGGGAAAGGGCTGCCGAGCAGGCATCGCAGCCCATGTTGGCGTGATGGGACATGGCACTGGCGTATAGATTGCATTAGAGCGCGGCGTTGGGGTATTTTGCGGGCATGGCGTGGACAATGTGACACTTTGGGCATACTGCATGTTTGCTACAGCTGCGCATATATATACACAAGAGTCTATATGGAGTTTGGTGTACGGCTTGGTGCATGTGGCGACCACGTGTGCGAAAGTCAGGCAACGATGCATCGCCCTAGATGTTTGCCCTCCATGTCAGTCTTGCCTCCTCTTCACCGACAGAGCACGTCATGTCATAGCTCCTGCCCTACATGTACGCCATGCCCCTACCCTCCATCTCCAACACGGAAATCTGTCGACCCGCGTCGAAGCTCGAAGCTACCCCGCCATCTACCCCACCACCTCCAGCCCTACCGCGCAAACACACTCAACACCGCCCATAAACATGTCGCACTCGCACTGCCACGACGAGCACCACGACCACTCGCACGCCGACGGCCACGACCACAGCGATGACATCACACCAGCCCTCCAGAACATCCTCTACGAACAGCTCGACTTCCCCAACCTTGTCACCCTTAACGAAGACGAATCCAACAGCGGCCGCGCAATCTGCGAGAAGACATGGGCCCAGCGCCTCGACCCCGAGCCCGAGCTGAAGAGCAGCGCCGACGAACAGATCCTCATGACAGTGCCGTTCACAGGCCAAGTCCGACTCCACTCCATCATCCTCCGCACCAGCCCCGGCCCCGACTGTCCCAAGACGCTCAAAGTCTTCGTCAACGAAGACTCGCTCGATTTCGAAACTGCGGCCGAGAAGGAACCGACACAGATACTGGAAGTCAGTCAGACGAGCGAGGTGCAAGAGATACCCGTCAAGCGGGCCAAGTTCGGCACGACACGCAGTCTGAGCTTGTTCTTCGAGGACAATTGGAGTAATGGTGAGGAGGACGAGACGAGGATAAGCTATCTGGCGTTCAAGGGCGACTTTATGAAGTTGAACAAGGAGGCCGTGTCTGTCATGTACGAGGCTGCTGCAAATCCTAGCGACCATAAGAATATCGTTGGGATTGGGCAGGGTGTAGGACGGAGTATACAGTGAGAGAGCTTCACTTTAAGCATGGCGCACGGTATGGTGTCAAATCAGGTTCATCAGGGTCATTATCACGTAGCGTGGATATGCTACAGTCTGTCGCTTCTGAACGTCCATGTATGTATATCAAAAGCATTTCAGTCTGGGGGGTCAGCAAAGGCGTATGGAGCGTTTATTAGAGATGACATACTCAGTGTATCTTTGCGCTTTCGTGGGTATCGTGTCCTCCATATATGCATATATCTCCTTTCCCTGTCCGGCATCGCCCGTCGACCTGTGCTCTGAATGTATCCACTTCCAACGTCGCTCGTTTTGTGGTGTTGCTCCAATGCAGTCCGCTGAGCGCATGTTCCATGTCCCCATGTGGCCGCGTACAGACCCCCTTTGCCGACATACAAATCCAACTCCTGGTATCTGTCCCATAGTCTCATTCCTTGTTCAAGTATGTTTCGTGCTCCCCAGCACCTCTCCATGGACCTTCCCCCAATCAATCTTGCCGTCAATCTCTTCATCCACCCTGCCCACCACCGCTACACTGTCGCCTCGTATAATGTACAACCCGAGTGGTACTTCTTCACTAGGTTCATCGTCTTCTATCGGTCGGATGATGCGCTCGACGGCTTCTTGGAGGACGAGGTTCATGCTGCCGTCGCATGAGTGGAGGAGGCCGACCATTGTGCGGCCGTCGACGGTGAGGACTGATACGCGCTCTGGGAAGAGTCAGTAAGGAGGACGATATCGCAGCACATGGGGCTTACTGTTTAGGTAGGCGTTTAGTGCCATTGTGAGGGTTTGGGGGATGTATGTGTTGGTCTGGGAACTCGGATGTTATGTAGGGGCCGCTTCGTGGATCCGGTACGTAGATTTTATACAGGAGATCTTCTCAAAGCGCTCCCTATACGCGCCCGAAGAATGCTTGCACTGTTTCGTGGTATAGGCAATATCGCGTTGTGGAAAGGTCGCGACTTGCTCGAAACTTGGTTTGCGTGAATATCGAGGATTGTATGGATGTCTTCGGCGGCAGGAGATGGGGTAAGAGATGTCGTGGTCGGGTGGACAAGGAACACGGCGAGTTGCTTGCGCTTGTCACGATTCGGTCAAAGCTGTACATGAAGCTCGCGATGCTTTGCGGCGGATTCAGATGGCACGTGCATTCGGCCAATCAGAGCCGACTTCCGCCGCAGGGCCGTTCTCCCTCTTCGCAGCGACCTGCCTAATTTCTTCATCCTGAACGCCATGGTTGTTCGATCCACACAGCTCAGTGAAAGTCCTTGTCAATGTGCCTCCTACAAAAAGTTCCTTATCCAAGACATCGATAGCGTCCTTCTCTACGCTCATGTGCAAACCAGACAAGCCGAAGAGAGCCAGCACTTCCTCTAGCTTTCATTCGAGATGACCACTTACGGATGACGTACAAAGAACGGCGCCTCCGTCTCACAGCCGAGGCTTAGAATGTAAGAACAATTGTTCAAGATGGTGTATTCGTTCGAATTTGATTCGCACCGAGCTGGTATAGTCCCATGGTTGGGCATAGTGGGAGTCCACCGGACCACGCCGCGATATTTCCAAATGTATTCAAACGATCGCTGGCATTGCCTCTTTCCTATCTTTCGACAATAATTCCGCACCCCGGGCAACATGGCGGACCTTCTCGACGCAGTTCGACAGTACTCTTTCCTCGAGGCACTTTGTTCACATCTACGCATTGCCGACTTCAAAGCACTTTCAAGGACCAGCTCCGACTTTCGACTCTGCATGGCAGGAAGGAACAAGCCGACTATACCCAAGCACAAGACCTTGTATCCTTTTCAACCAGTCTCCAGACCCTGCACCTGCAACAAAAACTTCTTAGCAGACTGTCCAAAACATGGTCCACCGGAACTGCGCAACCTGCTCAGCAAAGTCGACCGAACCTGCGGAGATTCAAACCATGAAAAGAATAGGGCTTCGTCTCTCTCGATGAACGATAACTGGATGTCTGTCATCTGCGATGCCCTTGGTGGTTTGAGCAACGTCAACTCATGCTGTAAGTGCACTGGGACCATATGTTTCCCTTGTTGGTGGTTACGCGTTACTGCGGGGAGTGTCAATACTCGGGGCAACGGTCGGGCACAAAATGCATGCTCGACATGCTGGAACACGGATTTTGAAAAGCTCAGTACCGACAATCCTTCACGCGCATTTCCCGCGACCCATGGTCATCGCACATGGCGACAGGCGCAGGTCCAAGGCGACTTCTGCAAATGCGGTCCAGCGATTCATTGCAGACCTTGCACTAGAGAACTTCAGCCACCTCTAAACTACACCCCAGCCGAGGAAAGGTTTCGTCTAGACGCTTACCGTTATCAATACTCAAGACCTTCCCACAAGAAGTGTATCGCTTGCCCCACATACATGTCTGAGGACGGAATCGAAAAGGTCAACCACTTCTGTCCTATCTGCAATCTTCCTTTGCAGATGCGCAATTACAGCCATCCTGTCGATCGGCAGTCTCAGAAGTTAGGCATCTATCGCGATGATGACAATGACATCGGCCGTGAAGCCAAGGTGGTGGGACCTGATTACGAGTCTGTTCAGGAGTTTTGGAAGAAACAGTGGCTAAGAACCATGGGGCTCTCGAGGCCACCTACTAACTGGCAGCCTGTGCATTTTGAGTGGGAACGTATCAACCAAGCTTCGGTACTCACGATGGACGAACGTAGCCACTTTGATCGGTGCTCGTATTTCAAGTCCATACGTGTGCCCGTATGGGATTCTGAAATGGTTCTATTTGAGCCGTTTCCAATCAGATTGTCTGGCAACACGTGGCGTTCTATCATCGGGTATGTTCTACACTTGATTATACGTTTGCATGCAGTAAAACTATACTAACAACTCTCTACTAGGAGATCCTGGGACTATATATCGGGAGATCTTCCAGATTTATATACAAGGGAAGAGTTCTTGGTCATGCAATTTGGTGCCTTGGCCGAGTTCGCCAGGATTAGTAGACAGGGTTGAAGGGAGCGGCGGAGACATCACGGGCCTTGTGCGAGTATGCGTAGCTTTTACGGTTCATCCAATACGCCAAATCCTAGACATCTGACAAAGACAGAAATCTCTGAATACTAAATTACCGTGTTGATCCACGATGAATGCATGTAGCAGTGGAATTCTAGCAGATTCGTTCTTGTCCAGTGTAGCATGTGCCCGTGCAGACTGAAATCCTCATTGAATTAGTGTGGGATTGCTACCCGTTATTCTTGGGGAAATTTGTATTGTGCCTTGCTTTCGCATTACACGTTTCTCAAGTGACTTGGGCAAAGGTTTTGGGCAACAAGTAGATAGTCAAGATTTGGTCCCTCTCACGCAACCGACCAGTGGTTGCGTTGATAAGAACACAATGGAACCTGGAATTCACAACCATAATCCGGTTCTCTGAAAAATCCCAATAAAAGCAGTCGGATTCTTCGGCTTCATCCTAGCCTCCTATATAAGTCTCAGCCGTACTTTCCAAATCAACTCAACAATACGAACATGTTTACTGCCACCATGCGCACCGCACGGCTCCAAGCCCGAAGCTTTCACAAAGCAACTCTAAACCCCATTTGCATCGGAACAGTAGCCCGCAAGACTAAGGCAAGTCACTCCCGCCAATACGGGAAACACAACAAAGTCGAACAAAACCAGTCTCCCGTCACACCAGACAGTACCAGTGCCCGAGCAGACTGGCAACGCTATCGCGACATTGAACACCATCAGATCTGGCTGTCTTCCCCTCAGAAGCATTCATTTAAAACAAAGTTGTCCTCGCAAGATACACCGGTTGCCGAACCAACACCTGCAATGACCTTTCGAAAAGACCGCGAAATGCACATCGCCGCACGCCAAACATCGCGCAGAGTACTAGAAGAACACGAGAATCCAGATCGTGATTTCATGAAGACTTGGCTCAGTGCTAATAGGGAATTTGGCCACCTGCGCCCAGACTTGCTGAAGACTGTGTTGGCTGATAGTGAAAAGGTGCAAAACCGAACCTTCATGAGCCTGCTATTTGGAAACGGATCTAAGACGGAGCATTAGAAGACCAAGTATGCATGCTTACTACCTGCTTTGTGTTTCATGTCGCAATATTGCTTCTAGAATTCTTACACGACTGCATTTCGAGATTCTGTTCCGTGGCGGTAGCAGCAGAGAGGTGACGCGTTTGTACATCACAACTACTAGGTCAAGGTATGGATGCGAGAAGCCTTTGTAGAATCTGTATGCGAATGATAAGAATGGAGTACCTGGACAATACTCATGCGGATGTTGTGCACATACTTCGGCGTGTTCTGGTGATGGTGTTTTGCGGTTATGTGGGAGAAGCTAGGTAGGTGTTGAAAACTACACGATACCCAATTCAGCATGGTCATCTACGCGCACATCTTCGGTCCATTTCTGTTACAACTCCCAAGGTCACACCGTCTTGACACTGACATCCAAATGCTTTTTGACTATACAGTGTTATCCAGCTCGTTCATCTGAGATCGAAATGCGCGATCGTCCAACCACGAGTAGACCCAGCACACGCACGAATGATGTCATTTTAGATGCCTCCGAGGTCAACATGCGCCGCATCACCAGAGCATCATGCCGTCGAAATCGTCGTAATTTCTGACTAGGAAACCAAATTACCCTACCTTCGCAACAGAACATTCATTTTTCCATGTCGCTTTGTTGTAGGAACGACACTCATACATTGTCCGCTCACATCTTCCCAACTTTCGCGCGACCCTGAAGCTTCCGGTTCATCGGCATATCTACGGTAGTCGCCATCGACATTCCGGCTGCACAAGATCTGCTCCGACATCGCAACTTCTGCAGAGCTGCTTGAAGAAGTTCCATTTCCATAGCCCTGACGCCATGCCATCGACAGGCGGCGAAAAGATCAATAGCAACGAGTCGCAACTACCAACATGGCGACGAAGATTACGTCACGTAAAGCTTCCAATGCTCCCGATTCACAATCAAAGAGGGCAACAAGGAGCTGGCCCTCACCACAAGCAAAGGTCATCTTTATCTCCTCGACCAATTCCGCGAGCGCGTACCGCTGCGGATCCGCAATCGCTCCATTGCTATGATCTCTGAGTTCGTCGGCACTTTCCTGTTCATGCTCATCGGCCTAGGCGGCAACTCTGCTGTCATCAGTAATTCAGCTGTTGCTGCACAGTTCGGCGGAGGAGATCCCTCAGCAGATCCGGCTAAAATCCTTTTCATCGCAACAGTATGGGGCGCGGCTGTCACAGTGAATGCCTGGAGCTTCTTCCGGATTAGCGGTGGGCTCTTCAATCCTGCTGTGACTATGGCGTTGATGTTGATCCGCGCTGTGCCATCGCTTGATGGTCTTCTCGACATTATCAGTCAACTTCTCGGTTCAATCTTAGCAAGTGCCGTCGCATACGGACTGTTACCATCAGGGGCCTTGGCAGCTACTGAGTTAGGCAAGACGACTACTGTCACGCAAGGCTTGTTCATCGAGATGTTCATTACAGCACAGGTCATGGTGGCTGTATTCATGCTAGCAACGGAGAAGCACAAGGCTACCTTCATTGCGCCCGTGGGCATTGGATTGACAGTGTTTGCGTGCATTCTTATGTATGTATCTTCTTATTTGCTTTGTTTCTATTCGCAATCACGATCACGCTGTTCCTCTTTCATGACACGTAATTTACGTACCTAGGGCATCAACATACACTGGCGCAGCTATCAACCCAGCTCGGTCCTTCGCTGTGTGCGTTATCCAAGGAAATTTTCCACACTACCATTGGATCTATTGGGTTGGCCCTGGGTTGGGTGCCTTGCTGGCAACTGCCTTTTACCACATGATCCGCAAGCTGGAGTACTGGACGGTAAACCCCAATGTCGACGACTACGAGATGAAGGTTGGAGAGACCATTCGAGACGTCGCAAGCAGAGTCGCAGACATATCGAATGGTTCTGGCACAAGTTCAAACAATGATTCACGAGAATAATGCAGGAATCGAGACAGTCTCGCAATTTCCCGTATAACATGCCATCACATGCATCCATATGCAGTCTGCTACGACAACAGACTAGCTTAACCCGGTCATTCCTCAGGACGCCTAACGACGCGCGCACTTGGACATCGATCTACAACCAGTGCGAGTCGCCGGTCATCAGCTCGAAGAAGCGATGCATCTGATGAAAGCCGCGCGATACTCCAATGTATAAATGCAAGACTGCAGGGTAGACGGCTGAGGGCTGAGAGCGCTGAACGAAAACATTCTTAATGCATTCAACACCCTAGATCGGCCTGAGCTCCTCTCAAGCCTGTGCACGATCAGTGCTGTATGAGCCATGTGTATTTGCTTTCACAGTGCAGACCGGCAGCACGGTGCGCAGAAGAAAGGACGATCGGGAGGCGATAACGCTGCTAGCGCATGGGCCGCTGATTGGCGTACCTTATTGTAGACGGGATCCAGCAGAACCTAGCCTCCACCAACACCAATCAGCTTGCCCAGCCATCTCGTCTTCTTTGACGGAACGTCCGCTCCTGCTTCACCTTCCTATTCGACCATACTGCGCCGCTTGTAATCATGTAGGCTACACGAAGCCTCCACAGTAGACCTGGTTTATCCGGGTTGCCGGTTGCTTGGTGCCTCTTGGCGGGGACGCAGCGTGCCTTGGAAGGCTTGACACCTGCTCAATGCGGCAAACAGAATGCGCATATCAATTAGACTGATATGTACGATGGAAAGCAGATAAAAAGGACCATTACCTTGCAAGAGCACGACAAGTGCTTCGTTGCATTCGTCTCGTAATTATATCTGACGCGTCGTTTGGGTTACCGAGCGGGGAACGTTGATACCCTGCTGCCCGCAATGCGTTCTTTCGCAATCCTCGCTGCGGCATTGCCGTTGATTCACGCAATTGAACCTCCGCGCATGCCACACCAGCCTCTCGGCAACGGCACCAAGCGTCTGAGCTACAACGAAACCACCAATAGCCCTGGGTCTTTGACACCTGCAAGCCGGGCCTTCACCTGGGTTGGCACTGGTGAAGATGGCGACTACATCTATACAGCTCCCTCTGGCGACTTTGTCTTCGAAAATGTTGCGACCGGCGAGTCGTCTACCTTCATCTCCGCTGACCAGGTCCCGGAGGACTACTGGGACTACTTTATTTCGCCTGATGCCACCAAAGTCCTGTGGGCCGTCAACTACACAAAGCAGTACCGCCACTCTTACTTCGCCGACTACCTAATCACGGACGTCGCGACTGGAGAGTCCGTGCCTCTTGACCCTGAGCAGGTCGGAGATATTCAGTATGCCGAATGGAGCCCCGTCTCGTCGTCTCAGGTTGCATTCGTCAAGGGCAACAATCTGTACATGTCGACCAACGGCACCATCACCCAAATCACCGAGGATGGAGGGCCCGACTACTTCAACGCCGTCCCTGACTGGGTTTACGAGGAGGAAATCTTCGGCGATCGCTACACTCTATGGTTCTCGCCCGATGGCGCTAAGGTTGCTTTCCTTAGCTTCAACGAGACTGGTGTTGGCTCATTCAGGATCCCATACTACATCGATGACGGTGCTGAATACGTCCCTGTTTATCCTAATGACTTGGAGCTTCGCTACCCCAAGGTTGGCACCAAGAACCCGACTGTGGTCATGAACATGCTCGACGTAGAGTCTGGCGAATACACCAGCATCCCCATTGATGCTTTCCCGGAGGACGACCTTGTCATTGGCGAGGTTGCCTGGCTTACCGAGGAGCACAGCAAGGTCATCTACCGCGCCTACAACCGTGTCCAGGACATGGAGAAGTATGTCGTTGTCGATGTAGAGGCTGGGTCGTCCAAAGTCACTCGTGAGCGCGACGGTACCGATGGATGGCTGGAGAACCTGATGCAAATTCGATACATCGGAGCTGTTGAGACTACGAACGCTTCGTACGGAAACGCTACTGAATACTACTTGGATCTCTCTGATGTGAGCGGCTGGTCGCATATCTACCTCTTTCCCGTAGATGGTGGAGAGCCGATCGCACTCACATCTGGTGAGTGGGAAGTTATTAGCGTCCCCAAGGTTGACTACTCTCGTGGCCTTGTCTACTACACATCTACGGAGCACCACAGCGCTGAGTCCCACATCTACTCTGTCAGCTTCTCTGGTGAGAAGAAGGCGCTCGTTGACGACAGCGTGACTGCTTTCTGGACTGGATCCTTCTCTTCCGGCGGCTCATACTATGTCCTCCGGTACGCTGGCCCCGACGTGCCATACCAGGAGTTGTACTCTATCAACTCGAGCGAGCCAATTCGCACAATCGTCAACAACACAGCACTGTATGAGAAGCTTCAGGGCTACGCCCTCCCCAACATCACCTACCTGGATATGGAGCACCCTGACGGCTACACCTTGGACGCCATGCTCCGTCTCCCACCCAACTTTGACCCCACCAAGAAGTACCCTCTGCTCCTTATTCCTTACGGTGGCCCCAACGCCAAAGAGGTACAAAAGAGCTTTATCTCACTCAACTGGAAGGCTTATGTTGCCTCTGACCCCGAGCTCGAATACGTGACCCTCACCGTCGACGGCCGTGGTACTGGCCGCAAAGGTCGCGCTTTCCGTTCTCTCGTCGCGTCTAACCTGGGTCAACTCGAGGCCGAAGACCAGATCTGGGCTGCCAAGGAACTTGCAAAGAACGAGTGGATTGACAGCGAGCATATTGGTATCTGGGGTTGGTCGTACGGTGGCTACCTCTCCGCCAAGGTCGTTGAGGTCGGCGACCCAATCATCAGCTACGCCATGATCACAGCCCCTGTCAGCGACTGGCGCTTCTACGACTCCCTTTACACTGAACGTTACATGAAGACGCCCGACATCAACCCGGAAGGTTACAACCGCAGCCGCGTTCACGATGCCACAGGTTTCAAGAGCATCGCCGGTGGTGTCGTCATTCAGCACGGTACCGGTGATGACAACGTGCACTTCCAGAACGCGGCTGCGTTGGTCGACCTGCTCATGGTTAACCAAGTCACCCCTGAGAAGATGCAGAACACTTTCTTCACCGACAGTGACCACAGCATCAACTTCCACAACAACGGCAAGTTCCTGTACAGACAGTTGAGCAAGAAGTTGTATGAGGAGAAGGCACGTGAGGGCGATAGCAAGGGCGGTCACCAGTGGAGCAAGAGGGGTCTGGGGCGCAACTGGAAAGCCTGAGCAGCTCTGAGATAGGTGTCTGCGAAAACACGACAATGTAATGCATAATTCAAGATTCACCCGATTTCGATATGCAGTGTAACATGGTGATCAACTTCCATTCCTTATAATGTGCTCTTCGTCTACGTGATCTTGGTGGTTCTTGTACGTTGACAAAGTTTCTAGGAACGCTTGTGCTTGCGCAACGTCACAAGGTATAGAAGCGATTGTGGAAAAGACAAGCGCGCAAACTATTGGTATCCGCCGCACGTCTTAGCAGACAGCTAAAGCAGCGGCTATCGGCAAAAGATGCGTATGGCCCGATCTAGCTGTTACCAGGGTAATGGAAGATGTATTACGGTATGTAGATTCACTCGGAATTACCCTGGGGCAGACTGAGCGGTGACGATGCGCAAAGAAATTTCTCGGGCCCTGACAAACAACTATACGATTGCGCGACTCGACACCTACCTGCCTTCTGGTATACCTTCTTACTTCCTTACCCTTTATCCACTACGACGTCCAAACACCCAGCCAGATCTATTCCAAACTAAGACCCATCAAGACAGCCTTCACGATGGCGGCCGACACCACCAGTACCACACCTCAGCGTGTAGACTCGCCAGACTACCAGTCGCTCAAATTTGAACACATGTGCAAGGTATCTAGTCTTGCGGAAGGACATGTTTACGCACTCAGATACTTTCCCAACGAGCTACAAGCTCTCCTCAACATTGCGTCGCTCAAATTCCACGAATGGGCTCCCGGACACTTTACTTCAGTCTTGGGGTGGCCAAAAGAATCCAAACAAAGCTCCCAGCCCCAATACTCGCTCTTGAAACACCTGGAGATTCACTGGGGAGAGCGTGATCGAACTGTTTTACTAGATGATCGCTCCGCCCTGTCCAGTGCAGGTACGCAAGCGCAAACCATCATCGCCGACACCGACGAAGTGCTCGCGACACTGCAGCGTGGGTTCGATTTCGCCCCTCCGTTTTCTACTATCCTTACAGTGGTGGACCATGAGCATCTCACGATGCTGAGTGTCTTCTTTCGCTACTGTCTCTTGCTGCAGGGCCATGCTGCCGCGATGGAGAGTTTCCAGTACAACTTCTGGTTATGGTTTGAGAAACTCTGTCGTCATGTCGCAAGCCAGAGTAAGCCCGATGACCCGCCGGAACAGGTCGACGTCGCTGTGTCGTCAGGGGTTGGAGCCGAGCTGAACAGTTCTTGCAGCAGCCACGTTGACACGGATGAACGGGCACGTTCGAACAAAACTACGGTCTTGGAGATTGATGGGAAAGATGGACTCGCAAGCAAACGCAGTTTCCACGGAGAATTGGAAAAGATGCGCAAGGAAGTTGAAGAATGGAAGAGGGCTTGTGAAGAGCATGATATAAGGTGGAAGAAAGCTTGTGACGAGCAAAATAAGAAGGCGGAAGAAGAAAAGTCGTGGCTTTAAGAGTCACATCTTGCACATATGACGTCTGAAGTTAAGCTTAGAGAGAGAGAGAGAGAGAGAGAGAGAGAGAGAGAGAGAGAGATCGAGGAATGAAGATTAGGCATGGAGTATTGATTGAAGAGACATAAAGACCCTCTGGCATTATACCTAACGACGCTGGTGTCATACGGTGGAACATTGGTGAACTATGAGACGGACGTTTTGGTGAGGCCAAAAGCCCAGAAACGATGATAATCGAGAGTCATTTGGGCGTTCTAGTTCACGATCGGCGTGGAGAAGAGACTGGACTTTCCTGGGGGCTCGATACTTCCATGTTGAACATGAGCATTATCATCTTCTCATTAGTCTTTTTCGAGATCAGACATAGCTGGAGGTGTAGCTGGAGAGTTATCTGGCTCACTATCAGAAGCGATAGGGTCCATTGCATCCTCACTCCTGTTATCATCAGATGCGTATTGTGATTCAATAGGCGCTTCAGGCATCGTTTGCGTTGGAGAATGTCCTGGTGAGAACGCGGCCTCTGTCGACTCCTCAATTTCCTCATTGGCATCCGCATGCTGTTCAAAATCTTCTTCT
Source organism: Alternaria dauci (assembly GCF_042100115.1). Taxonomy (NCBI): domain Eukaryota; kingdom Fungi; phylum Ascomycota; class Dothideomycetes; order Pleosporales; family Pleosporaceae; genus Alternaria; species Alternaria dauci. The sequence continues at coordinate 2,460,016 of NC_091273.1, forward strand.
TCTTCTGGATTGTCTGCATACTCAGCCATGGGCGTTGTGTCAAGATCCTCGGTAGGCTGCGGCCCTGGTTCACCCTGAGACGTTTCTTCAGATGCAACTGGTTGAGGAGGTGTGGTTGTCTGCCTATCGGCGTCCGCTTCAGAGTCTTTTGTCTGTCTTGGAGAGACAGTGGAAGAGCCATCGCGTGCGTCTGCATCGTATTCTAGGACATCATCCTGACGCTCTTCGGTCTGGTTAAGCCTTTCTAGTCCCTTTTCCAGATCAGCCTTTTCCTTCTTAGCTGCATTTAATTCGTTCGTTAAATGGTCTAGCTGCTGTTTGTCTTGCGACCATTCCTCCTCAAGAACTCGCATTTGATGACTCATACTCTCATTTTCTTTCCTTAGAGAATCACGTTCCGTGTGTAACTCGATCACTTGATTGGCCTCGGTCACCAGCCTCTTGTTGAGCTCCTCGATCTTCGCATCGTTTGTCGCCGCTATTGTTAGCGTGCTCTCATGAAGTCTTTGCATGTTCCTGACCTCTCCATCTCTTTTGCTCAGCTCTTTCTCAACAGATGATAGCCTGGGCTTCAGATCTTGTAGCTCTGACAACACGTTTTCATGATCATCATTCAGACGCTTCTCAGAGACGTTCTTATCGGCTAGTACTTGACGCAATTGCTCGAGCTCCGTCATTGAATTCTTCGCAGATTCCTCTACCCGCTCCATCTCATCTCTCAACTCAGTATTGATATATTTCAGCTCATCATTGTACTTGGAAAGATTCTCCATCTTGCCTTCCATCTGTTGTAGACTGTCTTTTTGTAGGCCACTCGATCTGAAAGTATCTTGAAGAGTTTGAACTGCAACAAGAAGCTCACCGAAATCTTGGGCGCTGCCTTCAATTGACGGCTGTAATACTGGATGTCTTTCGATGTCAAAGGTTTGGTGCTGTTGTTCCTGAATCTGATCACGAGCATGGTTGATCTCGTCGATGCGGTCACTCTGGTTCTTGATGTAACCACTAGCATCATCTACCTTGACATGAAGCTCGTTAATACTACTCTGCATAGAAGTGAAGAGTTTGTAAAGCTCCTCAGAAGCACCAAACGATCTCTCTAATCCCTTCATTTGTGCGGCATGCCACCGGTGCTGCACCACAATATCATGAACCCGTCGGATCCAATCAATAAAGAAAATCCCAGAGAGGAATGCGATAATGACTGATACAATGAAGATGACAACATCGGGTGTATCAGGCGGGGCGTCAAGCGCGTGTCGTGTGGAAGTGTATGTATCCATGGTAAAAAGGTATCTTGTGTCTTGACAGAAGGAAGACGAGCGTGTGTAATTGTACCTAGGTAAGCCAGCTTTCTGTAAGTCTTCACTGAATAATAATGAGACCGTGCAAAACAAAGACGTGGGGTACCGAACAAAGCTCTCAAGGATATAAAGACTTTGCTTGAACACAAAAGCGAAGAAGCCCTTGAGGTATCGCCTGAACAAACTAAGCAGTACGAACGTGGCTACCAACGAAGAACAGTCCTAGTACAAAGGAATGTGTTTCAACGCTAAAAGCGTCTGCTGCTAAAACTACCTTCAATAATCATACCTAGGTAGGTTGGGTTGGTTGTTAGTTGATTAGTATTTCTTACACGGCTGTAGCCGCGACCCCGCAGCTGTACCCAGCTAGCAGGCTTGGCAGAGAGGCGACGTGGTGTGAACCTTGAAACGCGCCGCCCCACTTGATCGCTCGATAGAGACCAGTTCCATGGATAACAACGTCGACGTTTACCGGGGTTCTACGTACGTTCGATCGGTACGGACGTAGCACATACACCTGCAGTAACGAATCCAAACCCACCTGCAACGATCATCGCGATACAATAGGTAGCCTCCACCAGGAGACTGAAATGCGAATTGGCACATTCATGAAATCACGGATCCAATGTCTCTAGCTTCGATGTAAGGCATCGGCACCACTAGGCACGGTGCGTCTAGGGAAATTCCGGTGTTGCAATAACTATTGTTGGGACTAAAGACCACAATGTGTGGCGAATGTAACTGTTATCATACTACCTACCCAGGTAACTACTGATCTTTAACGTTGATGAACCAGTGCGATACGCCAAGAAGACACCTGCATCACCTGTGCAAGCAATCCACCTTGTTCACGGGGCAATTGCATCTCCGGCGGCAAGGGTACTTACGTGCGTATCATGTTAGCCCCGCACTTGCTATAAATTGATGGCATTCGTGATTACCACGCCCGCTGTGTTTGCTATGGCGTCAACCAAGTCGCATGGCCTCACTAAGCTTGAGTAGGAGCTCGGCTAATTCTATACTAGGATGCGTAGATTTACATAGCTCCTCTCGCATCATATATAACGGCAATGTCAACATCGTAAAGTGTCTCGATAGTTAGAAGTCGACCAAATTACATCAAAGAAACGAAAAGCTATCTAGCACTCATCTCAGGCCAAAGCAAATTGTTCAAAGGAGAGAGAACATGAAGGAAATTCTTGTAATCGGCGGCACAGGTGCCCAAGGTCTACCTGTCGTCAAAGGTGCGTATTGAGAAACAACACCTTTTCCTATACGACTTGCAAGACTGACATGAGGAAAGCAATCTCTGCCAGCAACGAATTTTCTGCTAGGGTCCTAACTCGCGATGCCAACTCGTCCCGTGCATTGGAGCTTGCAAAACTTCCCAACGTCACTCTTATCGAGGGCAAGCAGGACAGCCAAGAAGATCTGCATAGGGCATTCCGTGGTGTCTACGGAGCGTGGGTCAACACAGATGGCTTCACCCTTGGCGAGAAGGCTGAGATGTTCTACGGATTCCGAGCATATGAGATCGCCAGGCATGAAGGAGTACAGCACTACGTCTATGCGGCTACGGACTATGCCCTGAAAGAGGCGAACTGGGATGAAGCATACCATTGGGGTCATAACGACGCCAAGGGCAGAGTTGCAGACTTTATCCTGGCTCAAGGGCGGGAGGGTATGAAAAGCTCGATTATCACTACCGGCCCATACATGGACATGCTTTTGGATGGCATGTTCGTGCCTGAAGAACAAGCTGATGGATCGTTCCTCTGGGCCAATCCAGCAAGTATGTTTCCAATATTTTTCTGGTACTTGAACCGAACATGAAAAAACGCTAACTGGTACATCTGAATGGCACAGAATCCGGCAAAATTCCTCTTATCGCTCTACAAGACGTGGGACCCTACAGCCTGTGGCTATTCCAGAACGTCAATGAGTCTGCAGGATTGAATCTCAAAGTTGCTACGGATGAGATCAGCCTCCAGGACATAGCAGCAACTTTCACCAAGGTGACTGGAAAAAAGGGAGTGCACAAATATCAAACTCCGGACGAATACTTTCCCCGCATCGAACCTTACCCAGGCGCGCTTGCGAATTTCGCTGCCGGTCCAAATGCTCCCAGAGATGAGGCAAGTATGACATTCCGTCAAAACTTCACGGCTTGGTGGAAATTTTGGGGCGAGGGAAAAGTACGTCCGCGGGATATACAGCTGCTCGACCGCATTCATCCAAAGCGAATCAAGTCTTTGGAAGAATGGATGCGACTTGTTCAATATGATGGAACGCAAAAGAGCGTTCTAAAGAATTCGGAAGACAGGCGTAAGCGAGCAGAACAGTCAAAGTTGACATAGATGCTACTACAACACTTCCTGTCAAATATTTATCGCCTGTAATAGCTCGCTGTTCCTGACCTAGCATGACTAATAGAAGGAGACGATCGAGGCCTAGCCAATATGAGGTGACGGATTATGCACAATCGACGCTAAATTCGGTAACGTATATGGCAAGCGAGCGGCGCACTCTACTAAGTTTGTGCGCCCCATTACTCGAGAGGCTGCCCTCAGTGCCAGTGGGATCAAGCTGGTTTTGGTGTGAGCGACAAGGAGTGTGACCATGTGATTTCAGCAGTTCACCCGGTTTCCTAATACCTTGTCTTGTTGTAGAGATATCTCGGTGCAAAGGTGAGAGGGAGATATTAGTGTTCCCCGTACCATGTGCGGCCTTCACTCGGATTTATTTTGTCGAAATCTTGTCCATCGCCCGGATGGCAGCTTGCAGATGCCCAGGGCCTGAGTTGTATGTTCTAAACACGATCGTCCAGCAGGTTGTTCACCCGACACGCAACATCCGGCTCTAGGACAGCAGGGCTCTCGAACGTCTTGAAATGGATATTTGGACGCCGAGACGGTAGTATGGGACTTGTTCCGTCAACCCAGTACTTGTTATCGAGTGATGAATCGCCGGCTAGGTAGACGATTGGCTTCCCCGGCCGATCTGCGAGTGTGATGGCACGAAAGGCTGGCTAGCCAGGTCATCGATGGCGTAGCCTATCCGTTCGGAGTAGAAGCGCGCGAAATTCAACATTGGGGTCGTAGGTGAGGATGACGACCCCATATACGACGGATCGAGGTAGCTGTTCGACAGGGTAACGCGTCGCTGTACGGTGACAAGGTCAAGTGATGTGGTATGAGTAGCAGAAGAGAATCAGGAAATCGACAGATATGAACATCGGCGCTCTATTGCATGAGGCTAATAGATACATCATCGTTGTGCGCATGCGAAGGACGATGTGCTATGCAGCTGCGCGGGAGATGCGCGGTCACGCACAGACCACTGCAACAATGACATCATAATTGAATGATGACCGAATCACCACTGCTGGAGATGGGATGTGGAACAACACTGGCTGGCATGCTAATACTCTATGAAATTGGTCGTATGAGATCTTGTCAAGATGCATTCGCTCATTCACTTAGCCTCCCCCAGGAGGCCAAAAGCTGTTCCTGCATAGCGAACTGCACGTTCTTGGCCTCGAGCTCATCAGCCAACATGCGATGTTTGGGGTCTAAGCACCTCCTTCGGTCTTGAAGTTGCGCTTTCAGAACCTCTATATCTTCACGATGCTGCTTGGCGACCTTTTCCAACTGAACAACAAGTTTGCACTTCTCAGTGTGATCCGCCTCGACCTCATGCATGCTAGCTAAAAGTTGCTTGACAAGTTCTTTGGGGCCGCTGATATGGAGAGATGATGTCGCAGAGATTGCACGTTTGATGCGTCGCAGCAGTGAGTAGTTGCGCTTGTCGGTGGGTTGGATGTTGATTGTTATGGCGGCATTGGGGAGGCGCTTAACCGGCAGCTTTGTAGAAGGGTTGACAACTGCGTTGAGGCATGGCACAGTGCTGAGGCTTGTGATCGACTTACCGAGGTCCTCAAGCCCAGCTAGCAGCATAGGATCGTCTAGCGGAGTACCTGCTGGCAGAGGCGTACGCGGTGTTGTCGAGACGGTTTGCAGACCAGAAAACTCCAGCGCAGACTTGCTTGATGAAGCTGATTGTGGCTCTAATGCCAAGCAAAGGACTGATGAGAGCTCGAGCACAGCTGATGGCTGATGCTCCAGAGCGCGCAGCTTAGAAAAAGCTTCATTTTCTGAACTGAGAACCTGGATTTCCAGCTCCGCGGCACGCAAACGTTGTGTATAATCCGCAATCTCGGCTTTGTTGTTGTCATCGTCGGGAATGACGGGAACGGTATCTACACATGTGACTACAGAAATGCCCAGAGGTTGGATGGGGTGATTACCGACGTCAGTTTTGTTAGTCAAGCTAGAAGTGACGTGCTCTTTGACGAGCGGCTCCTCGGAAATTCCTCGAAGCTGCTTAACCTTGACGCCGTAGGAGTCAGTCTGCTGTATCAGTGCCTTGATAGCTTCTACGTGAGTAGCATTGTCATCCATCAATTCAGCATTCGCTTTTGCAAGGTGGCGAAGACCTTCGGTTTCTGCCTCGGCGGCAGCCTGTAATCTTCTCGCATCTTCAAGTTGCTGGAAGATGAGAGTCCTATACTCTCCACAGCCGTCTTCCTGCTGTATATCTTGAAGGCGGGTGTTCTCCTTCTGAAGGTCCTTGATGATGTTATGGAGGGAGGAGAGAGTGCTGGATTGATTAGAATTCGGCTCATGCGTATCAGGCTTACGTGTAAGTGAGCTAGTGGGGCGGTGGGTAGCAGCACGGGTGACCCCCATCTTGGCCTGGGCACCGTAAAGATGACGCTTCTCGGCGGGGACGCGAGCTTCTGAGTCCTTGACTGCAGACTGTTTGGCGTCAAGTTCGGAGCGTAAATCTGTGATAGTCTTATTGGCGTCTTGTTGGGTCTTGATTCGCTTTCTCTTCTCTTGATCCAGCTTTGACTCGATGTCGCAAACCTTGCGCGCAGTATCTTCCCGCAATGCGGCCATGTCCTTGGTGAGAGCAGTGAAATTTCGGCTCTCCTTGCTCAACCTACCGGCAAAGGTAAGGGCCTCTCGCTTCTCCTTGGCAAGTTCGCTCTTACAAGCTTTCAGTTCTCTAGATGCCTGATCACCTTGCTGTCTGAGACTTGCCTCGGTCAATTGAAGCTGTTCGATCTGTCTCTTCAACGCGGCAATCTCCGCATCCCGCGGCGAAGTAATGCTATCATGACGCGATATCGTGGCTATGTTCTGCTCGGGGTCTATCGGGATCAAAGGAGAGGTTGGCGGACACGAGTCTCGGCGAGACATGGCTTTTCTCTGCCCTTTCGCCGCGACGAGATGCGTTGTTGTGTGCTTGAGAACATAGAGGAGAACGGTAAGAGTATCGTGCTCTTTTGTTTGATGCGCCTTGCATTGTGAAGGCTACCGAACACAGGCGTTGATTCATTGTCAGTCACGTATGGTGCAGTGTGTTGTAGATCTTCAGATACTGGGAGCTTGACTTTGTTGTATACGGTGTGTGCGTAGTGCTGCGCTGCGCTATACCTGCCGATGTTCCGGCCTATCCTTGGCCGCGTCACGTCGCAGGCTGTAAGAATGAAACCGTGCACCGCCACAAGTGTTTGACGAGGCGGCCCAAACACCGGTTGAAGGACTTTTGCGTCGAAACAAGGCGCCCATCGCGTCCGAAAATAAAGCTGTCAAGTTACAGAGTACCTTGGAGTGAAGCAAGGCACGAGTTGAATGAATCGAGGGGTGACCAAGGCCAGGACAAAGATGAGAAGATGCGAGAAGGTTGTGCAACGCGTCGCATCACTACTGGCGCTAAGGGCTGGGATGACGGCGATTGACCAATCAGCAGCAGCACAGGTGGCACCCTGATCATGCGCCACTGGCAGTGACGTCGGTTTCAGGGAAATCAAGAAGGGCGAGGGTCGTGGCAGCATCATCGCTTGCAGGCTGTGTGAAGGGCATAAAGAACCAGGCCGCTGCCGTTTTGCTGCCTTCATCAAGCCGTTCTACATAAACCTCCGTCTGCAAACATCAGCCCAAGTTCGACTTTCGGTAGCGAAGACCATCTGCAGCCACATTCCACCCCCCTGCAAGCCATCCATCGCGTAGCCGTAGCGCCTCCATCACATCAACATGGTCGCTCCCGCCCTTGTGCTAGGCCTGCGCGGCGTCCAGGTCGTATTCAGCATCATCGTGCTGGGCCTTACAGCTTACAGTAAGTTGCATGCAGACCATGGCTGAATGTGCCATTGCTAACACGTCTGCAGTTGTCGATGCCTACGTTGACTGGGTGCCGGCGAGCGTCGCCTTCATGCTTTTCACGTCCATCTGGACCCTCCTTGCCGTCGCATACCTCGTTCTTGCACCAGCTCGCTTCCCTGCGGCAGCTCACAAGTATGCCATCACAGGCGTCGAGTTTCTGACCATGATCTTTTGGTTCGCGGCTTTTGTCGCCGTAGCCTCTCGGTGGGGCAACTCGTGGTGGGTTGGCCGTCACGGCACCTTCTACAGCTGCGGCGTTGCTGCTATCGTCTTTTCGGCCTTCAACTGGTGTGTATACCCACTTCTCTCTGCCCCCAGCAGTGTGCTGACACGTGACAGGCTTGCCTTCACAGCTACCACTGTTCTTGCCGCGCTTCACGTCCGCAGCTCGCCCAAGAACGACACCGCCCCCGCGCCCAACATGGCTGGCGTCTAAACAACCATCACCTGCTGTGCGTTACAGCACAAATGAGGCACCAGCCTTGTACCCAATGATACCCAAACATTTCCTACTCTTATATGTACGATCAGAATGTAATGTCCAGTGCGGCGTTTGTGTTTCGCGCGGTGCGTCCACCTCATGATACCATCACCTGCATATGATTCGAGCTCTTATAGCATTTCGCATAATGAACATTGTTGTTCTGATGATTTCATTGCAGATTCCAACAAAACTTTTGTGATGGTTGCAGTGAGAGATCCAAGGAAGCTACCATGGACGACAGCCCCACCGTGGCTAGCGATACCGGCCACCAGCCTTTGCAACCATCGACCCTTACTCATCGACCCTCACTGTGCTCGTCCTGCGACGCGCTACCTGTTTCGAATCATTGCACCCTCCTGCAGTCCCCATACGAATCACGAACGGAGCCAGCGCTTCATGGTAGTTGCCTTGGCCGACTCCACACTCACGACTTTTGTTTCATTGACTTACAGAGTGCTCTAAATCAGGTCTGCAGCACAAGTCCTAACCAGCACGCCCTTGGCGGCAACTGTGTATGCCTTGTGAAATTGCCACGCTCTGAGTACCGCTGAGCCGATTGCGATACGCCCGACACTTCCAGAATGATGTTGGATCTTGATGAAGCGCCCACCACAACATCATGATTGCCCTGCATCACAGCCTAACTTATCTCGGCAAGGTCTCCGTAGCCTACTCACTCTATCTGCGTCGCTTGCACGTTCGGAGCAATCATACGCCACCCGTTGATGGAGTCTGTACACACGGGCCTTTATACCACGAGCTCTGAAGCTACGGGCTTGGTCTTGTTGGGGGGTGGGTTTATACGATTCTGATTGCCATGCTGACGCTCTAACGCGCCTCTCAAACACGATGGTCTTGTATTCAACCCCACCTGTCGCTTCGGCACCTACGTTATAGGCCTTCGCCGTGTCCAAACTATCGTTTACCGCTACTGGCTGTCCCGCCTAGGTAGTGCGGGCACGTCTGGGATCATCATGCGCCGACACCTCTTTGTTCGCACCACGGTACTGAAAACGACCTTTACGCCCCGACATCGTAGCCGGCACAGGGCGAAGTCTGACACACTGATCGTCTTGCTGTCAATTAATTCAGAGCAAGACTCGAAGCGCTTTCGAGTACAGGCCATGTCGGCTCTACATTCACCATTCAAGATCCACGGTGTCGGGTCAATGTATCCTGGCCGTGTCGACCAGCAGGTACGAGTAGACGCTGTCTGGCTCAACGTGCCACTGCAACTTCAAGGTGCAACGTGAGGACAGGTCACGTACCGACAAACAGGTTAAACGCAGGCTCAACAACGCGCTCGCGAGCAGCAAAGCGTTCGTTCGGGCTGTTCTGAGCGTTATTCGGCAGGAATGCAACCCGGTAATTGGAGGGAGCAAGCCTATTTAGCCGGTTGCCAAGATATGCAGCCAACGCGCCATGACGCTTACCCAATATAAGAGGCTGGTTCGGTAACACGGTCGCCTTCTCCGCCTTAGCCTACCTAGGCTACGGAGCATCTGGGGTAAAGAGCCGGGGTAGTGGATAACCCTTTGGCCACGCTGGATTATAAAGGGTATACTCCCAACCTGCCCGGCCTCGAGCAGCCTTCAGCGCTTCAGCACCGGCACCATGGGTCTCATCAAAGCTCAGGATGGTACCTCCGACCCCATCATCACCCGCATGGTGGAGCAGGACAAGGTGCGATGGTGGAAGAAACCGAATCTGCGAATCATGTACATCTGGCTCTTCTGCTGCTGCATGGGCGTCGAAATTACTTCCGGCTTTGATTCTCAGCTCATTGGCACGCTCCAGTTTTCGGTCCCTTTCAACACATGTAAGTTTTGAATGTGGTCGTCCCTAGGCTAATGGAGCTGACAGTCGCAGATTTTGGAGAAGGATACAAGGACGAAGATGGCGAAGCCAGCATCCAACCCAGGATTATCGGTTTCATGTCATCGTGTTACCAGCTGGGTTCCATTCTCGCTGTTCCGGTCGCACCATGGCTGAGCCAAAAGTACGGCAGACGCATGTCGATTTTCGTCGGCTCCGCCATCATGGTCGTTGGTGCTTTGCTACAAGGGTTCGCTCAACACAGTATGTTCACCAATTCTACCAACTACATCATGGCAACTTCGTTAACATATCTAAAGTTGGCATGTACATCATCGCGCGTATGCTACTTGGTTTTGGTATCCTCTTCGCGATCGTCTCTGGTTCTTCCTTGATTGGAGAGCTAGCTTACCCCAAGGAACGACCCTTTATGACCTCGCTTTTCAACGCTTCTTACTTCATCGGATCCATTGTTGCCGCTGCCATATCGATCAAAACAACAGAGATGACTGGGAATTGGGGCTGGCGTGTACCATCTCTGCTGCAGATTTGCCCGTCCGTCTTGCAGATATGCACGGTCTTGTATGGTTCCTAATAAGGATCTGGAGATCTTCCACTGACTTTGACAGCTTGCTACCTGAAAGCCCACGTTGGCTTGTCAGCCGTGACCGTGACGATAAGGCTTTCGCTGTCCTGACGAAATACCACGCCGAAGGCGACCCAACCTCCATCCTCGTACAAGCTGAGATGGCGCAGATCCGGTCTACCATCAAACTCGAGATGGAACACTCCAGTCGCTCGTGGAAAGACATGGTACGCACACCTGGTATGCGACGCCGTGTTCTCATCTCGTGCTTCCTCGGTCTCTTCACGCAGATGAGCGGCAACACTTTGCTTTCTTACTACCAAAATCTGCTGTTCAAGCTGATGGGATACACGACCAAATTCGCCAAAACACGCATCAACATCGCTAATCAATGCTGGAGTCTGATCAATGCTGTCATCATCGCGCTAGTCGTCACTCGATTCCCTCGTCGCTGGATGTTCATGCTTTCCGCTGGCTCTATGACCATGGTCTTCATGGCCATGACCATTTCCTTCCAGCGCCTCCAGCTTGCTGATTCTCAGGGAACCAAGAATCAAGCTGCACAAATCGCCTCGCTCGTGTTCTTCTTCGCGTACTCGCCTTGCTACAACATCGGCAACAACTCCCTCACATACACCTACCTGGTCGAACTCTTCCCCTACGCCCAGCGAACCATGGGTATCGGTGTTGAACAAATGTTTGGAAAGCTTGCCGGATTTTTCTCCGTCTACGTCAACCCGATTGCGCTCTCTGCTATCCAGTGGAAGTACTTTGCTGTCTACTGTGGATGGATTACCTTTGAATTCATGTTTGTGTACTTCATGTACCCCGAGACGTACAACCGCACGCTTGAGGAACTTGCTTTCTGTAAGTATAGATTGGGGACATTCTCTGCCGAGCAGTTGCTAACTTCAGTGCAGTATTCGAAGACAAGGAGCTTGCAGACGAGGCGGTTAGAGCTGTTGAGAAGACGGTTAACCACGGTCATATCGAGGGAGTGACTACCGAGCATGGCAAGATGAACACCACTACCATCGAACGCGCCACCTAAACCGAGTTTAGCCACGTATTTGTTGCTTTTCCGCCATTGTATCTGGCGTAGTAGTCCCACCCGAGGTCGCTGTCACTTGGCAAATACGTCATCTTTGCATGTCCACGCTTTACAAGACATCTACATTGTCACATGTACTCATGTCTTTAATGAAGAAAACAGAAGCGTAATGAAATGTCTCTCTAAGCTAGGAATGACGTGAAACTGAAATGGGTGGTGAGACATTCGCGATAAGCTTTCATGCCTGTACAACGTCCAAACACCACACTTTAGTTCGTGCCGTCACAATAACTCTAGTCAATCTTTGACTATGGGTGACCAACCACAATTACCTTTACGATTTTATCACTTCAGCTTCCTCAATCCTTCTCTCCTGTTTCGCTGCCAACAATTCTTCTTTTGAGACTTTGTCTACAACCAGTTTTCCAGTTTGGTCGTGATGAGACATCAAACTTAGGATCATTGTTTGTGTTTCTGCGGCGATTGAAAAATTGTTTACGTTGAAACTCCGATTACATGATATAAGCTACTCTGTCCCATGATTCCTTGCATTCTGACGAAATAGTCACTTCAAAATGGCAGCATAACACTGCTGTATATCCGGGTTTTTTCCAAGGCACAAATCGATTGTCTATTCTTCCACTATAACCAACATCTTCAACGCAGTTTCCAACACATATATACATAAATTGTCAAACCCAACCGCGATTAAGACCTGAGGCTAAAGATCAAACATCATTCTGTGGCCCCCGATCCTTCCTCGCTTTCTTCATAGCCGTATTCTCTTGCGGCGATTCCGTCTTCGCTGGCGGAGGAGACGCGGATACAGCAGCAGCATCCAGCAACACACTACCAGCTTCTTGAGGCCGATTAGGAGCAGGACTAGGCGAAGGTGGCGTCGCCCAGCGATTTGGTGTCAGAACCGGTGTCAGGACTGCAGTAACCGTTCGCTCGCTATCAGTAACCGTTCGCTCACTGTCAGTAATCGTTCTTTCGTCATCGCTCTCAAGGGAAACATCAGACTCCTTCATCGCCAACAGTATATATGCGGCATCTTCGTCTTCTTTGGGATGTACGACCGGCTTTACCACTGTAAGCAAAGTGGCGGCAGCTTCTAGTTCTTCCGCAGTATAGTTCCTAGGAGCGGTGTTAATCGTGCTGGAGCGGGTGGTAGTTGCATTGGAAATTGGGTTGGAGTTCGAGTGAGTCTCGGCGGCGGCAGCGAGTTGCTCTAGTGGTGTCATCATGGTCGTTTTGGGCGTGATTGGTGGTTGATTTGACATACTGGCGGCTTGATGGTGGGATGGTCAGTTGGAGGGTAGACAGAAAGGTAGTGGAGTTGGAGTTGAGGCTTTTGGTGAAGGAAAGGGCGATTTTCCATGATGTGGATTAGTTAAAGACCTTCCTTAAGTAACCACTCTTTTATAAAATACAAGGGGCACTGTTGGAGGATTAATAGATCCATCTATCATAGTGAACGACCGCTGAAGCCGCTGTGCAAAGACACAAAAGTCAGTCATCAACATATGGGAGGAAACATGGCTAGATGAAAGCTGATCGTGATATCCAGGTTTCACACCCTTCTTAGTAAAGCCCTACTCTAAGTCTTTTCTTACACAATGCTCGTTCCAACAATCATCTTTTGCCATCAATATCTCTGCTTCTTCTAGAATCTGCTCAACCGCATTGGCTTTCGGTTTTTGTCCCAAAAATTTGTAACCTTTAGCTATCGTGACCTTCTCGTTCGCTAGATCAGCAGGGAAACTCTTGGGTCGGGGTGGAGATTCGAGAAACTTGACCAGCTCTTCTGCTCGACGTCCGGAGGGGCTATCATACACGAACTTGAAGTCATTTGCTGCGAATGGCATGAATCGTTCACTCTCATCGAGGTTCAGTGGCTGTAGTGTTGAGAGCTGAGCCTGAAGTTTGAATTGAGACGACTCTTCTTTGGCAACGGATGCACCAGTCTTGTTTCGGCTCGATCGTCTTAGTGTCAAGGGAGTATGCGGATTCTCTTTCTTTATCAAATTCTTTGACTCCTCAGTGACTTCGGAAGCAAGCGCATTCGTCAACCGCTGAATGAAGGCTTTGCTTGAAGAATCAGATAGATCTTGACTCGCCATCCCCATCAAGATAAGAGCAGCGGTAAAGTCGTCATTACTCACATCATCATTAAGTGAGCTTCGTATAGCACTTTCAGTCTCAGCTGAATCAGAACTTTCACTGCCTTCTTTGCCTTCGAGCGTTACCAGGAGTTGAATGATGTTCGAGCTCTGTGGCCGCCTCAGTGTCTTTGTCTGTTATTTGCTTATGTGTCTGCTGATATACCAATGATTCCGCGGGCTTCCGTTTCATCAATGTCTCCTTCTTCGGCTTGCTCGATTCTAGTGCCTTGGAACTGTTCCTCGACATGTGACAATGGATGTCTGTCTCACAGTGTTAGACAAATTGTCTTATACAATGGTACGCTAGATCTGTATCACAGCGGTACAAGACGGTGTCATAAACATTTGATACATGTAACTGATATATTCGATGGATGAGCCACGTACCTGTTGTGACTTCGTCACACTAGCAAACCACTACATTGTCCTCCCATCCAGATTAGGCCAACTCTCACCTGGCTGTCCCGACCAGTCCCGGTCACGCCACGCTGTAGGGTCGCCTTTCATAGTCTTTTCTTTCTCAATGGCCCTTTCTGGGAACGATCCCGGCCAACCGTCTTGTCGCCATTCATGTAATCTCCAGGACGCATGATAGCTTAATGTGTCGTCGCTAGCCTCTATACGCGGTTCTGCATACGTTGGATCGATTGGTAAGAGGAGTTTCTTCTGGAAAACAAGGTCGGACGGATCGGCGCGTTTGATCCCCAATATTGTCTCAATCTTGGCTTCAGCCTCTGACTCGACGTCGACATGGTTTACGTTTTTGTTTTTGACTTTCTCGATAGCCTCATCATATACAGCGAGGGTCGCTCTTCGGTCTCTCGGAGAGCAAAGATCGCTTTCGGGATCAATCGGTACCTTCTTGATGAAACGAAGTCGGCTTTCGCAGAGGCGAGCTGAGAGGGGCAGCGCACCGCCACCGATATTTGAGGGCGTGATATCGGGTGCTTCTAGAGCGTCAATGTGCAGGAAGTCGCCCATAGATAGACCAGTCCGTCTAGTAGGTCCAGCCACAGGTGGAGTGTTGCATCGTCCTGGAACGTAAGTGGCGTTCGGCGAGTAAGACATGAGTGACGTAGTGCGACAAGTCAATTCCAACTGGCAGGCAGAAAATAGTACTATGTTGAGTCGGGGGTATGATTTATACAGGAAGGTTCCAGGGTGGCAGAGGAATGACTGACAGGTCAGCGTGATCGCTTCCTGATGAGGGGGCCTGCACAACAAACGCGCTATTCCACGTTCGGAAAGCAGACAGAAACGGTACGCTTCCAAGTTCAGGCACCTGCAACTGCAAGCGATAAGGGCTGAATCTTACTGTGCGATACTTAATGCTTCAGAGGTGTTGGACAGTGTGCCTCTTTACTCAGAGCTGAAAGCCACGTCCTCATTGTACTTATACTCCGGTTGTTTACGTTCTGGTGTGTATGAAGTAGGCTTTGCATGGGCGTATCGTCTGCATGGGTACCAGTCGAAAACTGTCTCCGGCTCGCTGACCTCACGCATGCAAATTCTTGAATGGTATCAGATGATGTTCGTTGAATTACATTAGTGGTACTTACTGCCTGTTCCTCGCTCGCCACCAAGACCCCAGCGCAAAAAGAACGACAACGCAAAGTTTTCCCAGGTTCTCTATTCCCTGAGTTCAGAAGGCGGGCGTATAGTGGTGGCTCCTTCTGGGTGTTGCGAATGCTCTCACGGCCGCACTCGCAATGAAGAAAATGATCCAAACCCAAGAGTTGATAACCGTCTTCAAAAGCTGTTTGCGGCTTTCTGACCAATATCAACCGCGCTGAGAATGCGCTAAAGGAACGAGGGAAATACCGTTGCCGATTGCTTGTGAGCACCGCATGACTTACTTGCCAGACCTTGACAGAGCAGCTTTGCGAGATCTCTGCCGGATTTTTCGCCGTTTCCTCGAGACTACGGTTGCGGAATCGGTCTCGACGTATGTTGTAGAGAAACAGGTCGAGGCGGCTGTAGAATCACTTGTGGTTGTTGTCTCAGGTGAAGACTGTTGTACCTACCGAAGATGAGAAGATATCATGATCAAGATGCGAGACAACATACCTGAGCCGCAAGCAGATCTTCAGCACGCTCGTATAACGAAGGCACGGTAATATAATACTCGCGAGCCCAGCGTGACATCATGCGCCCTGGATAGGTGGGAGGATAGCCCTACAGTATGTAAGTCTCATGGTAGGTTGGTGAACGAGGTGACTAACCCACCTCAACCATGAGCGGCGTCCCACTTGCAAGAGTCTCAATCCGTTCCTTCATGATGACGTTCAACCGGCCGTAGAAACAAGGTGCTATAGTCATAGCGTCCGCACCTTCGGCCGTGATCTGAAGCAATTCTTGTTGTAGCTCCATAATATCTTGGTGTAGACCGAGGAAGAGTAAAAGGAAGTCGTTGCGGTCTTGCTGGGTGGGCTCACCTGCGATACACTATCAGCTTGATGAAATTAAAAACGTACATGACGAGGGAGGGGACGCGCACCGTACTCAGCTGCATAGATAGCGTCGATTTCGTACTGACGCGGGATATTGGATCGACCATCGCAATCGCGGAGTTGCTGAGGGAGCTGAGGTGGAGGCCCTGTTCTCTTGACTCCGCTGTCGCGGCGATACTTCGGCATGGTGCTGAGTTGATGGGCGGGAGATCTGGGACATAAAAGATCAGTACACAAACTGCGCAGAAATTTGGTAGCTTACCTGATGCACGTGAGGTTGTAGCGGGATATTTGTATGACTGTTTTACAAGACAGAGTTCGCCCTCACCACGTTCCCCCGGTAACCGCCTACATCGCACATATCACATCCCAACTATGTTCAGATACAGTAGTCGACTTTACAGAGGATACTATAAGAAATAACGGAAATGAGAGGCGAGAGGGTAATGCGACAGTCCACATTCCAAGCAGTGTGCCTGAGGGTGACAAAAATCGCAGTTCATTCGTCCTAGAGTAGACTTCAAGATTGAGCGAAGTGAAGCAACTCATCTCCTCTTCCACAAACCTTGGGGATAAACTGTCTGTACGGCTCTTGGTGGAATCACCATTTGCGTCTGTACGGTGACTAGCACTTGAACATATTAACGTCCCGCAAATTCCTTTCACACTGCTTCTGCAGCCCTATCAGAAACTCTACGCCATTCGAACTGTTACGTCATGATCCAGTCTAGTAAAAAGAGGCTTTGGGAGTGATAGGCGCATGGCCATCCTCCGGTGAATGTCTTTGGCAAAGTGTGCAATCTTCCAGCAACAACAACACAAATCGGAATCGGCGTGCGACTTGTCGTACATCACGCTTTGCGTGTAGTAGCGGCGGTCCTTTCAGCTGTCAACATGGCGATGTTGTACTGAAATACTGTTGCCCGCAGCAGAGCATTCCAAATCAAAGCTTTTTCACTATCTCTTTTGATTCACAACAACGTAGCGCCTTTGGTGCGATGGGCGCGGGTATACCGGATATAAGGGCTGGGCGTGTCGTGCTCAGAGTGCACCCAGCGAGTCTTTGCTCATCTGGTCATGGGCGTAACATGAGAAGCAATAGAACATATGGCTCGCAATGGGAAAGATGAAAGAAAGGTAGGTGTTGAGGGTAAGCGTTGGCTGACCCTGACTGCTAGACGTCACCATCGGAGGTTGGCGGCTTTTTCCTCCGATGCATCGCCAAGATGACAGGAACGCCCCAAGCGGCGTCAGTCAGCATTATAGTTCATGTCCTGGGGAAGTGATGGCGTATCGCGATCAGCTATGTTTTATTGAATGGCACGCTGCTCTCGTATTCTCGTGACGCGTGTCGCTCAGCGATCACGAAGCTGCGCCACACCAGGAATGCCTACGCGCGTCTCGGTTGGGTCTAGGCTTGTCGCATCCCCTGAGTGCGGGCTGACGCTCGCAACGCGCTTTTTTTGACATCGGGCCATTGCGATGGGGTGAAACACGTTTTGGACATCTGGACATTTGCGATATCCATCTCTGTCCGCTCCCCTAGCTACTAGACAGACAGACGGATGCTACGCAACAGACGCTAGCGACCATGTCGTCTTCGTACCGGAAACACATGCCGCGTCCGGCACGCCTCCTCTTCAGCGTCCTGCTCCTATACGGCTTCTTCTGGATCAAGGGATGGCCTCGCACTTACGACGACGAAGAACTCCCCCCGAGCAAGCGGCCGCAGCAAGAATCGAACCTCGGCCCACACATAGTCGACCATGACCAGCTCGTCGTCGCCGTCACCACGACCGCAAACAACGTGTACAGCAAAGTCGCACCCCTCATCCTCAACACCGACGAGCGGGACCATGGCACATTCCTGCTCTTCTCAGACCTCAAAACAGAGATTGGGAGGTGGCCGGTATTCGACGTCATCTGGCGGTACGGACCTGAGTTCATACAGAAGACGGAGCAGCTGGAACGATACCGTGCTCAGGTCGACTCCGCGCGGAGGAGCATACCTCTGACCAACTTGAAGAAGCCGGATCCAGAGGAAGAAAGGAGAGACATGAACATACTGGACAAGTACAAGATCCTCGAGACCATGGCGTCCGCGTGGGAGTACCGGCCAGACCGCAGCTGGTATGTCTTTGCCGGCGACGAGACGTACGTCAACAGGCCGAACCTACTCGACTGGCTGAGCCAATACGACCCGGCTTCGATGCACTTCTTCGGCAACCCGCCCGCACCCCCGACGTCGCTTGTCCCCGACCCTTTTGCTGCTGGCGGTACATCCTTCATTCTCTCCAGGCAGGTCATGGTGGAGTTGTTCAAGAATCGCAAAGATTTCATCCAAATGCGGCGGGAGCACATTTATGAACATACAACAGCGTTCGATCTGGTTTCCAGCGCCCTGCAGGCCGAACTCAAGCTTGAGTTCACTGTTGTTTGGCCTGGTATTTCTGGCTTTGATCCGAGCACCGTGCCGTTCTCACCTGCTATATGGTGCGAGCCTGTCCTGATCATGCACCACGTTACCCCAGATATCGGCAGCGATCTGCTCAAACTCGAGAAGGACCGACCTTCCGACCAACCCAGCCTACGCTTCGCTGACCTCTGGTACCGCTTCATGACCCCCGAGAACCTGAACTATACGCGTGATGACTGGGACAATCTGTCGTCCGAGTCATCGAACGGACGATGGAACATCCTCTTTGAAGGCCAACACCCGGACGCCGACCGAGCTAAGAGTGGGGAAGAGTCGCCAGAGGCATGCCAGGCGTCCTGCGACAACAGCAAATACTGCGTTCAATGGTCCTACTCGTCGATACCCCAGTATAACTGGAATGACAATCCACAGACCAAGTGCCATCTTAGCAGCAGTATACGCTTCGGAACGCACAAAGGTCCACAGAAGTTGAATATTGATGGAGAAACGAGCACGCTCACTTGGAAGAGTGGGTGGAAAAAGGAAAAATTCAAAGAATGGGCGAAGCAGCAACGGTGTAAGGAGCAGCATCAGTAATTCGAGAGTATTGTCTTTTTCAGCGTTTTAGCGGTATTCATATTCAACA
This sequence comes from Alternaria dauci, assembly GCF_042100115.1. Lineage (NCBI taxonomy): Eukaryota > Fungi > Ascomycota > Dothideomycetes > Pleosporales > Pleosporaceae > Alternaria > Alternaria dauci. The sequence continues at coordinate 2,479,163 of NC_091273.1, forward strand.
AAAGTCAACCAAACTCGGGTCCCAAGTGTCTTCTCAGGCCACTGTTCTATGCATCTCAGCTTCTTTGATTCTACTCGCTTTCTCCTTCATCATTGTTTGATCTTCATTGCTGACTGCGGACCTGCACATTTCCTATCCTTTGTTAAGTTTCCAGCAAGTGTCAAGGCAATTGCTTATTAGTGGCTGTCTATACAGCCCTACATCGCACTTGAACATTTATACAGCCACGCTTGGAGCACAACGCTGGGCTGCACTGATAGCAGAGACTAAAGAGACTGGCGATGCACGCCCTCGACACGATGTGAAATAGAATCTTCATCGAGGAATACGATGGCTGCGAGGAAATGAAAGATGCACATTGTATTGCATTCAACGCTTCGGGTGTCTGCATTATCATTGCTGCTGCGTTCTCAGCAACTATATTCACTGGCGCGGTGCTGATAAATAAATACTATGGGTTTCTAATGATAATACAACACTCCACACGAACGCACGGAGTCGCCCACAGTGATGTGTTTGATGCAGCCATTCTTGGCGCGGGGAGATTGTTAGAGTACACGTCTGCGCCACTGCAATTGTTTTCGCTCGAGAGCTTATCCCATTCGTGTTTTTATTCGCGAGTGCAGCTTGCGCTGCAAAAATACTCTAGTAATCGTTCTGAATCAATCACGTGCTCTCGCTTGTGCAGATTGGCTGCCTCATCCTTGTCTAGACGACCAACGCTCCTGTAGCCTTCCAGGCTGCATCTCTCCAGCCTTGCCGCTAACAATTCCCCATCGCCGACTCCTTGGTCATCACGCAGACGAGATCGCGCGACGTTTAGTGCTTTCCTGCATGCCTCATCACAGATTGTGAGTATCGGGCTGAAGCGTCCCAGCGGCGTCCGGTGGCCAGACGCGCCGCGCGATTTACAACAACAAAGGTCCGTGATCCCTAACAAACTGGCCTGACAATGGACGCAATGGACGCAATGGAGAACCACGTTGAAGTATCTTCTTCACGATCTTCCGTCTCCCCCGAACCCCAAAAAATGACGCTTGAAGCCATCACAAATTTGATGGCCAAATACGGCGGCGATGTCTATCTCAATGCGCTGCCATCAGCGGATTCCATGACCTGGATAGAGCCTTCAGAAGGCGAGGAATCCCCGACTCTGGTGGTTGGGAGCATATACAGTCGCAACGTGCTTGCTTATATGTCGCCACGCGGGGATGGCGTTGAGGAGGTCCGCTATTGTCTGAAACATATTGGCGATGGTAGGCCGCCTTCGGCACTGGAGCAGATCACTTGTGAAGAACTCTTGCAAAAGCCTCTTGTCGCACCGTTTAGAGACTTTGCGTGCGGGTCGAATTTCAAGAAGCGGGTGCTTAGCATGACAGTCCGCTATTATTTCCTATCACGAGGTTACCTAGGCAGCATTGACGCTTGGAACGACGACTTTGCGAAGCGATATTCGGCTATGTTGAGGAAGATGTCCTGGATTTGTGATGGGCAACCAGTCCTCCATAGAACCATGGAGGAAAGCCCGGAGCCGGAAGATGCAGATAGTGCATACGACTTTCCATCAGATGGCGGAAATGGCGAGCTAAACATATCAAGGAGCAATGTCGCGGAGCAGCAAAACTCTATCGTGGGAACTTCAACTCGATGGAACAACGAGCCAAACCCGGATTTACGCTGCCTGCGGGAGTACCTCGAACAACACAATACGTTGTATCTTCTAGACAACATTCCCGATGCTGACGATGTCAAGTTTGTCGATCAAACATACATTCTCGAAGCACAGCCCAAGAAATTGTTTGTAGGAAGCCATGCAAAGTCAGGAGACGACATCTATGCATATATGGTGATGCTACAGCAGCGCGGCTTCCATGAGATCCGATTCTACGTGGAGACCGCCAACGGATACAAAACAATGATACCTGCTGAGACGACGGGCAAGCAGCGTTTGTTGCATCCTTTCAGCAAGACATATCCCAAGACTGCTGGACCCAGCGAGCCAGCTGATAGGGCCCGATTCACGCTTATGATAAAGTGGTACTTTATCGCCGCCGGAGTTGCAACGGATTGCGTTCTCAGAGAGACCAAGAACTATCCTGGGCGTTTTCGCTTAGCACTAGAATACATTGCCGACCAATTAGGGCCCGCTGCCGTCAAATCCTCGAATTTCATTGCAAAAGGAGATGCTATACCCGATGATCGTAGCGAAAGTTCCTGCGCTCCAGAAGGAATCGAGGTCCAACCTGCACCGTCCCGCGAACCACGACCCAAGGTACCTCGCTTCCCACTCCCCTATGCTCGCAAATCGGCTCCCTCGAGAGGAAACTACGTAGCCTCTATGAAATCATCAACACAACTACCGCATAGGAAAAACTCGTTCACGAAGACGTCTACCTCCGAAGAAATTGCTCTGCTAAACGTCGTGCCGCGCAACGGTAAGCGCTCAGCCGAAGACGAAACATTTGAAAATCTTACCAGAATGATTTTGCAACAGTCTGATCTTACCGCACAACTGAACTATGTCGATCATGATCTGGATGTCATGGACGCGCGATTGGAGGCCTTTAAAGAAAAGTGGAAACGGGAGCGTGAAGAGTTGGAAAAGAAAAGAAGCCAGATTGAGGAAGAAAGGAGCGCCGTAAGGAACCTGTTCAAAAAGCAGAAGTTGCTAGATGCTCAAGAGGATTGATGGGCGTTTGATGGACTTTTTCCCTTTTGCGGATCAGTTGGCATGCCAGGATAATGCAGATTTTGGCTGACATGAACACACAATAACCAGGTGTTTGAACTCAGTAGTAATACGGCATAATTGATCTTACATTGTATGGGAGCTTCACCGTTGTCGGGCTTCTCCCACGGACCTTTTTTCCGAATTCGCTGCATTCGCGAAACCAAGTTCATCAGGCGACATGTGCCCATCGCAAACGGATCCGGGGATATGTCTTCAAGATGCTGCCCATGCGTCAAAGCAGATGATAGGCCTATCGACATATCGAGCGTCACCCCTGGTCCAGTAATAAGATCCACTGATTGAATCGCCGTTCAGAAGCCCCCACGTATACATGGACGTGTCAACCGCAATCGCGATCGCCGGTTGGTTAGGCTGCAAGAGCTTCTGAGACCCAACATACAGTCACAAGATCTCCTAACCAACGCTCACAGGTGAGTGTGGTAACCTCTGGAGGTGATTGAACAGCAGCAATTGACAATCAGCTCGATGGACTGCGCATTCATTTGACGCACCCCACTTCAAGTCGATATTCTAAAGAAAGCTACTACACCGCCTGCTGCAGCAAACATCGTTACTTCCAAGAACTCAGACCAAGATGGAGTATGGAGAGCGATTACAAACGCCGAAAATCGTCAGAACAAGAAGGGAGACTCCACTCACGTTATCGTTGGCCTATCATATCCACCGCCAATTCATAGTAATTCCGCGTCTCAAGCAACTCCCAAGGAAACAAACGGTCCCGTAAGCCGCCAGCTACTAAGCGAATCATTCTCCGCAGGCTGTTTACAACGTCGTAGCCTCAGAGGGACGATGATTGGTCCATATCGTTGACGTTCAGCACACAATCATTTGCTGATCTAGAATGGCAGAGCAAACGCAACTCGCGGTGACGTCGACTTTCGGAACTGATGTGTCATCTCGAAGAGCATTGATAGCTGTTCGAGGTCACCTCGGCATGGAGTCACTACGGCTGTCTTACACCAGTCAAGTAAGTCTTGAAAGACTTTCGTCTTTGCCTTTGCTTCAACCCAAAATTTTCTTCTGCTTTACCCAACCCTTTCTCGACGATGCCGCCCGTACGTGGGAAGGCCCGCAAGGCTCCTACCATAGACATCAGTGACTCGTCAAGCCAAGCATCCGAGGATAACGTGCCCCCAAAAGAGCCTTCAAAAGGAAATCGCGTTGCTCTACACTTCGCTGCCAAGAATCCAGATAGGCCGGATGCGAGGATGAACGGTCAGTACGGGATGTTCTCGCAGTGCAGCCCGCACTCCCCGCCCTTGCCGACTAAGATGCCAGCGAAGCGTAAGAGGGCGTCTATGGATAAACGAGAATCTGGAGTTAATAAGAAAATAATAGCGGCTAGGACACGTGCAAGAACCAGGGTTTCGAGAATGGAAGAGGAGTCAAGTGAAGAGAGAGAGGAGAGCCCGTTGTTCGAGCCAGAAGAGAGTCGGGATGTGCACATCCAGGGAGATATGGATGCCGACGCTGTCATGTTGAGCCCTCCATTGACATCGGCGTCTGAGGATCTCCTGCCAAACGGCAGAAAGGGTCGAAGTGTTGCTGGTGTCATCCCTCGTAGTTGCAGCAAAAGACCAATCATCATCGAAAGCGGGTCGTTGAGCTCTAACTCCGATTCCCACTCTGATACAGGTTCCAACATCCTCGTTTCGGCACAGCCCGATCCTACAACCAAGGTGTTGCGGGCATTTCTAGATCTTTCCCCTCTATCCGGAGACTGCTCTCGCATCGACGAATACATCGACGTCCTCGACAAGCTGGCCGCCAAAAACACCGCGATGGGTGCAACCAAACAGTATACCGACGAGCTCGCCAACGAAGAAGCCTCCATTACGCTCGCTATTGAAGGTATTCCCGCCGAGCAGAAGCAGCAACTCGCCGCCATTGCTCAAGCCTGCGCTAAAGGTATCCAGGCCGACATGGCAACTCCGAGCATAGCTACCGATATGTCTGCCATTCAAGCAGCCATCGAGACAAGCAATAGGGAGGCTGAGGTCTCGCGTCAAAGTGTGCTTGATTTGACGAAGAAGAAAGGGGAAGAGCTACTTGCGAAACGACTGGAGGTGCGCCGCAAAAGAGAAGATGCGTTGGAGGAGTGTAAGGCAGAGGTCAAACTTGGCACCCAATCGCTCCAGGAAACGAGGAGACGTTTGGAAGAAGAGGGTGGTATGGCCATGATGGTTGAGCTTGGTAGGAGGATTGAGAGATTGGAAGGTGCAGGAGCGAAGAACGATCGGAAGGCTTCTGCGAGATGGGGTTAAGTTTGTGGTTTGGCTAAGTCCCAGTTATATATACATTGGTCTACTGGACATGAGGCTGCCGTCCTAGAGGGTTCTCAGCCCGATTACGGATTGTCTGTTAGACAGCACTACACTTATCTTTCGATTGACAACATCTAGTCTTAATAAGCTATATATCAATCATGAACACCTTTTCCTTGCGACCGACCAGCATAACGTGAGAATGAGTGGCTATCAGATAGCATAGTCACGTTCAACAAACAGCACAGCAATATACAAACTTTAGTATAGAAATTGATAATTGAACGAGTAAACTGATGATCTGACTGTCATTCCCTCTAACCATGACACTCTCTCATAGCACTCTCCTTGAACGCCTTATAACCGATGCTAATGACCACAGACAAAGAAGAGAAAAAAAACGCGTCACTCATCAGAGCACGCACACTACATATGATCCAGCTAAACCTCCACCTCTACCTCCGCCTCAGCCATGACCTGCTCCCCCTCATCCAACATATCCAACACCTTCTTCAGCCCACCAACCATGTCATTCGCCTGGCCCACCAACAACAACTTCTCCGCATTCGCCGGCAGACCCAGATACGTAGGCGGCTCACGCTCAGGAAGATCGTTGACCCAGCCCATGAACTCCTTCCAGCTAGTCGTGGTAGGTAGTTCGAGCCCCTCGCTATGCTCAGTATCTTTAACGATCTTGAAGTTGTCTTCGAACGCGGCGGGCGTCATGCAGGCGTCGACAAGAGAAGCGAGTATGCGCCAGTCTTCTGCGTCGTCGATCTTGCCGCCGTACATCTCGGTGATGAGGATGCGGAGCATCTCCCATGGGATCTTGGTGGGAGCAATGTTGGATCGGCCCTGCGCGATAGTGTCGATCCAGGTGTCGATGATGAAACTGCAGCATTCGTAGTCACTGTCGTTAAACTCCCAGAAACCCTTCCATCCCAGTGTAGGTGCGTATCGGAGACGCTCTTGAATGACCGCATGGAGGAAAGACAAGAGAAGATAGACACGCGCCTTCTCCACAGGTGGCTTGTTAGCCTTCTCGGCCAAAGAAGATAGTGAGTCTTTCATGTTGGCACGAACTCCGGCAGGCTGCTCGTAAGATAGAACACGAGAGGCGCGCAGAAGGTTGACTGGGATCTTTGGACTGGACTCCATCGACAGGAAGAGGCGGAAGTCAGGGTTGGGCTTGAGAGCTTCGAGACGCTTCTCGAGTGATTGCAACCACTGAGGAGCAAGATGGACGTTCTTGACAAGGACCCAGTTTCCTGTGGTGGCGGCGTTGGCGATAGCTTTGTCGGCTGACGCGGCACCTTCGTTGGAACCCATGGCAATGTTGGAACAAATGACCTGTTCCCTCTCTACAAGATTGTCGACCTTGTAACTTGCGTCGAATCCAGGGCTGGAGCTGAGCGCCACCGGTGTGACCGCGTTGACTTGCTTGACGATGTCGCCCAGATTACCACTTGCATCTAAGATGCCCTTGCCAAATACCTCGGTGACGAAACGCTCAACAGCGGGCACGAAGCGATCCACACGGAACAGTTTGACCAGGATGAGAGCTCGCAGGAGCTTGTCGAATTTGGTCAGATCCTCTGGCCAAGCCTGCGGTACGTGTCGTTCTCCCATCTCTTCGTTGAGGAAAGCGTCCCAAGCGCTGTCTTCGATCTTCTCCAGCTCCTCCTTGAACATTGGGATCTTGCTCGCACGCTCCATGGCCTCTTGCTTGCGTTCAGTCTCGGTTGACACGTCGATACCCTTGAGGTCAGGGTCAAGAATCTGGTCGATGTGTGACTTGTCCATCTTGTAGGGCGCTGCTTGCACGAGGAGCATAGCGAATGTGACACGGTCCTTCTGTAGCAAGGAAAGCGATGTGCGACGGTATGCATCCACGAAGAGCTCGGTGACAATCTGCTCGATGCGGGCAGCATAACCCGTGGTAGAACCATTACGAACCTTGTGCAGCACAGCCTCGAAGATCTGAGTAAAGTATTGGAGCGAGAACTGGTAGAAGTGATTGAGATGATGCAGTTGCTCCAACACAGCGAAGATAGCTGCGCAAGAACGAGCCACCACGGTGTACTCCTTGGTGATGTTCTCCACCTCGGTCATGACGCCAGTTGTCTCGGAAACCTTGTCTGAGATATCCTTAGCCTCCTTCTTAAGCGTCTCGAGCGTTTCGATGACGCGGTCGTCATCCAGAATGTTTCCGCGCGACTCGTTGAGGGCTTGGAGCAACCGCTTCTCGAGCTGACGAAGATGAACTGCAAACTCTCCTTGCATCTTGATGAGGTTGGAACGGCGCTCATCGACATCGGGTCGCTCGGATTTGAGGACTTCGTTGAGCGTCTGTGTCTGCAAGCTGCTCTGCGTGACCGTGAAGTTGACAAATGTGGTACGACTGCAGATATCGGGAGCAAAATTGGCTGAGGGATCGCGCGTCGAGAGGTACAAACGGAAAGCCGGCGAAAAGTCAATCTCCTGCTTGCCTAGTTGAATGAGTACACGACCTCCAGTCTTCTGATACTCTTTATTGAGAACATGATTGAGGATAGGGTCCAGATGTTCGGTGTCCTGGATTAAGATGGGGTTACCGAAACGCAGGGAACTCTCAAGCTGCTTTGTGAATGAGTCGTCCAGGAAACTAGTTATTGTGAGACGGCGGTCCTTGCATTCGTTCTGCAAGAACTCTGTTGTCCTGCCAGAAGGATCGATGATCAACGGGTAACGGTTGAACCTCTCGAGAATGATGGCGTTCTCAGTACAAAGGTCGTCCACTGGTAAACCATTGTGTTGCCAGTTCAGGCGGTCATCAGCAGTCGATAGGTACTCCGTGAATGGGTTCGTTGGCTTGAAGCTGATTCCAGAGTGCTTGAGATGATCGTACCAGTCTTCCGTAAGAGCCTTCCTGTACTGCTGATCGTAGTAACCGGCATAGGCAATGAACGCAGCCGCCACCAAGACGTCACCGACGATGGTATCAATCTGGGAGTCGAATGACTTGCTGCTCTCTTCCCATCGAACACGCTCAGAGGACAAGCTGTCGAGAAGGCGTACACTGCGATCGACCTTGAACTGAACAGTCGCCATCTCTGTCTTGATAGCCTGGGTCTCGCTGATCAAAGCGGCGTACTCGGTCTTGTATCGGCCAATACTCTCCTCGAGGTTCTGGATGAGGAGCTGGGTTTCCTTCGCACCCTCTTCCGTCTTCTGTAGTTCCACTTGCAGCTGATCAACTTCAGCACGTAGAGGTCCGACTCGGTCGAGAATGTCTGAGTAGGTGACTTGAGCAGACACCCACTGTACAAGAGGACCACAGGCCTTGGAAGCGCGGTTGACCTTCTCGAAAGTGAAGTCCTCTTGAGAAAGGTATTCCTTCTGCATTTTCCTGCGGTGAGCTGCCGTCATCTGCCTCTCGTTGTCGAACTGCACGATACTCGCGATGAAGTCGTCACGCCTAACAATGGAAACAATAGTCTTCCAACTGTCAGGCTTGTGTCCAAGAATCGTGCAGACAGCTTCCAGCGCAAGCTTGACACCAGCGGGAGGGTTCTGCATGGATCGGACTTCCGTCAGATGTTGTCGCTTGATGTTTTGCACACTCTTCTGTGCCTCCAAAACAGCCGGCTCAGCAGCCGCCAAGTCATTCTCCACCACCTCTTGTCGCAACTGAATCTCCTCCTTATCCTTTGCAAGTTGCGCTTGCATCTTGATCGACCCAGCTTTCTTCTGTTCCGCCTCGTTCTGATCCGCAATCATGCGCTGCAGCTTCTCGTTTGCTTCAGCATCCTTCTTAGTGAGCTGTGTCTGCTTCTCGGCAAGACTTGCTCGCAGTTCCTTGACCTTGTCGAATGTCTCACGAAGCTTCTCCAGACCGACGTTGAGATGACGCTGCTGTTCCTCGAGGTCTTCGCGCTTCTCGTTGTAGAGCTTGACATACTGCGCAACGAAGTCCAGGAAGTGACGCGGCGTGAGGTACATCTTCCTATTTTGTGTCTTCTGCAACTTCGCGTTCTTGCTGCGTAGTGAGTGGTGTACTGCGACCATGGCGTTGACCACGCTCTCGCGATGAGATGGCGGGAGGGTAAGTCCACGATAGGCGACCGGAATGCTGTCCGGTGCGACGTAGTTTGCGCGGTCGAGATCAACAGACTGTGTAAGCTCGGAACTGACTTGGTACAGAGCCTGATCGGACCAGTCTCCGAACCAGTTAAGTACGCAACGATTGAAAAGAGCAGGACTGGTAGCCGCCTTCGATGACAGGCCCTCCTCGGGAGGGTTCATAGTAAACACCACGTGGAGGTTCTTGACAATTTGCTCCGTGAACCACTTGTACAGCTCTTCCTGCGAGTCAAGAATGATACCTTGTCGCTGCGCACCCTCCTTGATAGCAGTAAGCAGAGAAGCATACTCATCACCCTCAAACAAACCAGGAACCTCCGCGTTGGCCAAGAGGGTGTTCATACGTTCGAGGAAACCGGAGTCAAGAACGTTGGCCTCGTCCATGATGAAGCAGATCTTTTCGCCCTTGCAACCGCATCGTCGAAGAACGGTACGCAAATCTTCGTCGAAGTCTTCGCCAGAGTACTTTCCATGGACCTTGATCTGGTAGACACTCAGACCGTTCATCCAGGCGACAAAGCGCGACAGTGTCGTCTTTCCGGAGCCGCTGACACCGATAAGAATAAGATGACCTTGTGGTTGACGGAAAACACGGTCGATGCGGAGGACATGCTCGAGCACATCATTGAACAAAATGAGCGGTACATCCACCTCTTCCTCGCAGAAGGTTCGGAGACGAGCCTTGACGAACTCTCGGAGTTGTTCGCGCTCAACCGGCACGTAGTTCTTGGATAGCCAGTTGGAGAAGAGGATTGGGCCACCGAGAGCTTTCTCCTCGTCGATGGTAGGGAAGTGTTCAGCCGCAATACGGTGGACGCATTCTTCAGTCCACTGTCTCTCTTCCTCTGCAATGAGTCGATCCTGGAACAAGCGTAATGCCTCGTGTGCCCAGATACGGACAAGACCCTCAATTGGCAAGCTTTCAAGTGGTCGAAGAGCTTCGTAGATACCACGCACCCATCGAGTAAGTTCACGAGGCGAGTAAACGTAATGTGGTTGTATGTCTGGCGTGAAGCGCTTTTGAGACTCTGCGTAGAGCTGTACCATGGCCCTAGTGAGAGCGTCTGCGTATCCTCGTAGAGTCGGGATGATCTTGAGCACGGCAGTATTGAAGGTACCGTAAATCTGCAGGAGCGATTGCTCTCCAGGATAATCGACCATGATAAGCGGCGCATGACGCAAGAATCGGAGCCCCATTGGTGTACGTCCAGCATCGGTGGGAGGGTTACAGGCGCCAACAAATTGTATGCGATCGAGAGTAACCCAAGTCTTGTCAGAAGTTCTCCAGAAACCGTTGTGCTCAACCAACTGCCGCAAGAAGGAGATCGCTCGCTGAGTACCGTACTTGTCTGGTGCAGGCAAATTGATCTCATCGCAGAAGATTACCAGCCAACGACCAACTTGAGTAGGCGTAAGCTGAACACCGTTGAGAGTCTTCTTGTACTCGCAGTATTGCTCGAATGTCTTGATGAGAAGATCCGGTGTGGTCGCACTAGAGAAGTTGAGACCAACAACCTGCATGTTGGGTAGCTTTCGGAGTGCGCTGAACAGTGTCATGGTCTTTCCGGAACCTGGAGGACCGCAAAGCAAGAGTGGCTTGTGCTCTGCAAGCCATGAGTAGAGAACGTCCTCGTGACGGACCGTGTCCAATGTCGGAATGACGACATCAGTTTGAGTGACGGAGTGGGTGTTGACCTCAACATTCGGTACCTGACTCTGCCAAGTGTCCCACTCTGGCTTATCAGGTTTGACATCGTAATCAATCAGTGAAGTAGACTCATTGAGGATGGGGAGCTCCACGTCGGTAAGGCCAGCGATGAGGTCTCCAAATTGCTTGCGCTCCATGAGAGGGCAATCACCAACTAGAGCCCATACCAAAGCAATAAGCATCTTTTTCGCGAGATAAGTCTCCATCTTGTCATCCTCAAGAGAGAAGTCTGGATGCTGCACATTGTACTCCAGAACATTGCGACAAGCCTTGTTGAGCAGAGAGAACAGCGTGTTGAGCGCACGAATGTCGGTGTACTCCATGATGTGCTTGAACTTCCTAGCCATGCTGAGGGCTTTCTCAATGAATCGATCCTGGGTGAGCTTGATGTGCAAGAAGTCGGCGATTAGACCCTGGGTAGTCATTGTCTTCTGAGACATCTGTCCTGGAGCAACCGAATCGTCTTCAATGTCCTCGAACGGTATGGTCTTGAGGTGTTCAATGTAATTCTTGATCATCATATCGACCTCCACAGTGTCGTCGCTGAACCAGACCATACCGCAGCGGGAGACAGTAGCAAGAGTGGCGTACTTGAGGGTCTCAACTTCGAACATGATGCGAACGTTAGACGGTAAGTTGAGACGCTCTCCGTTTGGCAAGGTGAGAAGCTTGTTGTCGTCAAGCACGGAATTCAAGTTCTCGACCCACTCGGGGTCAACGTCTCCGTCGAAAACGATCCAATGGCGCTTGGTGTCCTCACCACGGAGGTTGTCGACAATCTTGCGCAGAATACTAGTGAAAAGACCGTCGGTCCATTCGCGGGTAGTGCTGTCAAGAGTTCCATAGAGCTGCTCCTTTGACATGACCTTGGGGTCGATGACGTGACAGACGCCTTCTACACCCTCTACGGCTTGAAGAGCGGAAAGAAGCGTCCTCCAGGCAGCAGACTTTCCGGATCCGGAGCAACCTACCATCATAACACCGTGGTGCAATTTCTGAATCTGGTAGAGTTGAATGATCTTGGTCATCCAGGAATCGCTGACCACGAGCTTCGACTCCGCGGCGCACTTGTGGATAGCCTCAGTCAGTTTGGTAAGAGGCGCAGGGATATATTCAACACCAGGGAATGACTCTTCTTGAATGGCCATCATGAGCTCAACATCAGAGCGGATGAGCTTTGGTGCCATGGTTTCGCGCAAACTCTGAATGATGATTTGAGGCTCCATGCTCGCTTCATCCAGGGTCTGTGAGTCTTGCTGAGCGGCGATACGGGCTCGCTTCAGACCACCGGAGCTAACAAGCACACTCTTCAGTGCACGAAGACCAAAGTCGTAATGGGCTTGCTTGGAAAGACCCGCTGAGCACCTGTCGAAGAATGGTACGACTTGTTTCGATAGTTCCTTGGCCTGAGAGAAACCTTGGGAGTAGAGCATAACTTCCGCAATAAGCTCCTTGTCGGGCTTGGACATGGCGACACTTCGGAAGAGCTTCTTGAGATTGTCCGGCAAGTTCGATCGACCCGCGTAACCGGGGTTCATTGTAATGAAGACACCAGTGTTGCCGTTGACCTTCAATTGACGACCAATGAGTTCGATCTGGGACTTCTCATCCTCGGCACCCTTCTTGAGACCCAACTGGATGTTCTGGATCTGCTGCGACACAGCTGAAAGAATACGCTCCTCCAAACGATTGAACTCGTCGAAACAACCCCAAGCTCCGACCTGACAGATACCAAGGAAGATACGACCCATGGCCTGGAAATCGAATGTGTCGTCACAGCAGAAGACTAGTGTGAATCGTCCAAGCTGTACACCGAGAGCCTTGACAGATTCAGTCTTACCAGTACCAGCAGGACCGTATGGTGATCCACCAAGTCGTTGGCAGAGCGCCTGGGTGAGAGTGAGGAAGCAGCGGTCGGTAAGAGGTGTGCGCACGAGGCGGTCAGCAACACCCAAGTACTCAAAACCGTAGTCGAGGACTGCGTTTGCCATCTTGATCCTCAGTCGCTGCAAGAGATCATTGCCAGGCTCGTATACATATCGCATGCACAGCAGCCACATGTGGTGGGTGGGTGAGCGAGCGCCAACCTTCTCAAGCTTGTGGATGACATCTCGCTGGTGGACGAACTCGGTGATAAGATCCTCGCACTTGCGGCGTTGGATGGGTTCAAGATCGCCCAGAACAGCCGTAGCGAGCAACTTCAGAACATTGACTTGTTTCTCATACAACTGAGGCAAGGTCGTTCCCTCCTCCGCGAGAGACTTTTCCACGGCATGAGTCCACGCAATTTGCGTTCCCAGGACGACCACCTGCGTAGGGTATTTGGCGATGTAGTCGGTGAAAGCCTGAGCATCCATCATGTCCGGTTCGATGAGCTGAGCAAACTCCTCGTAAGCTTCGAAGGTCAACTCAGCCAGCGTAGTCTTCATGTTGGCCTCTAGTGCACCCAGCCACTCGTTGATCCTAGGTGTCTTGACAAGTGAGATCTCTTTGCGGAGTGTGACCTCTTCCCCTTCCTTAGACGTAAACCCTTGGATCACGCCATCCTCGTCCGTGATAAGTCCAGAGATACCCGCGAACATCTTGCGCAAGTGTTTGGCAATACGGAGGACATCGTTGCTGTTACCGATGATTTCCAGCAGGTCTTCGTCACCAACAAAATAGAAGCGAGGGAATGACACACGCTCGCGCTCCAAGTACTCTCCAAGAGCCTTCTGGATCTTGTTCAAGAGTTCAGCGAGGCGCTCCAATGACTTCTGCACACCAGAGATGTTGAGGACTTCGAGCACGAAAGGCTGTCGCGATACCTTCTTCATGACAGACAAGAACTCAGAGTTGATGTTCTGGAAACGAGCCGACTCCATAGGCAAGAGGTGCTTGATGTCAGCATTGCCAGTGAACACACCCTCCAGGTAAACCCATTGGCGTTGTACATCAATCCATACGTCGAACAGGACATGCACGCGGTTGAGCTTGTCCTCCCAAGACGATGCTTCTTCCTCAAACTCCTTGTAATAAGGCGAGTGGCGCATAGCCTGCAACGAGTTGAGGTTCTCGCTGCACTTGGCGAAAAGGTCGTCCCATCCCCTGATGAGACGGCACTTGTTCTGGTAGTTGACAAGCTCCAGAGCATAGTTCTGCCAGGTCTCGCGAACCTGCTTGAGGAATTCTTCAAGTGCCATCTCACCAGCCGCCTGAGTAATGACATCTCGGATGATCTTCTCGCTAGGACCAAGCTTGAGGTCCCAAACGTCACCAAGGGTCATGGATATGGCTGAGTAACGCTTGTGTGGTCTCAGGTTCTTGAAAATCCTAACCCAATGACGCTCCTTGACGGCATCAGAACGCAGCTCTGCAAGGATGGCATTCTCCTTGAGAAGTTGCTTCAGTGTAGTCTGGACATATTCGAAAGCCTGGTACTGTCGCATCCGACTAGGCATATCCTTGGTCATCTTGAGTAGGTTGTCAAGATTCTGTCGCAGCTTGCGGGGCTGGATGCTGGTCCACAACACCTCACGGAGGTCGTCGATGCTGGCCCAGATCGTGCCAAGCGCAGACCAAACAGACTTGAAGTCTTGCACTTCCTCCAGCAGGGTCTCCAGTGCGTTTTCCGGAGATGGTGGCAATCCAAGAGCTTCCTTGGCTTTGGAAATGTTGCTGGACTCGTTCTGCAGCTGATTGAGCTTCTGGTCAAACTTGGCCAGGATGGCGGAGGCATCAGCTGGCGCCAGGTTGCCTGCGACGGGCTTGTCTTCAGCCCACTCTCCAGTGATGTCCATGATTTTCTGGTTGACGACCTTGTCCTCCGCAGCAATCTTGGCGCGCAAAGCATCTGCTTGATCATTCGCGATCTTGGCCTTCCTCTCCAAGACCTCGTTCAGCGTCTGCCACTCATGGTCGATTTGCTCCATCTGCAGCCAGTCAGAAGGAAACTGGTAACGTTGGCGCGCCAAAGTCGCTTGGCCCTGACGGAACGTAGAGATTTCTGGCTCCCACTCAAGGACCTTCCTCTTGCATTGCTGCACAGTGGTGATGAACGACACAGCCTGAGCAGTGGACGAGGCCTCAAGTGTCTGCATCTCGAGATCCTTGCGTGCTTTCTCAATTTGCACATACACGTCGTTCATGCGCTGGCCGAGCCTGCTAGCGAACTTGGTAAGGATTTCCTGCTGCCATTGGTCGTACTTGGCGTTGACCTTGACTTGCACTTGGTCGTAGTCGACAGTGACGTATCCGAACTGGCGACTGATATCTGAGTTGTCAAATGTAGCGCGAGTCTTACGGATCTCCTGAAGAAGCTGTAACCATCGGGAGAGATCCTCGCCAAGGATGTCGTATACGTGCTCGGACTGCAGATCCCATAGAGACTGGAATTGAAGCCACTCGTCGACATAAGATGAGATGTCACGGAGCTTGCCCTCGACGGCGCCATAGACTTCGATCAACGAATCGGTGCATCGGCTTGGCAGGTCGGAGAATTGGCTGACAGAGGTGTCATTGGTTGCTTCAAGTCGGATCTCGTATCGTGAAGCCTTGATCTTCTGAAGAGTACAGATGATGGCGAGCCATTGCTGAAGTTGCTCAAGCCAGCTTGCCCGGGCAAACTCCACTGGCGGGCTGAGGTAGATGACTTGGTTTCGCATAGTAATCTCAAGAGTCAACCGTGCAAGAGTCGGCTTGACTTCGGGTACCTCTGTCGAGACGACTTCGCTGACAGGACGTCGTTTTCCGTCTTCTTCGTCGACATTGTTGAAGACTTCAATCCACAGAGCGATAGCTCGGCTAAGACGGACCAATAAGATGGACTCGATGCGCGCGTTCATGTCAGACACCCAAGAAGCAAGGTTGGCGTAGCTTTCGAGGTTAAGCTGGTCAATGGACTTCTGAATGGTCTCTAGGTTTTGTTGGAAGGCCTCCTTGGTGTATGGGCAAGTCTCCAGGTCCTTTAGCGATTTCTCGACCGCAGCATTGATATTGACAAGTGTTGCGACCTTGAGTTGGAGGAGCGATGTTGTAGCCGCAAAGTCACGGACAAACTGGACATGCTTGCTCTCGCTACGAACGCTGCCACCTCCAACGGGGAAGCCAGATTGTCGGACGTGGAGATCGTAGGCGTGAACGAAAGACTCCCACTTGAGAGGAACACCTTTGCCTACGAGTGCTTGCACCTCATTAACATAGTTGTTGAGCAGAAGAGCAACCCCGCCCATCTCAGCAATGGAGCGCAGGGTCTGAGTGTAGGTACGGACGCTCTCCATGAGACTAACAGCGTATGGGTACACACGCTTGGCCTCCTTCGAGATGTTGTTGATGCCGTGAGGCACTTGGTAGCCGCGCCATGTCAGGTTGCGAACCTCCTTGAACAGCGCGATAACCTGCGCGTCGAAGTTGACATTCAGCTCCAAGATGTTTCCTGCAGCGCGATTCCTGCTGACAAGGAAAAGACGTCCAGAGATCTGGAGTTTCCTCCTAGCCACCTCTTGAAGCCACGACTCGAAGATCGGTCGAGTGTCGAGCTTCTTCTTGAACATACTGCTCTCAGCCTGGAGCTTCTGACCTTCAGCATGAAGCGCCCAGTCCTTACCCAGGATGTCTTCGACCTTGCCCATGTAGCTCTCCAACTGTGTTTCAATCTGTCGAGCCCAGATGACAGCGCCGGAAACTGGAGGGAAGTCGCGCAGCTGCGCCATGGCATGGGCTTCGGAGTTACCGTACTGACGCTTGAAGCGCTCATGAAGTGCCAAGATATCTTGCTTGACGTTCTCAATGAGTTGCGTCTGGTATTCGGAAATGGCGCCCCGAATCTTCGGTCGGACGAAGAGCGGATTGAACTTGGAGAAGACGCGGAACATCTCACTGGCGGTCTTGGCGGTACCAAGACGGTCTCTTAGCCTAGCGATGATGGAGTTCTCGACACGAGAAGTACGCTCGTTGTATTTTTGCTCTGCTTGCTCGAAGAGGCGTGTGCCTTCAGGTGAGACGTCGAGCACATCGACGTCCTTGAGAACATCGTAGGCTTCCTTGACCTCCTTTACGGCGTCCACGTCACCAATCTCCTCGATGATGACCGCCTCCTTGGCTGGGGCACTCTCGGACAAGGAAGACTGCGAACCGAGGACGTTGACTATGGTTCGCTGGAGCTGCTCGTGGTTCTTGCGGAATGTCGTGATGTAGCGAATGCGCTCTTCCGTCTCTTTGTGCCTAGCCGCAATCTTGATCGGGATGAACTTCTCGTTCCTTCGTCTCGTCACTTCACGAGCAACATTGGTGAACTCCTTGACGTTCTCCTCCCATGTACGCCAGATGCTCTCCGCCACAGCCATGATGGCCTGGAACTCAGGGTAATCCATGTGCATGAGTGTCTTGCCGTGTAGGAGATTATGGAGCTGCTTGTCGAGGTCGCCGGAAATAGCTTCAACGAGAGGGAGCGCTCGGCGGACAGGGTAAGGGCAGATACGAAGCTTCTTGTTCATGTGGCTGAAGATGGACTGAATCGCTTCCTGTACTGCTTGTAGTGAGGTTGAAGACAACAGCTGGTCGAGAGGAAATTCTCGCATGAGCTGGTTGTACTTCTGCACCAGATCCGTGCTCTCCTTGAGGCCAGTATCTGCGCTGAAACTGACAGTGGCCTGGAAACGCTTCGCATTCTTCAACACATCCAAAGTGAGCCTAACACCAGGACTACCCAGCTGCGTCTCAATGTCTTGTAGCCTCGATTCCATGGAAATCCAGAAGTTGATCTCTTGCGCTGCAGTTCCGGTGGACACATCTCGGGATGTCTTGGTGATTGTCTGTATCGACTTAATCCATCCGTTGACTGTCGACTGCAGTCCGTTGAGGAAGCTACTGTCTTGTACAATTGCGGCAGGTATAAGTTCCGGAGAGGGTTTCACGCCACGCTGGCTAGCATCATCCAGCGCACTCTGGATAAGCGGGTGGAGAGGCAACAGCAGCTCCGGAATCTCGACATTCTGCTCGAGGTTGCCCAAACTGACAGCCAGCTCGGCAATCTTCTTCCTTGTCGCCGAGATACCCGTCCTAGCATCGTTATCGCCCTTGCTGTATTTCCCCGCCAGATCGCGCTGGCTCTTGGTGTAGGTGTCAAAGTACGGCTCGACCGCAGACTGAATGAGAGAACGAAGAAACTCATAGGGAGTGCCGTCGGGCGAAGAAGCGTTATTAGAAAGTATAAAGCCGGGCAGCGTCTGAATAAGGACCTGCTGGCTAAGGGGTATCGCGGGGTCTATGGGTATCGGTCGCTTCGAAATAACAACAAATGCTGCACAAGTAGGAGAAGCCGCAATCTCGGACGAAATGGTATAGGTAAAACGCTGGGTCGCCCCTGCTACTTGTGTCAGTCTGGACGTTCCTTCCTCTTTGTAGAAAAACTTGCCGTTTGCGCCATCCATGCCATCGATACGCGGTTCATCTGCCCGGTCTTTCACAACGTACAGCACCGACTGCCCCTCGGAGGCGAAGCGGGCGCATCGCTGCAGCGTGTCCTGTAGCTTGGTGCTAGACAGCAGACTACTGGGTGCATAGAGATCCTCTTTCGAGGCTCCCAAGCTGACGTCGAGGACCTTTTCCAGGTGGTCGACGATGATCTGGGGGTCTATCGAGGGCGGTGAGGGACTGGGTGTGCGTATGCTGCTGCCGTTGGGCGCCCCTGGGTTCAAGGGTCCCTCCATAATTGATTGTTTATCGCGTGTGTTGCTATGAAGACATGTGGTGTGCGCTTCCAGCGGTGTAGTGGGGGACGGGGGCCGGAGAGATTGCTAGTGGTGAACAAGGACTCGGTGCGCCGGGTGGTGATGGTGGTGGTGGTGGCTTCGTCTGAGTATATTTCCCCAGTAGGTGCACGCGAAGTAGACGCGCACGGCCGTCACACGCTTATCCTGACTAGCGGCAGCGGCAGGGGAAGCGGAGTGATCGTCGTCTGATTGGTCCTTGAATTTGATATGTATGCAGTGCTACTGAAAGGCGTGTGAACCGGTGTAACCGTTAATTGCGTTGTATGCAGGAGCTGTTGCTGTGGTTACTTTTTGCACGTCCAGCAGCAGCTCGCTCCCACACAGCAAGCGACGAATACCGACAGGCAATGACAGCTCACCACGTGCAGAGTAAGCTAATGTCGGCTCCACTTTCCAAGCTAACCCACCAGCTCCTTTCATCTTGGGTTTGCAAGGCTGACACGGAGGTTTGGGCATGGCAGTCCTCACGAACGGGTGCGTGCGCCAGACTTTGACTCGGGGACACATGTACATTCATCTATCTCTCCCTCTATCTTCCAGCTCCACATCCCTGCCTCGTCCGATATTATCGTCCTCGTCATCCTCATCTCCGACGGCAAACGTCCCGTCTACTCCATCGTCTTGACTACTTTCCCTTCCGGCACCTCTCGTATCCCCAGCAGTCGCAGCCGTAGGGCTCACCAACCTGACCTCACCCACTTCCTTCAAGCCGACTTTCATTCTGACCCAGTTTATCACTGTTCTCCCCCACCTCGCCAACCTCTCCATACCCTCCTCACCATTCCCTGCGCCACCACCATGTCCACCTCCAGCCTCGACTTTAAACTGGTACTTCAAACAGTCCTTGATGGTGATGAGACCAGTCAGACGGCCGCGGTATTCAATCAAAACAACCCGTGGACCCATTTTCTTGAAGAGCTCCATGACGGTTTCGAGGGGCAGGCGAGGATGCACTGAGAGCGGCGTTGGATCGATGTAGCGGCTGAAGTCTAGTGAGGTTTGAGAAGAGGTCGTGGGTATAGAGTCAAACGTTGTGTTTGGTGTTGACGCTGCTGTCCCGCTTGCAGCCCGGGAACCGATGTTGCTGGTAGGAGATGAAGACGTAAAGTAACATTTTGCGTGACCCGGAGCCTGCTGTTCGACTTTGGCGCGATCGATAGCATAGCGCAGTTCTGTCCGGCCGATATAGCCGACGAGTGTCTTCGTCTTTGTGTCCTCCACAATAGGGTAGCCTTGGTAAGCGTTTTCGTTCATTATACGTTCCATCTGGCGGAGTTCCATGCCTGTGGCTGGTAGGCAGACCACGCGGCTAGACATGACTTGGCTTACGGGGACACCAAAAGTGTGTTCTTCTTTGCTGTCGAGGAACGGGTAGCCGTTCAGGTATATCATGCGGTCTGCGATGCCACCGTGACCAAAACGCTCGCTGACTGCTTTTGTAATACCCACGACGATCATTGTGGGGAGAATGTATGTCAATGCGCCAGTAATCTCGAACATGATGACCACGACACTAACCGTGATGTGCATGATACCACTAAGAGCCGCCGCAGCGCCGAGGAAGGCGTAGGTGCCGGGCGTGATGCATGCGCCATCTGGATCGCAGGCTGAGAAGAAAGCCGAGCCGGGGAAAGACTCGTGCAGAGCTTGAACGCAGATACCAATCATACGACCAAAAGCGGCGCCGATGGCCATACTGGGTACGAAGATACCAGCAGGTACTTTACACCCGAACGATATAACGACCAATAGTGTGCGTATGACCGTTGCAATGGCAAGAGTTGCAACATTGTGCCAGCGGTGGTCCGCATCACACAGACGGTCATAGTCCTTGTCGCCCTCACACTCCTGAAACAGAATCTCCATGCTCTCCGTCATATCGATCCTTAAGAACATGTTCGGATAGCAGATAACACCAGTAATGACAGCTAGCGTGACAGCCTCGGTAATGGGGTATGCTGAAAGGTACTTCTTGCGAAAGACTTGCATCTTGAGATTCCACTTCATAACGAAAGCACCATAGAGGCCTCCAAAGACACCGATGATGATGTAGAAGAGGATTTCAAAAAAGTGCCAGGAGCGGTCATACGAGACGTTGAACATGACAAGCTGGCCTGTTCGGAAGGGATTCATAGCCTAGAATGCGTCAGCCTCAACATAGATCTCATATCCGCATTCGTTTAGACTTACAGCCAGGACAGCGGTAGCGACTAGCGCACAGAAATAACTCCTCCAAAGCGTCTTGAGTGGGAACTGGTTGCTCATCTCCTCCAGTGAGAAAAGCACACCTCCAATTGGACTTCCAAACGCTACGCCTACACCTGCCGCCGCGCTCGCACACAAGATCTCTCTCGTTTTGGCCGCATTCCTTCTGTACTTGTCGAAGAACCTACTGATCACATTACCCGTACATACGGCATAATGCACACTAGGCCCTTCCTTACCGACCGACAGCCCCGACGCAATAGCCAGCGGCAAGCCTATCGACTTGATGAAGAGCGTGGTAAAGCCTAAGAAGCCCTTCATGACGAAGCCAGCAATGATGCACTTCATCTCTGAGATACCCGAGCCAGCTGCATACGGCGCGAAGCTCTTGACCAGCCTTGCCGCGGTGAAAGAGAACAGAGCTGCGAATACGAGATAGAGTATGTAATTCGCTGGCCAAAACCCACTCCAGCGTTTCCACTCGGGACAGCCCCCTTCAGCCCCCCAACAACAGAAATTCTCGTTGAGGTAGAAGGCCGTGGTGCAATGTCCCAGTTTGATATCACTCAGCCACTCGGTGACGATATTGAGAAACGCAGCATTAAGGCCTATCGCAGCGCCAACGAGCGTAACCACGATCCACGCCTGTCCTGCATCGTATGCCTCAGCAATCTTCCGCCTCCATTTCCCCCGTCCGCGGCCTAGAAACACTTTCCCCGTTCTGCCATCTTTCCGCACGCCAATGCTATCTCTTTCGCGCCGGCGCGCTTTCCGTCGGATCTGCTCGCGCGCAGCGTCTTGGACCCAGTCTATCGTCGTGAAGTCTTCATACCGCTTGATCTCTGCAATCTCTTCGACAATGGCCGCATCAGCATGTGTGGTTTCTGCAGCCTCGGGGTCATCATCGTCAAGATCGAGAGACAGCAGGGATTGGCCGGTTGTGCGCCGCCGGAGAGAAGGTGCAAAGGACGTGGAGCGTGGGGGTTGGTTGGGGCGCGAGGACGGACGGCGCGTGGACTGGGGACGGAGGGGCGTAGGCTGTTGGGCGGGTTGGCGGGCGCGTGAGCCAGAGGATGAAGACCGATTCATCGCATCGTCATTGAAGGTGTGTTTCTTCGCGTGGGAAGAGCGTAGAGGAGGGGAGGTGGTTCCGATGTTTGGAGTTTGGAGTGGCTGCGTATCATCTGGGGAGCTATCTCATGCAAGGGTCCCTCCCGTCCCAGCTCGAGATCGACATCCCGGGAGTCCGACGTGCACCGCCACACTTGCGAAGAAGTTGACCAAGACAACTCAATTTCTTTACATTATGATTATAACATACTTTGAACGTCTTCGCTGACTTTGACATTGTCTGGTTGGTTTACATAATGCAGCGGGTTTTCCAGGGCCCAATTTACTTAGGTACAATTCAAGAAGGCCGAATCACTTTTTTGAGTATAAGGAACGTCCACTACTCTATAAGAAAATTCACAAGTCGACACCACAACATGGGGCGAAGCTCATCTTCACCAAGTCACACCTTTATACAATTCCAAAGCTATACATCACATTTGACGCAGCAAATTCTTACTACAGATCATATTAATACCACCAGGATGTTTTTCGATACCATTCATATTTCACACAGCATACGCCTCTCCACAGCAAGCTTCGTCCCACAGCAGTCCGGCAGCACTTCGGTATTGAATTGAAAAGTTGTATTTCACTACGTCGTGACTTATACAGGGGTATCATATGTCTAAAAACCTCAATATCTGAATCTGGTTTGCCGGCTACAACTACTTGGGGCACCTGCGCAAACTTTCGTCAAGGCATGTCTACTCCATCTCGATAGTACCGGGAGGCTTGCTGGTGACTGCAACATGTTAGTATTTGTCCAAGTGAGGTCGCATCATTCAAACTTACTGTCATACACCACACGGCAAACTCCGTTCACTTCGTTTACAATCCTCCTGCTGACCCTCTTGAGGAACTCAAACTCAAAGGGGTACCAGTCGGCCGTCATGAAATCGCTGGTCTCAACGGCTCTCAAAGCGATAACCTGGTCATGAACACGCTTGTCACCCATGACACCCACTGCCTTGACAGGCAGAAGCGCAGCGAACGCCTGACTGATCTTCCTGTACAGGCCCGCGGCCTTGATCTCCTCGATGAAGATGTTATCAGCCTCGCGCGCAATGCGAACTTGCTCGCGTGTGACCTCGCCCAGGATGCGGATCGCGATACCTGGACCGGGGAACGGGTGGCGCCAGACGAGATCCTCCGGGATGCCGAGCTCCTTGCCCAGTTCGCGGACCTCGTCCTTGAAAAGCTCGCGCAGAGGCTCAATGACCTTGAGCTTCATGTCCTTTGGCAGACCACCGACATTGTGGTGAGTCTTGATGGTTTGGGAAGGGCCCTTGAAGGACAGCGATTCAATGACGTCGGGGTAGAGGGTGCCCTGGAGGAGCCATTCAATTTCACCAGCCTCGGCAGATTCGTGAGCCTCTGCCTTGATCTTCTCTG
Organism: Alternaria dauci; assembly: GCF_042100115.1. Taxonomy (NCBI): domain Eukaryota; kingdom Fungi; phylum Ascomycota; class Dothideomycetes; order Pleosporales; family Pleosporaceae; genus Alternaria; species Alternaria dauci. The sequence continues at coordinate 2,502,470 of NC_091273.1, forward strand.
CTTGCTTCTGGAAGACCTCGATAAAAGTGTTGCCGATGATCTTGCGCTTCTTCTCTGGGTCGTCAGTTACGCCCTTGAGGCGGTCGAGGAAGAGGTCGGACGCGTCGATGACGGTGAGATTGATGCCCAGACCTTCGTCGAGCGTCTTCTTGACTTGGACGGCCTCGTTGAGTCGCAGGACGCCGTTGTCGACCATGACGGCGTGGAAGCGGTCGCCAATAGCCTCCTTCATCAGCTTTGCAGCAACAGTCGAGTCGACACCACCGCTGACGGCACCGATGACCTGTCCCTTGTCGCCCACCAACTTCCTGATGCGTGTGATTTCCTGGTCGACGAACTTGCTCATAGTCCAATTGGTGTTGGCCTCGCAGATGTCGACGGCAAAGTTCTTCAACAGAACCTTGCCCTTCTTTGTGTGTGTAACCTCGGGGTGGAACTGAATGCCGTAGTACTTCTTGGTGCTGTGCGCAATACCCGCGAACGGCGCATTGGCAGTTGTCGCAACGGTCATGAAGTCCTGAGGCATGTGGCTCAGCTTGTCGCCGTGGCTCATCCACACCTCGAGGTCGTTGTCCAAGTCCTTGAACAGCTGATCCATGTGTCCGCCGTGACTCTCAACCTTGAGGTTTGCGTGTCCGTATTCCCTCTTCTCGCCAGCAGCTACGCCGGCGTTCTTTCCAAAGTGCCATGCCATCTCTTGTAGTCCGTAGCATATGCCCAGGATCGGGACGCCGAGATCGAAAACAGCGTGGTCGACGTGTGGTGCGCCCTCCTCGTAGACGGAGTACGGACCGCCAGAGAGAATGACGCCCTTGGGGGTGAAGGGTAGGTCCGCGATCTTGGTAGTGCATGGAAGCATCTCAGAGTAGACATTGAGTTCGCGGAGACGGCGCGTAATCAGATGCGTGTATTGGGAGCCGAAGTCGAGTACCAAAATGGTATCGAACGTCTTGTGAGGAGGAATGGGGTCCGAGTTGTCTGTTGCCATGGTTGCTCTTTGCTTGGTTCTACTAGAGGGTAAGAGAGAAGTGTATGGTAAAGAAAAGGTGTGGAGGGGAAGAAGAAAGGAAGAAGATGCAATGGTGGGATGCTCGGTGACTGATTCTCACAAAATTTTAGCGGGGCAGGGTCTTGCCTAGTATCTTTATCGATTCTCTGGTACGAAGAAAGTTTGAGCCTTTAGATCAGATTTCTGCCCGAATAGAGAGAGAATATATCCAATCATCAGAAGGTAGCCTGGAGGTATACATTGTTGATATCGCTCAAGTGCAATGTTATGAATACTCGTGGATCCCTGTGTTTGTCCCTACGAGTTACATTTCAGGAAAGCGAGCGTCATTACACAAGTTCTTGACCCATGCAATTAAAATACGTTCAATTGACTAGCTATCGCCCTGGCTCATAAAAAAATATGCGACCTAACTGCAAAGCCTGCGTGGTTGAGCATGCTCTCCCAGGGCGGGGCAGAAGAATTATTCCACTGCCTATCGATAACAAACGTAGCTGCATCGCGCGCAAAGTCGCGTATCCACTGACCTCACCAACCCTGCTCCTACTCTCCACACATCTACACAATGGCCAAACGAAAGTCTGAAAGAGATCCCGAAGAGCTTCCCGATGCGTCGGACAAGCGCAAACAGAATGACGACGACGACTCTGGCAGCGACGAGGTATGCGCCTGCCCCTGCTTACCATCTTCTCACGATGCGCCTGCTCACAAATTCTTAGGACATGGACATGGTGAACGTCGACTTTGAATGGTTCGATCCGCAGCCAGCGGTCGATTTCCATGGCCTCAAGAACCTCTTGCGCCAACTCCTCGACGTGGACTCGCAGTTGTTCAACCTCTCTGAGCTCGCGGATATTATATTGTCGCAACCGCTACTCGGCAGCACAGTCAAGGTCGATGGCAACGAGACAGATCCGTACGCCTTCCTTACCGTCCTGAACCTGGAGACACACAAGGTATCCGCTCTCCATCCGTGATTTGCCCATGCATATAACTAATGGCGAACAGGACAAAAAAGTCATCCAAGACCTGACAGCCTACCTCTCAAAAAAGTCCGCGCCGATCCCAACACTCTCGCCCCTCCTCACAGCCTCGTCCCCCGCGCAAATCGGCCTCATCTTGACCGAGCGCTTCATAAACATGCCCCACGAAATCGTGCCACCAATGTACACGATGCTTCTGGAAGAAATCCAGTGGGCGGTTGAGGAAAAGGAGCCCTACACATTCACACACTACCTCGTCCTGTCCAAATGCTATTCTGAAATACAAAGCCAGCTGCCGAGCGAAGACGCGCCGCCGAGCAAGAAGAAGAACAAAAAGTCCGATGTAGGGGACGAGACATTCTATTTCCACCCCGAAGACGAAGTCCTGCACAAACATGCCGTGGGGTACACGAGCTTTGAGTACGATACACCGGTGGATGAGGGTGCGAGTGACAGCAAGAGAGCGTTCCAAGAGTTGGGCGTCAAGCCCAAGGGACACATGGTGTTGATCGAGGCAGACAAGTTCAAGGGCGCCGTGGAGGCAGTAAAAACCTTCCTGAGCGGGCAGTAAATATAGAATCATAAATGATGATCCCACCAAACAATAAAACCAAAGGTGGCCGAGATTGACTCTAACTGGTGTTACATTGCAAGGACACAAGCTGAATCTAAGTGAATCAAACCGTAGGAAATTGATGCTCGCTCCTATACACACAAGTCGACATCACCGCTGTCCACCACTGAAGAATTCTTCTGCTTAACCGATGACGACCTTGCCCTCCTCGGGGAAGTCGTACTGGGGAATCTCCAGGTTGAGCGGGGCAGGTCCCTTTCTTATGCGGCCAGAGATGTCGTAGTGGGAACCGTGGCAAGGGCAGAACCAGCCTCCAAAGTCACCAGCCTCGCCAATGGGGACACATCCCAGATGGGTGCAGACACCTAGTCTTGTCAGTCATGACTCGCAACGTGCATCTTGTATGCCTGACGTACCCAACATGATCAACCACTCGGGCTTCTGGACACGGTCCTTGTCGGGCTGGGGGTCACGGAGAGACTCCCACTTGGTCTCGTCGGCCTCCTTGATCTCGGATTCGGTGCGGTGTCGGATGAAGACGGGCTTGCCTCGCCACTTGATAATGACCTGCTCTCGTCAGCTCCAGTGTCCGGGTATCCAACGTCGAACTGCGCGACATACGTTCTTGCCCTCGGGGATGGCGGCGAGGTCGATTTCTACCTTGGCCTGGGCCAGGACATCGGCGGAGGCGGACATGTTGACGAGGAAGTCTGTTGGGCGCAGTCGTTAGCCGTCCGGTCTTCATCAATTCGCGGTCCAAGTCATCCCCAAAATAGCCAATTGCTCTCCACCAGCTCCAAATAAGCCGCATTGAGCGATTTCCGTGTTTTCCACCCCTCCGCCGGGCTATCGCATGGCTGGAGACCTACCCTGGACAGTCGCCTTCGCGCCAAGCGCACTCAGCGCACCCATGGTTCCGACCATGAAGTACTGGAACATCTTGGGGCCCGTCTCGCCTCCCTTATTCCTGTACGCAGCGAACGAGGGGATCTTGGTCGTCTCCGGGCTGCCCTTGAAGGGGCTGTCGAACGAGGAAGCCGAGGCGTTGCGGGTCTGCAGAGCGGTGGTGCCGGCCGCCCGAGCGACGGGCATCTGGTGGGCGGTCCATGAGCGTGCAATGGCACGGGTTGTGTTGGCGAGGGCGGGCATCGTGGACGCGGGTGGGCGGGGGGCGGTGTCGTTGATGGGGAGAGCTTGGGTTGAGTATGTCGAAGTTTTGGCGGTTTGGCAAGGAGCGTTATGTCAGGTGTCGTTTGATTGGTTGGCCGCCCTCCGCCGCATCGCCATCTTCACCTGCGGCGTCATCGGCCAACATCACGATGAGCCTCGCACACTGCTCGAGTTCCATCCCGCATTCGTTTCTTTTATCACGATGATCGTAAAGGTCTAGTACGTGGTGTTTGCAGTCCTCTCCAAAGTGAACAACGTTGTCTCTCCAGCATCCGCCAATGCATCATGGCTCAAAGCCAGTATCGACTCTCCATGATGCTCGAACCACATCGGGTCTCTTCCCGTGTCTATATCTGAGCGTAGGTAAAACAGTTTGTAGTTTGGCGAGTAGCCCAACTTGATTGTCTTGGCGACTGCCTGGATGCTAGCTACCTAGGTAGGTGCAAACATGTTTAGGCCTATACAAGAGTCTTCCAATTTCAGTTCCTCTGACTCCGGATACCTTCACTTTTTGAGTTCAGAGTTCTGCTGCAAAAAACCTCCTATTCGACATACAACATCATGTCCCCTCAAGACTCTGACATCAGATGCTATTTTGTGCCCAAGGAAGGAACCAAATCTACGACGGCAACTGGAGAAAGCGAAGGAGGATCAACTGGCCAGCCACCAATGCCGACTGCTGCAGAGCCAAAAGACAAGGTTAACAGCAAGAGGAAGTTATCACAATCCTCAACCCCAGTACTCGAGAAGCGACAAGACACAGGGCGCTCGGAAAACACTACTTCACCGCGCCATTTCTCACACAAAAACCTCTCCCCAGACCAGTTCTCCCCATCATCTCTCTCGTCTGAAAGACCCAGCACCGCCCTCGCCCTTACCCATCACACCGGAAACATCTTCGCAGCCCCACCACACACCCTCCTGATACACGCTTGCAACGTACAAGGCGCTTGGGGTAGCGGCATAGCCAAAGCCTTCAAAGACGCCTACCCAAAAGCCTACGCAATATACCACGCCTTCTGCACCAAAGAGCACCTGCTAAAGTCTCGACCTGTTCCCACCGGCACCGCCCTCTTAATCCCGCCTGTTGATGCTGGGAACCAGCACTGGATCGGATGTCTCTTTACGAGCGCAAAGTATGGCAAGGCCAAAGACAAGCCGGATGTTATTGTTGGGAACACGAAGCCGGCTATGGAGATGCTGCTGGAGCTGGTGAAGATGGCGGGTGGGATTGAAAGCGTCAGGATGTGCAAGATTAATAGTGGGAAGTTTGGGGTCGACTGGAAGCGGACGAAGGGAGTTCTGGAGGAGATTGTAGTGAGGGACGACTGGAAGGGTACTGTAGAGGTTTGGGACCCGGAGACGAAATGAAGGGGTGAAGGCTGGTGGAGGAGCCAAGGGGCGTATGAGACATATGCGAGCAGAAGCAGAGAACAAGCTACTCGGGGTGTAACGGATATGCAACAACACACTTTGCTCAGAAGTAATGTATACAACTATACATTTCCGTATGCCGTGCTGGTTTACTTTCCACAGTCTCGCATGAAGGCCTGATGTAGATCGTTGTTCAAACAAGCCAGCGCTATTCCCATGATATATCCAGCCAACGCCGTTGTGCAATGCAAGATAACATTCGTCTAGACCGTCGCCTCTCCCTGCTCTCCATGTCCTCGCAGATTTACTTCTGACCGTTAATCGCCGTAAATCCACCAGTTGACCGCCGAGCTTCCGGACTCTTGCTTGCACTCGCCATGGGTTGACGAGGCGGGCCGCGCATCTCCATCTCGATTTGCATCGCTGCCGCGTCCTCTTCCGGGTCGCTGTCCTCAACCCGCTCGACCTCCTGGTCGATCTCCATGGCATCGGGCGTCTCGTCTGGTTTCGCTGGTGTAGGCGAGACTGTTGCGTCGCCGTTGGTCGGCGTCTCTGTGTCCTTGTCCTTATCTGCGCCCTCCCCGACAGTGTCCAATGCCTTCTGTCCATTCGCCGCCCCGTCCTTCTTGCCATCCTTGTCCTTCTTCTTCGCGTCCTCCTTTTCCTTCTCCTCGAGCTTCTTCTTCACGGCTCCCCATGTGCTCGTCTTGGGCGCGACATCGACGAGGAACTCGAGGTTGTCCGTCTTTGCTATCGCACTGCTGACATCGCGGTACTGGATGTTGCGCCGCGGCTTACGTTCGGCTTTTGCAACGTTGTGTGTAGTTTGTGCGAGGTGCTGGACGAACATTTCTGTCGCTAGTGCGATGGCGAAGGCGGCGTTCTTGGAGGTTGTGATGCGTTCGGGGTCCGCTTGTATTATCTTTTGCACGCGTGCGACTGTGGTATTGTTAGAGTGGTTGTCTACCATGAGGAGGGGCGAGAGGATAGGGGACGTGAGGAGTCGAAGACATTGTGCTCGTTGTATGTACGAAGACGAAGTAGCAGTTATGAGACCACCGCGGGCGCAATTGGCAGTGACTAGTTGCGCGGTAGGAGATTGTTCTTCGTGCAAGTTCGTGTATGATCAAAGCATAGCGACGTTGCAGGTGGTGAGATTAAGATGAGAACGGGTCATTACTCACGAGGAAGCGATACATGGCCCGTAATTTCCTTATTTGGCGCTATTGGTGTGTTGTTATAAGGCATGGTGAGGGAAGAAGCGACTGCTCGGTTTGAATGCGCGTGGGATCGATGCGTTATCTTTGGGTGGTGTTGATCCTAGCGGTTATCCAAAATGTCGGTAGCAGCTCGTGTGTATGAATGATACTACTTGGCGCGGTTTGATCGCGCAGAATAGACAGTGTGAGGGTGAAGTCGCGTGTGGTAGTGGTGGTAAAGCACGTTCGCAGAGCCAAATGCTCACACCCCTGCTCGATCGCCGCGGGCCTCCAACCGAAGACGACGGAGCGTCATTAGGCGGCGGCGGCGGCTACCTTTGGAAAGGACCAACCTCCTTTCCCTCTCACCTCTCTCATACGTCCTTGGTGGTTCCAGACTTGCGTTACGTGTTTGTGATATCCTCACCTGCGTTGCCTCTATTGAATCGTGTTCCGGTGCCTTCCATCTCGTGTGAACAACACCATCACCGCCCATCAGGGTACCGTCTCAACCATGAAGCTCTCTATCCTCGGTCTGCTCGCCGCGACCGCAACAGCATCTTTGTTTTCACAGGTGCCATTCCAAGAGAAACCAGAAGTAGAAGGCTTTCAGGTTTATCAAAGCCAATTTTCAGAGCACCACTCTATCCGGATAAAGCAGCAGCAAAACAGCACTATCTGTGATGCACGCTCCAAGCAGTACAATGGCTGGCTAGACATCGGCTCAAAGCACATCTTTTTCTGGTACTTCGAGTCTCAAGACAAGCCCTCTGAAGATCCGCTCCTGCTATGGCTGACAGGAGGGCCTGGTGGTTCAGGCATGATCGGATTGCTGGGCGAGCTGGGCCCTTGCCTGATCAATGAGTTTGGAAATGGAACCGTGTACAACGAATATGGATGGAGCAAGAATGCCAACATCATCTTCGTTGATCAGCCCGCTGGTGTCGGTCTTAGTTACGTCGATGAGGGAATCCCGCTTCCCGCGACGAGCTTCACGGCAGCAGAGGATATGCATCACTTTCTGCAGCTGTTCATAAGCGACGTATTCCCAGATCTTAGCAATAGGGACTTCCATATCACGGGAGAAAGTTATGCTGTATGTCTAGGTCGCCGTTACCATCTACAGGAGACAGGCTAATCACAAACAGGGCCACTACGTCCCAACACTCGGCGCTGAGATTGTCTCGAAGAACCTAGCTTATCCTAAGCGGCCTCAGGTCAACCTCAAGTCGACTTTCACAGGCAACGCATTTGTCTCGCCCAGAGACACTGCATTTGGCTTCTGGGAAACTCTATGCACGACAAACCCGGGTGTCGAGAGCCCCATCTTCAACCAGACTCGCTGCGACATCATGGCTACTAACCTTCCTCGCTGTATGGAGCTTACCAACGTGTGCTATAATCACCCGGACCCAGCCATATGCATCGCGGCTGAAGACGTGTGCAACTACGGTGTTATCCTCTACTACGACGGCGAAGCTGGAGCGGGAGGTCGCAACCGATTCGATATCACGGATGACTGCGAGACGAAAGACGAATTGTGCTACCCTGAGATGCAGAGGATACAGGACTACATGAACACGCCGGATGTCTGGAACGCGCTTAGCGTGCCCCAAGCTGTTAAGAACTTCACAGGACTCTCCTACGATATCGCGTGGGCTTTTGCCCTCACCGGTGATGGGGTGCTGAGCACGCAACCTCAGGTCTTGTATCTCCTTGAGCATGGTATCGATGTGCTCTTCTATCAAGGTAACCTGGATCTTGCTTGCAACACGGCAGGCAACCTACAATGGGCCAACACGATGCAATGGAAGGGTCAGCCTGCGTTTGTTGCGCAGCCCAAGCGATCGTGGCAGAACGAGGGAACCGAGGTGGGGTGGTTCAAGGAAGTCAAGACGAAGACTGCAAGTGGGCGAGAAACGACATTTGCGTTTGCTACGGTAGACGGAGCAGGCCACATGGTGCCGATGAATAAGCCCAAGGAAGCGCTGGCCTTGGTTGATAGATGGATCAAGAAGAGGAGCTACGCGTAATTGTCGCGTGATTGATGCATATCGCGTTCGGCATCAAAGTCGCATCTAGCCCAGCGCACATGCTCCGTGATCGCGATGTGCAAGCTCGAACCAGCCTCAGGCACCACATCGGCCTTGTGCATGTCATCATGCTTCTCGCGTTTGGTGCCCGAAATATCCATGGGTGGTGTTTGTTTTCCCCACCATGATGTAATCGTTCTCCGCTACGTCATCATGGATCCTAGCCTCTGCGCAATCTTCAGAAGCTTAATAAAGAGGGGAGAAGACGCTCACACGACAATAAACATCAATCAATTACCACTTCTCACTCCAAATCACACTTTACAAACCTTCTACTACTCCCAAACCCCACCACATACACACCTACAACATGTCTGGAACTTCCAACGTCGGTAACAGCGCGGTGTACGAGTCCAAGGACCAGGTCACCCGCTCGGACGCCGAGATCCAGCAGGAGAAGAAGGAGAACCGCTTCCACGAGGGCAAGGAGAACTCCCACAAGGCACAGGACTCTAGTATGTTTTTCTCTACCCTGCGACAAGCATCAATGCGTCGCATCATCATCCATCTCTTCACAAGAACGATTACTAACGACGACGGATAGAGGACGAGCGATCCATCGCCAACAAGCTCGAGCGCGAGGAGAAGCGTGAGAAGGAGGGCGAGGAGAAGTCTCTCGAGGACCGTCAGCGTGAGCAAGATGCTACCCTTCCCGCACGCGCACACGGCAACGAGCCCTCCAAGGGAGCCAAGATCGACCAGGAGCTGAGGGAAGAGGACGAGGCCATTCTCAAGAAGAAGGGCGCCAACTAAAGTTGTCGTGACGTGTGGCGATTTCGATACCCCGTGCACAGGACAGTGTGCTAGGAGTTGGAGGAGGAAGATAATAACGTGGATTGACGATGAAACGTCTCCATGAAGCCGGCCTGAGACACGGCACAGGCACGAATGAAATGATTTCAACTTACATTGCTCTTTTGCTATATGCGGAACAAGTCATGGACGGTGACACAAGAGCTCCCCACACTGTCGTGCTTACAGTACCCCTCAATGCACCTGCCTGACTCGCGCAGCCTCGGTGTCACCTCTGCCGACAGCTGCCCTCATAACCACCAGCCTGCATCCCCCACGTCCCCAATTGCCTTCGCCCACGTCGTGCAAACCTCCATCGCTGCATTACCAAGCATTGCGACGTATATGCCTAATTTCCCGTCCTCTCGCCAATTCTTCCGCGCTGCTACCTCTTTCGCCAAAGCCCCATTGCGACCCCGCATCGCGCCTACGAGCATCCAGCTATCGCGTATCCTCCAGCAACAAACTGCGACCATGTCGACCAAGATGGCAGAGCGCCTCAAGGGCAAGACGATTGTCATCACCGGAGCATCCTCTGGCATCGGCAAGTCGACCGCAATCGAGTTTGCGCGCACACAGCCCGATGACCTGAAGCTTATCCTGACCGCGCGGCGAGAAGACACGTTGAAGGAGATTGCACAGGAGATCCAGGGTTTCGCAAAGGGCGTCAAGGTCCTGCCAGTAAAGCTCGATGTCAGCAAGCCAGACCAGGTGCAAAACTTTGTCGGCAACTTACCAGAAGAGTACAAAGACATTGATGTCCTGGTCAACAACGCGTATGCCATTCCCTCAGTACATGCCCTGCTGTCTAGGCTAACAAACACATCAGCGGCCTCGTAAAAGGCGTCGCTCAAGCCCCTGACATCTCCCCCGCCGACATCGATACCATGTTCAGCACAAACGTAACCGGCCTCATCAACATGACGCAAGCCATCCTCCCCATCTTCAAAGCGCGCTCCACACCCTCGGGCGACATCATCAACATTGGCAGCATTGCAGGCCGCGAGCCCTACCAAGGCGGTTCCATCTACTGCGCTACAAAGGCAGCTGTGCGCTCCTTCACAGACGCCATGCGCAAGGAGCTCATCGCCACAAGAATTCGAGTTATCGAAATCGATCCGGGGCAGGTTGAGACAGAGTTTAGTGTCGTAAGATTCGGAGGCGACAAGGAAAAGGCCAAGAAGGTGTACGAGGGCGTTGAGCCGTTGACACCAGAAGACATCGCCGAGGTTGTTGTGTTTGCTGCTGGGCGGAGGGAGAACGTCGTGTTGGCCGATACTTTGATATTCCCGAATCACCAAGTATGTTCAGTAAAATCCGATGAAGCCACGAGGAAAAGGTTGCTAATGTTTTTGTTCAGGCGGCGGCGACAGTTATGCACCGGAAACCTGCTGGTCAGTAGATGCGATATTCGACGTGTATATAGCCACTGCTCATCCGCACATCAGAGATGGGGCAGGCATTCCGAATTCGACCCTCGTTGTAGAAGATTTGTTTGCTGTTGTCCACAGCAAGCCTCGCGCTTGCTCATCTCTCGACCCGCTCATCTCCTGACCTGTTTCCCACAATGTGTCCCCTCACAGGTGCTGCGTCATATCCAACTCGTTTCCCCTCAGGGCGCGTGAAAGACATAGGCATAGCCTGACCCTAGGCAAGAAATGAGAGCAAACGCAACCGCCGTTGCCGTGGGGAGTGCATTCAAAAGGTTGACCCACAGGCTAAGGCGTTCATGTTTCCTGCACACAACACCCTGGGTAATATCTGACTCTGATTCAGAGGCACCACGCCTTTCTTCTCACATCATTCAAGACACTTGATCGAGCCTCGATCGCTCACTTATACATTCCGCCGCGGAACAGCCCCCAGTTCGCATTATATATCATCACAAGCGCAAAAGCAGCAATAGACATACGAGCGACATGGCCCGACTCCGAGTTCCTGCATCGTCAGTTAAGGGCCGCCAGGCGACATCCACATATGCAGCCTATAGTCACCAGGAAAACGACCGATCCTCCTACGAGACTAGAGCCAAAGTTCTTATGAATTCCGACGATGGCGAACAGGCCTCAGAGACATCCGCACTGCCCAAGCTGTCTATTCGGTCGCCTATCAAGGGCAGTGTGAAGAGCTTGACCTCAATGAGCCGAGCCACAAAGAGCGATGTTCAGGGCTACATTGTGGGACAGTACCAAGCTGTCGACAAGGTGGGCCACGAACTTATTGACCGGACCGGCACCAAGGTTGTTTTCTTCCTTGGCCAAGACGAAGACGAAGAAGAGGACGAGGAAGCAACCGAACTCCTGGACGACGACATGAGCGCCAATCTGGGCGAGTATGTCAATGAGGAAGAAGATGAAGATCAATCCTGGAATGAGTTGCAAGATTTCATACGAGAAAATTCGACGACCGAAACAGCTTCTTCCACAAAGGCAAAGTCACCCTCTTTCGCTCGATGCATGGCAAGCGCAGGTGTTGATGACGCTAATTCAGACCTCGACTCCGACTCGGACGACGATGAACTTGATCTCAGCCAAAAGATTGAGCGTGCCGTCTCGAAATTCGCTCAGAAGATTGAAGAATGCGAGGAGGATGGGAAGGAATACACGAACATTACCCGGTCGCACAATGACTACCTCGTCTATCATCCGCCTATGATGTCGCCTCTCGAGGCTATTGACATCCCCTACCCTTGCAAAAGCAAAGAGAGCTTTGGAAACCGCAGGCACAGCGGCGGCAAGTCACTTGCGTTCCTCATGGCTCGCGCTGGTGACGTCTTTACGTCTCCCGAGGAAGATGACCGCTTGCCTTGGTCGACGTCTACATCCTCGTCGCCATCTTCATCGCCAATCCCGTCGCCTAACGCAAGTGGGATGAATTTGTCTGCGGACGACGCACTTGCTATGCTACGCGAGCGCTTCCGGATCGCACATCACGCCGGTGGTGGTACCAGTTGCTCCTGTCGGGAGTGGCTAGATGCTAAGGCTGAGACTGGATGCAGTATGGTGCATGGACCGTCGCTACTGCGGTTTTCGACGAACTGCTATGAGCATGGACAGTCGCCATTGACTGAGACTGCGAACACCCCAATGCAGCTTGATCTACAAAACGTCACATTTCGTGTCCGAATCGCGCCTTCTAAAGATACACTGAAGACGAAGTCATCTATGCAGACCTCGGCGTTTTCGAAATGCACTTCTGTGACGTCCATGTCGTCCTATCAGACTCATCGTCCACAGTCTGCAAATGATGAGCACCACCTGCATATAGATGCTACGGTTATGGATGTCGATAAGCCGCGAGTAGAGGAGGTTGAGCAACTATTTGTACCACTCCACATGTCCGCTGAAGATACCAGAAAGATGTTGCCTGCAGTTGTGATACAAGAGACCAACGACTTCGAGGAAGTGCGCGAGCAGACTGTCGACTGTCACGATGATGTCGCAACTGATTTCGATGAAACTATGGAACCAGGGCTAGCGATCGTCGAAGCTACCAAGAGTCTGCAGCGCAAGTGGATTAACAAAATGAAGCATTTCATTCAAAAGCTACCAAAGAAGTCAAAGCAAGCCACACGTGACTGCTTTAGAGCTACAAAGAAGTTCTCACGGACGGCTTGGAACTTTGCACCTGCTGCGGTATGGAGCCGACGATCCTGTTAGACGATCGACAACATCATCCAGGTGGTCGACCAGGGAACTATTTGAAGTTGACACGATGGATCTCACGGTCCGTTGTACCGACTGCGCATTTCCCCAGAACGACAGTTCGGCGAACGTTAGGGCCTCCTGCAGACCGGAACATATGTTGGGAAGATGGCAATGCTCAGAACTTAATCGAAAGTCGTCCGCGGATGCTCTGTCATTGGTCAACACGGACATATTTTGTAGACTGTTTTTACTTTTTGCTAATTCTCTTTTGGTGCGCTAGGAAAGCCCGGATCAGGACAACCTTTTGTATACACAACTAGCATTTTTTCCTACGAATATAAACCCTTGCGCTTACCCATACATGTCCTCAAGCATTTTGTGCGGTAGCCAAAGTGTGGTTGTTGGAATTGACCAAAACCCACGAGGAGTGAACCCTGATTTGATCCAGGGTCATCCACAATCGAAGAGTCAGCACACAACGCTTTCACTTGCCAAAATGTCTTCAGCCTCTCATTTTTTTCTTAGTTTTTTGTCCTTCGTTTCCCTCTCCACAAATGATTGCGCACGTACCATCATCGCAATAACGTCAGGCGCCAAGAGTGTTTGAACACTCACTATCACACTCTCGCTACTACACGCGCATCTTGTCGGTTCAGAAATTACACCGCATTACGCTCTTTACCAAAGACTCTTTTCGACTCAATACCACTCAATTTCGCCCGCCTTTGCGAAAGGGGACACAACTACCATTCTCAGCCTACTCACGATTCCGACACACTATCGAACCAACACATTGATATCACAGAATATGGCTTCCAAACCTATTGCTGTTGGTAGCCGCAAATTCAACTGGGCCGACGACGACGATGATGATTTCGATTTGGCTAGCTGGAATGCTACCGCCGACACGTCCGCGCCTTCCGCCGCCGAGTTAGGTCCTCTCCAAGTCCCTCCCGCCGGAGATGCGACAAAGGAAGACGACGAGACCTACACCCTGTCACGCATCCGCAACGAGCACGCCTGCGGAGTTTCGCCCGTCCCGGAAGAGCCGCCTACCACCGAGCTTGCCCAGGTACCAGAGCTTACTGCTCAATTGCCAGCCGAGTACTGGTATCTCGCCGTCCTTAATTGTCGTCCAGAACACCAGGTCATGTCTGCGCGGTTCGACCGGATTACTCGCGCTATCGGCCTGCGCTACGATGGTAAAGAAGACCCTGATGCGCCTGCATATCCGGAGTTGAGCAGCAACAAAGCCTATCGGTCTAATTACACGAAAGGCTTCCAGAGCTGGAAGATGAAACATAGGTCGCTCCCATGTTCAAATGTATATCGCTGTTCACCACTGAACATTGTCACTTCCATTGAGAATGCGCACGAGATTGACGATATCGACGTCGGTGCGGACGAAGAGGTGGAGGAGGTGCTGGATGAATACGAGGCGATGCAGATATTCGCTTTTGAACAACATGAGCAGGATCAGGTTTTCGTCTCTGACCACTACGAGCGCGACGAAGAGGCCGACCGCGAAATGAACGAAGAGATCGACCGCATGCTTTTCGAACTAAGCAGGAATAACGTCGACATAGCGGAACAATTCTCCCGGAAAGAGCTCGAGGACTTGTATCATGAATACAAAGCTCAGCAACTGGAGAATGATGAAGTCGATACAGAACAGCAATACGCCAAGGCTGGGCTCGATGTGATTGAAGAGGAGGATACCGCTTCGATGGATAGTTTTGAGGCCAGTTGCGGGGATGAAGAGCTTTTCGGGTCTTCCGATCCTTACACTACGAGTAACGAGAAGTTATTCTTGACTACGAACATGACACAGGACAAGAAAATCTTATCCTCGCTGTCCATCCCATTTGATGCCACCGCAACGGAAGAAGATTTGGATTTCAACAACATTGTCTTTGAAGACGAGGACAAAACCCAAGACTACAAGTCCGACATTCGTTCTGAAACTGATTCTGAGCCTGCTGATGAGGGCTACGCATCCTCTTCCCCGCCTATCACTCCCACACTCGAATGTTTCACAGCCATTGGCAAAAGGCACACACAGAACTGCTTTGTTACAGCTGAGATGCGACTAAGCTCGTCTTCTATGCGCCGCAAGACCAATGGTCGGACTCACTCCATGGATGCACTCCAGGAGTTTAGGCAGGCCGCCAGAAATGAGCAGCCTGTCGACGACGCCTTCGATGAAGACGAAGAGTACGCCGTTTTGGAGAGCGTTCAGCAGGAGGAAACCTCTTATAATCAGCTGGAGGTGCTGCCTGGAGCCGACAAGAGCCCTGAATTTACCCTTATCGTCGAGCCACCAGAGGAAGACACAAAGACCAGCGACTGCCCACTCAGCGACCTAGCACCCACTTTGATCGAGGAATCCAATAGCGCAAGTTCAGACGAAGCTGACTATCAGCATCAGCCCTCCGTCGATGAAGAACGCGGCATCCTCAACATGTCCTTCGCCTTCCCAGGTCCATCTGCCGACCATACCCCATCCAAGACCTCCTCTCGCCGCTGGACAGACCCTCCAAAATATATTCCTGATCCTCCGCCCGTCTTGCCGTCACCCGCTCACCGGCATAAGAAGCAGAACTCCTTGTCGCTGGTCCATCTAGCTAGCGTAGTCACAAAGAGCAAATTCTACATATCTGAGATGCCTTGGACGCAAGTTGGCGTCATGGCGGCTGGGGTGGTTGCTGGTGGGCTGCTGAGTATGGCGCGGCGTCATTAGACTTGATTTACAAGACGTTGCTTGTTTCAGTTCAATATGGAGAAAGGCCCACGATAGCTGTTATGGCAAGGCGACAACAGCGGCAGTACAGATTCCGGGGTTTCTCGAGGGTGCGATTTTCTTCTGTTCATATATAGATTGGTTTTCGTGGTGAGCGTAGATGTGTTGGCGTCATATACCCAGTGTGCTTTTGTTTACGTAGCATCATATAATTGAGGCACAAATTAATCAAAACATCAATGATCAAAACTTTCGAACTGTTGAAAACTCAATAGTGCAATCTTATAGTTTACGAGCTCAATATAGGCTTTTTTCAGCTTGAGTGTAACAAGGAACACCCCAAGGACACTGTCGACCTGCATGGGAAGCTTTCTTTACAACAGACAGATGTGATAGGGCAGTCTTCAACGGCATACATTCCTAACTATCGTCATCATCAAGACCCGTAGAGCTATTCTAGACCATCTACATGAGCTCCTTCCCTTCTCAGACCGGATGAGCAACTTTCGCCGTCAATAGGTTCCGAATATTTCCAACAAAGAAGCTCAAGATGAAGCAAATACCACCAAAAGCAATCGAGATCCAGTATGGCCACCTGTATGCCAGCGCAAAAGCCTCTTGCGAAGCTGCCAATATGGCAGGGAATGCGTCTCGCTGCAAGACTTCAGGGCTGGTAGCAAGGATCTCTTTGACTTCTTCGAATCTCGCGTGACCCATGAGGTCGGTAACATGAGCGATGACGGCAAGTCCCTCGGCTGACAGAGGGTTGATAATGCCGCCAAACGCCAGTGTCTTGCGTGCGACAATCTCAGTCAAGTGTAGAGTGGCTTTGCGGAAGAAGAGGTTCGAGTATACTGCAAACCCGATTGCGCCACCAAGGTATCGGATGCTGAGTGTGATGGCGGTGACGGTAGCAATGAGCTCGTCTGGGCAGGCAATCTGCGCAATGATTGAGGAGGGGATGATGACTCCACCGACTCCAACAGATGCTAGCGTGACGACAGCATAGACCACGTTGAGATTGTCAGGTCGCGCAATGCACATGGCTCCTGTGCCAGCTGTCATCATGGCAGTGAAGAATACCATCAGCTCGCGGACGCGGCCTTTGGTTATGGGAATAAGGACAAGGCAGATGACTGCGCCGCCGATGATGCCAAAGCCGATGGGTAGTGAGCGAATACCAACGCCCAGGGGATCGTCACCTATACTGGTGTCAGTATGATCATTCTGTGCGTCATGACCGGGTCATTTGTTTACCGTAGACGTTATAGATCTCAGTTGGCCAGAAGAGTAGCATGACAAAGAAGTTACCACCACTAAGGAAGGTGATGAGGAGGATAACGATCATGGTTCTTTTGGCTTTGTGAAAGAGCGCCGGCGGAACCATGGGGTGCGGAGCATACACTTCCCATACTAAGAAAGCGATGATGAACACGATACCTAGGACTAGAGGCACCATGTTATGCGGGCTGCCCCACTCATACTACAAGATATCAGCATTAGCAAGAATGTTTGCTCTGAGATCGTATACTGACCTGTGACGCGCCCCATTGTAGCCCCATCATGAATAGAGTGACGCCGACTGTACTTAAGATACCACCGATGTAGTCGACCTGGCGGAGGACATGGCGGGCAGTGTATTCCTCAGTCAGGCGAGACGGATCCTTGTAGCAAAAGATACATAGTATCAAACCGACAAAGTTCCACACTCCAACCAAGATGCCATTGTACCTCCAGTTGCTTTGTTCGGAGATCAATTGAGCCCACAGTACTGATGGGCAGAAGGGGAGGATGGTGATCACGACAAGGCCAACGTACTTGCCGCGGTCCTTGATCGGCACGACTTCTGCTGTGCCCGCGAGGGCGATGAGCTCGTTCAAGCCAGCGCCAATGCCTGAGAAGACCTGACCAGCTGGACCTTGTTAGTTTGTGGTCCCTCATACAAGGGTGCGGCACTTACCGATGGCAATATTCATGGTATCTGCAGTGGCAGTTATGATCGGCCCGATGATGAGTGTCACCTGACCGACGATAGCCACCTTCTGGCGTCCAAACAGGTCTGATAAGGCGCCCACAAATGGACAGAGCGCGGCGTTAGGAATGAGGTACCCAATGACAAACCAAATGTATCGGTCCACTCCACCAATGTCTTGGTAGATGAGTGGAAGGACTGAGCCAAAGATGTATAGCGGGATCTGAGAGCCAATCCAGAGGAATGACATACAGACAAGAGTCATGAACAGCCTTGCGTTCATCTGGATATGCCATAGTCAGAGCTGGAATCGAAGTGTAAAGCCCTTGCACTCACTTTCTCATGCACCACTGGGCCTCTGCTCATGACAAGTGCCAAGTTCTGCTGCTCGAGCTTGCTCAGCGGCGTTCGAGAAGCCACCATCTCAAGGTGACTGTGTCCATTTTTTTCGGAATCGTGAGAAGGGCTTGCCGATCTCTTTGCTCCCAGCATTTTGAAAGTGATAGAGCCGAGAGGGCGTACAGTCAGGAAGAAAAAGTAAGTTCAAGAGGTTCAAGTAGTTTGGATGCTCTCTTACCCTGGTCGAAAGAAACTATCGATACCTGGTTCTAGCGTCTCATTAATTTTCCAGGTCCATCGTAAGATAGTGAAATTAGTATACTGAATCGACACTAACTTTACCCAAGCCGCGGCAACAAAAGGCTATGCGCGGGGTCGACTGGACGAGCGACATGAGCCAAGATTCCCCTCTAGCAACAAGGCGCCACCAGCTGCCGTCTGGCCCCTTTGACGGCCTGTGGATCACAGTGGAGTATGTGGCGGCCCATTGATGTGGGGACCCCGCACGCTTGCTGGCTAGCTGAACTAGCGTCCGAACCAGAAAGCTTGCCTCATTGGTGCACAACACGCTCTTCTTTTCCTTCACGTAAGGCTCGCTTCTTGGTTTTGTCCTTGTGTACAACGCCTCGAAAGATGTTGATTAATATCGTTGCGAAGCGCCGTTCTTCTACCAACGCGCTTTCCTGCTTAGTGTTTTGTTGTGGAAATGTTTTAGCTGTTCCGAGTTTCGACGCGACTGACAGATTATGGGGAATGCGACTGAACGACTTTAGGTAGAACATATGATCCTAGAATGTACGAAGAAGAACGTCGTTGGAACGTTCGTGCTACCTCGGTAAGTGTAACCCTTGGGTGCTTGAAAAATGCCTAGATTGTGGCTGGTCCTGTGAGTGCTCTCGAACTCGTCTAGACGTTGACTACCTCAAGCCACAACACTGGAATCCATAGCGGTTGGAAAGTTACCGAGGGATACTGAAGTACGGCGTGTATTTCCAGTGACGTACAGACTAGCAAGAGCCAAGTTCGGGTGCGTACGGGAACTACTGGGCACCTCATCCAGGACTCCAGTAGCTTTGAATCGGGCCGACATTTGGCACAAGTCCTGTAGCGGATCTCTCGACTTCACGATTATCGCGCATGCGATGGAAAACCCATTGATCATTTCCATACAAGATCTCCGCCAAGAGACTCAAAGGCAACTCTACGCACGCGCATGCGATGGAAGAAATGTTTCCCGGGAATGTTCGAGTAAACCTAAGCGTAAACGATAAGATATAAGGGCGTTCTTCGGGTCACCGATACTGAATCAGCACGAATGTAGCATGTACGCAGGATGTCCAAGTCGAGTCGTTCTTTTGTCAATAGTGAGATGGACATCCCGGCAGTGTCTTGGCCGTTTCAAGTTTGACACTCTATCATTGCCTAGTATTGAGTCGGTCGTCAGCTTATGTGAGAAGTCGCGTACAGGAAGCCATGAAAAGCTAAAAATTATCTTAGGAGAGTAGCACAAACTTAAGCCGGAATGCAGACTCATCAATAGCATCAACTGGAAATGATACTTACTAAGCCTTTTAGTAGGGGAAACATACCAGTGGAAACGGCGGCGTTCGAATTCCAGGCCAGTGTCCCTAATCATGAATCGCTGCTGGAGTGAATCGAGAACGGCCCATCGCTTCATTGTTCGACAATGTTGGCGCATGCTAGTCAGCACATTGGCAGGTCGCGCTTCTTTTTCACTCGCCGTCCTTCGATGATTTTTGCCGCGGTACGCAACGCGCGTGATTCTTCAATTATATCACTTTGAGGAATCCGGCTCTCAGGTCCATTCGGGTAGAAGTCCGTTGCGGACTCCACGTCTCTGTCCTCAGCTGCTTGTTGCCTGCACTAGCTGTAGCACACTCACCGTCCCAACAACCAGAAACCTGGATAGCCTGGCATAGCCCCGCTTCAGAGGGGACAGTTACGGAAAGCAATAAGGTAAGCCTTGATATGCACGTCCTCGGGGAAGTCAAGCTTGGTGACAAACATAATCAGTGGCCGCCAAGGACTCTCGAATCGGTGATACTGCTTGCGATGGGCGAGCATAGCAATAATGCGAATCAAGACATCGAGACTGGTACGGCGTTTTCGTCAAGATCGATAGTAACGTAAACGGTGGAGCTACACATCAGCTTTGGGTAGGCGATAGTATCGCAACCTATGCCATTAGTGGTGAACACACGCGAAAACAGAGAACGTATGTGCTACTGACCTGGTGTGTTCGATTCTTCTTCAACAAGCCTGGAGGCAAAGTTTTCATGCCCACTCGAACACTTCAAGAATAGACAAACACGGTTCGCAGAGTAGAGTTTTTTCGGTATAGCGATCCCCGAGTAGGTCAAACACTGAAAGTAGTATATTGGTCGAAGTCGATTGGTCAAGTTGGGTTTGGAAGCTATGGAAAAGAGCCCGAATGGCCCTGTTGAAAATCCCGTGTTACATGGCCGAGCGATTCCTCAGATTCACAGACACCAGGGGTCGAGCGTCGGCGTTCCTTCTTCTGCTTATCTGGCTTACCCACGGACGGCCGACCATGCTTCGGAAGTTTGACATTCTCTCATGAGCAGATTGAAACAGATTATATATCTCGAGTGAGCGGCGTTGTACTGTAAGTTTGCACGTTATCGGTCGATCGATGGGATGTGAGGTGCCGATGCCGACATCGTGCCGATAGCTGGAAAGAAGGAAATGAGGATCTGTGTTTAGCGTCTTGGCGTCACCCCTCTTCTCACACGTGTCTATGAAATCCCCAAAGCTGCATCGCATCCTGGTCGGGTGCCAACGTAATTCATCCCACAGTACCTAGACATCTCTCTATGCGCACGATCATGTCAATCGACCTGGGACCTTCTTTACTAGGCGTTGGGGGAGTCTGATTTTGTTGTTCCTCTCGTTCGCGAAGACCTTCCGAGGTCCGCCATGTTCTCATACCGGGTACGACATCGCTTCTGCAGAATATGCACCCCATAAGACGAGGTTTATACGACACAGCCTGCCCCGAACATCTTGCGCACAATCCCTCTTGTCAGCCATACGCCCAGCCCCAGATTTCGAGACCAATTCGTATCAGAGCGCCTTGGACGGAATGTCTGCACACCTAGGCGACTCATTGTCGCCATAGATTCCCACCATACCAGCCGGCTAGAGGGCAGATACAGAAAAGGGCTGCAAGCTTGCCAATAGTGTGTACAATGCGCCTTTTACAACACCATCTAATATCCTTGCTGTGAATATACACTTTGTATACACATTATGGACCTGACACGCTGTAACGCCCTGCTTATACAGCACACCATGAGTGATTCTGCTGAATGCACCTAAGCAGCTCTTCTTTTCTGATATTCAAACTTTCAAGATCTACCACCCAATCACAATTCTTATCCTCAACTTCATACCCTCACTGCTCCACCCTCAAAGCTGAGGGTGTTTACCTTCGTGGGCGACTATTTCGCAAACACTTTAACACTAAACATAAGATGCCGTTAATCAACGCGAATTCCGGTAGTGTATTTGGCATCGATTTCAACAACCCGACGTGTAAGTGTCTTCCATGTACGACCGGCATACAAGACATTCGCTAACCTCGTATGTTGAATTGTAGGTGTTATGTGGGCTGTGATGGCTCTCGCACGTCTCAATGAGAAGCTACCTTTCGATCCTGACCGTATTCGTGCCTTCAGGCTTCGCATTGCAATTGACGACGCTATTCGAGCTTTCTGCGATTACCGCATGGAAGCAACTTGGTCTACGCTGTATAGTGATCGAGCAGTCCAAATCGTAAGGACTCTTCAGCGTACTGCTGCTGATTACTACCAAAACACCGAAGGTGTTCAAAACCCTGATGTGGAATGTGAATACCTGCTTGAGGTGTTCAGTAGGTTCCACACCCATGTACACCAGCAAGAAGATAGAGATTTCACTGATGCCTATGGTGCTATAGGGATGATGGCCGCTATGGCGACCAAGATGACAAGAATCCTTGGACGACAAATCTCGGAGATGATCGATACGTTCAACGATCTTTCTGCCGACGAAAACTTATCAAGCGACGCTATTGCCGATTGTACGAATCACCAGATCGATTTGATATGTGCAGCCATCGAGCAATTTGTACGCGAGCCGCCTGGAACGAACAGCGCCTGCAACTCGGCTTCGGAAGCGCGAACCATCGTGGGTCAGTCGTTCGTTCGTCTCATCCATGACCCTTTGCGGCAACGCGTTGAAAGCGCCTTCAGAGTGCTGATAAACGATTTGGCGTTTTGCAGCTGCCGTATTGTGAACAAGCATCATTATGATGTCAAAGAGAGGATCGTTGTGTTCTACATGCAGATCAGTACGTTTTTCACATATGGTTCGCCGCTACTGAGCGCCTTCTTCATTTCAGACATGTCAGAGGACGATTATGAAATTGACGACGAGGACTATCAAGAATACGTACCAGAATACGTGGCGAACCATGACTTCAGTCAGTACGACGATTTCGATTGGCATACGCGCGAGTACGAAGTTTTTGATGTTCAAGACGTGCTTCGTGGTCCGGAACACGCAGACCTGGCTTCTGTCTCTGTAGCACTCAGCTCGACTGATGAATCCTGTCCTATCTGCGGCGACGCAGATGTCGACATGCGGAAGTTGAATGTTTGTAGCCATGCGGTTTGCGCGACATGCTTGGACGCACAGCTTAAAGTCCAGCATCAGTGTAGGTACAGGTGCTCAATGTGTCGGGCCGAGTTTTTCCCTGACTGATGAATTGAGGCTCCAGGAGGTTTCTTACCTCTTCCATTCCTCTTTTCTTCACCAAAGAATACTTACTGGAAGCTAAACATTTCTTGGAATATCTTTCATATGTAGGTATTACTGATGAAGAATACTACTCAGTTAAATTCACAAATTGGATCTCGAGTGCGAATGCGGTGTTATGCGGAGGTAAGGGACCACCGTTGGCGAGGTTACCGTGACAAGTCTCGCACACTGACGATTTGCAACTGCGCTGGCCTCTCACGAGCTCTCTCTCTACCCTGAGCTCTGCAATAGCTGCTACGCTGGCATTGGATCTCGTATGACTGCTATATGACTAGTTTCAGCCCTCGCTCTGGCCAAACGTAGCGTCAATGATGGTTCTCTCACACCATAAGAATAGGTACATTTACACATTATTATGATTGACTATAGAAACAACAAATTCTAACTGGAAGCCTCGTTTAGCTCAGCAAGCATCCTCTGCTCCAGTTTACCGCCCCACACAAAAGAAGAGCTTAACTCTCTCGCCTTTTCGACCCACTCATTTCTTTTAATGAATGCCCTTAGGCAGTTAGCAGATTGTCGAGGTGTATATAGCTTGCAATAACTACCAATTTTCACCCTGTCTACTTGCTACATAGACCTCATGTGGTAACCCTAATGTCTGTTCTTTCGATAAAGGCCCTTTTACGTTTAAGTCGTAAGTGAACCATCGCTTCAAGGGCTTATCAGAATCAAAGTCGCCAGGAATATGAGGATGGTCATATCCGTATGAGCTTGGTTCATCTTGAATGATTCTCCCGAACTGATGCTGACTGAAATCGTTGCCGAGGGTGTAAAAGCGCTTTTGATTGGGACCAGGAATATCGGTTACGCGGACGCGAAGTAATACACGACGTGCGTTGGCGGGTTTACTCTGACAGAGAACCATTCTTGAGCATACCTCTAGATTGCCCTCGTTTGCATCCCACGCAACGAAGATCTGCTCTTTGACGTTGAGCTTGTATGCAGCACTCTCTGGCCGCGGTGTAACAGAGATTTGAGGATTGGTTAGACTAAGCTGTGACGAGCCAGGTAGGAAGGGCGAAGGGATGATCTAGAGCATGCTACGCACTGCGCAACGAACGCGTTCAGGTCGCGGGTTGGTGTCAGATAGAAATGCAGTTGGGCAAATGTTCTACAGCGGCAACGGTCGGTGTGTTCTTGTGTTTTGGTTGGCGCTGCGCCGCACTGCGGGGCCGCAGTCAAGGATGGAGTAACACTAGCTTAAAGAGAAAGTACGTGCGATAGGTATGTGGGTGATGAATGATGTATAAGTCCACCGAACTAACTAGGTAGGTAGGATGGGACGGGTCCTACATATACCCCGGTATCGGCCATGCTTGGGGTCATGTGACAATACCTTACTTACTATCTAGTGTAGGGGTTTTTCATAGCCTAAGAGATAGACAGTAGAAGAAGTTGTCCCCGAATCAAGATTAATTTCTATCTGGTGCACCGCGCTCGGCCCCACCGCGCTGCCCGATATCAGGGCCCTTATCTTTCACCTTATCTCTCGGCACATTTCCACAACCTTCTATGATCCTCAGTCCTTCAAACGATATAACCCCGGTGATTTTCCACACCCACTCAAACCACAACAACACGCTCAACACACACACAGCTACTGCGCACTAAGAGTGTGTCATGGACCACCACTACCATCAACCAATCTGGCCACTAGTCGAAGGCGCCTTCGACTACACGATGAACCTGGCGGGCGAGCTTTGGACGATGATTTGGAGACCAGTCGAGCAAACATACATGCAGCCAGTCAGCAAGATGGTCATGCAACGCTCGGAGAATGCGGACAAACCAATGACTGCTAGCTTGAAGGCCAAGTGGTCAGAAGAAACCATGAAAGCTCGCCTATCTGAGCAGCTCAAATGCGAAAGATGAGAATTGTTGGCAAGCGTTTCTGTGGAGGGAGCAGACCCTAGGTATTGTAATGGATGGCATCTACTATGATAGAATGCAAGCTGACAGGATTCTCAGACAAGCTCGGCGCCATGATCAGAGCTATGCGAATGGCCAAGCCTAGTTGGCGGTAGCTTGGGTAAAGGTGAATGAGGACAAGTAATGAGCGACTCATAGCTGACATGCTGACCAGTGTGGAAGGTACCAAACTCGACATCCTATGCGAATGCAAGTTAGGTGGTGTATACGACCAGATGGAGCGCCTTTACAACAATAGGTGCATGCGACACCACCTAATCCCGGTTTCATGATTAAGCGCCAGTCATTGGTTGTACGTGAAGGTACCTCGCAAAATACCGGCATTGCACGACATGGACGATGCTCTCTGGGGTTCTGGCATCCCCCCGAGAGAAGATACTGGATGTATTAATAGTGTCCGCGACACCGCGAATTACGAAGCATAATTTGGAAATGTCGCAGCGGCGGTATCTGCACCGGAAAACGAACCTTGTATTACTTGTAGTCCCCGATAGTACAGCCTTACAATGCGAGTCCCTATCAAGTTCCATTTCATTCCACACTTGGCTTCTTCTGAGGAGAATATTTCACTTTGTATGGTTGCTTTTGATAAACGGACCTATTACTATAAGCACGCAAGCGTCGAACGCATGTGCTCCGACGTTCCGAGTGCGTGTGGCTACCTGCTCGATACTGGGTTGATGCGAAGTGCGTTCTCACGTCGGAATTGGAGGAAGTGCAGGGAGCGAATAATTTTAGGGTATTGTAATTCGCCTGTTGGGAGAGACACGAAAGAAAGTGCTAGGGCGAGGTTGTAGGATGGCTTGTGGAAGGTTTGCGCAAAAGTGGTGAGGTTTGCTGGAAAACAACGTAGCGAGACGGATGACGAAATCGCCGCGGCGCTGACGTAATCTGCGCGTCTTGACAGCCCATGCAACCCGTCACCTTGCCCATCACCACTACCAGCAAGCATCGCTCGTTCATCCTGCCAGATGTGAGTAAAGACGACCAAAACGCATTGTATCTGAGACGCTAACCGCTGGTCGTCTGGTAGGCTGCTCGTGGTGTTGGAATGATCGTGACACCTGTATTGATGGCGCGTGGTAATCTCTGCGCCAAGCCGGCCCAGTGCAGCAGCTATTCTGCAAAATGCCCATGACTATTGTTCCACAACGCAGGTGCACAGGAGGCGAAGCTGAGCCGGGGCCATGTTACCTTTACAGAACGCGTAAACGGGGAAGACGGGTTCCTCGGTGTCATTCAAAAGATCGATGGTAAGCTTACTTGTCGAATCTTTGGTATGAGCACAGGCATGATACTCGCAGGCCCGTATTAAGAAGGGCGCTTCTTGGGTGCGCAGATGGCACTGATGCAAACTAAATATGGAGTTACCAAGTCTGTCGTTGTCTCACATGCAGCCCGTACGAGACACTCACTAGACGGTGTTTTGTTTGAGATGAAATGCAGCGAATACATTTCAAAGTCTACTGACTTTGGTGACTCCAACGTGGCAACCACATATCCTGCCGACATTGCGCCCATGTACATGGCCGGAACCAGCGACGTGTCGGTTTCTCTACATGATCTAGACCGCATCCAGTCGATTGCGATGCACATACCCTAGGCTCGGGATTCTGGTGCCCGGGCTACATATTCCGACATGGAGTATTGCGACAAGGCAGGCTGCGTTTCGGCAAACCATCGGATATTCAAAGGTGGTGCGGCAAAGACGGTGCCTGAGTCTCTCTGGAAAGTATCGTCGGGAATGCTGGAGTCTTACGATAAGAGAAAGTTCGCGCGGTGTACTTGGGGCAATGTCAAAGCAGATTGATGTGAACCCGCTCTTGGATGAACCGGACTGATAGGGAGGAAGCATTGAAGTATCTCTGATACCAGCAACTCGGACAGCGTGAAACTCACTTCCTGGCTAGTTCTCCATGTTGGGAAGACCCCCTGGACGAGCCTGGTGGCGTACATGCTCGTCTGCAGATGGACCTTTGATTTGTGTGTCACTCACGCACGTGCCATCTGCGACTTCCTTCCTGGACGCGCTCCTCTTGCTTTCACTCCGTAAAACCATCCATCAGATTTACTCACCATTCGAATCTGCTCACATCGTTCTCTTACTTCGTGAAGAGAGCACAGGACGCAACTTTAAAGTCGATAAGCAACAAGCGTGTCTCGACAACTTTGACAGTGAGTAACCTAAATGCAGGCGTGCTCTATTACGCTTGCCACCGCGACTGCTCTGAAGCTTTCCGAAACATCTAGCTGATACTTAACAAGGCGTCTGCGATGGCCTCGGTACAGCAGACAGCGCAACGCGTTTGGACGCTCCCATTGGCGATGTCGAACACCACCAAACCACTCGCTGTCGCTCTTGCTACATATCCGATCCAGGAGGTAGGCATGCAGGTGTTCTCCTTGTACTTCATTCAGGATACTAATATCAATCTGCAGGCACTGGTCTCGTTCTTGACACCTGACGATCTCCTTGCCCTTACCCAGGTTTCACAGACTTTCCATAACCACATTCGCATGGACGACGCCAATGCAAAGGCCAATCTTGTCTCCAAAACTCTGTGTCCGGGAGTTGGGTTTTCCCTCCGGGCAATGAAGCATTGCTCCTGTACAGCAAAGACGTTTGATGCCATAAAAGGCTGCGCTGGATTTGGCTTCACGACGGAGTCCCGCCCGTGTGTGAAGTGCGGAGTCAATACCTGCGACGAATGCCGGATACATGTTTTCTACAATTCTCTCACAGAGGACTCTGGATTTGACCAGTGTCGCTGGTGGGCAGGCTTCTGATTTCTCCATCCCAAAGCCATCGCCGCGTACCCGCCCAAGAATTCAAAGGACAGCGCCTGGCGTCTGCCTCACAAGGACATGAAGCCTCTTCACGACCAGGGTCGTTTACACGTTCCCCTGAATTTCATTTCCATCGGCGATCCTGAGCCGTTTGAGCGGATTCTCGACCTTGACTTGGGCACACACCAAAACATTAAGCCTGTTGGCCGCAGACATTACCCATACGCGGGGTGTCGTATCGTTTCATTGCTTAACGTCACTGTCAACAAGCGCAAGGATCTCACTTGTTCTTCGTGTTACCGGGAACGTCAGAAGAAAGGTCTAGTGCGATGTTCTTGTACCCTGCGCAAGCGCTTCCTAGACCGGTGGCTGTGCACATCCTGTTATGCCAAAGAGGACTTTGCGGATCAACAGCTACGCTCCTATATCGCAGTAGCAGACGAGACAGGGCATTGTCACACTCATGTCTGTGGTTGCGGAGCAAAGTTTGCACCGGAAGCTAGACCAAAAATCGTGTGTAACTGGTGCAAGGGAGTAGTTGGAGAACCTCAGCACGATGTCGCGAGTGGGAATAGCGAGGGCATCAACTATGACGAAGAGGAGGAAAACGAAAAAGGAGAAGACTACCCTGAAGAGGACCATACGGCTGCTGACTTTGCGCATTTACCTCAGAACCATGTTGCCTTCGCCCAGAACCACGATCAATCTCTGTCGGTATATGTGAACGGAGAGTGCATCCGCGGCGAACGTCTTGGTCGATCCGTCATTCTCCTCTGGATAATAATGCAACGCAAGCATGTTGATTGCAATCGCTGTGAATGCAACAATTCTAGCGTTGACCATACACACGGGGGGGTATGAGGAATTCGACGATAGTGAATACGAAGACCCAAATGACCTGTAGGAAGTTGAGTTGGTAGCTGGCTTCGAAGATTAGTGGGGACCAGACTGAGGCCAACAACAGGCTTTTACAGAATCAGATCACCGTGTACTAATTACCGCTTGACTGAGAGTGAGTGAGTGAGTGAGTACCTCCCCGCAGCTGGCACAACCGCTTACCCGAAAGTGGGTCGTGGAAGCTTGGCACTGACACATTGATGTCGCTCGGACCGTGCCTGATCGCTTCGTCGCCGCATCCCCATCATCAGCTGTAATTCCCAACGGCCATGGATCGTCCAATCGCGGCTTTTCCATACCGACTTTCGTTCGCCAAGATGTGTTCGAGCAGACTACACGCATCGCCAGACGTGCTGGTGAGGCGATTGCTACCTGAATATCCATCCTGACCGGGCCGCGATTGTACGGCTTCGACACTTCGAACCCGTCAAATGCGACATGGAGATTGATGGCCGTTCGCAGGCACTAAAACACACTCTCTCGCAATCAGAGTGTTGCGTGAAGTTCCAAGACGGGGAAGGACGGCGGTGAGTCGCAGTACCTTATCTGTGCGACCATGCCAAGACCTATCGCCCGACAATTTCGGGGCATCGGTGAAATGCTCCAAGCACAGCGCATGACAATGCGTCACATTCAATGGAGAACACGTCCCAATTATTGCAGAAACGCTCGGTCTGTCTATTATTTACTTGGTAGTTTTCTTTCTTTTGCGCACATTGCTT
Organism: Alternaria dauci; assembly: GCF_042100115.1. Classification (NCBI taxonomy): domain Eukaryota; kingdom Fungi; phylum Ascomycota; class Dothideomycetes; order Pleosporales; family Pleosporaceae; genus Alternaria; species Alternaria dauci. The sequence continues at coordinate 2,531,542 of NC_091273.1, forward strand.
CCACTGTCGTTCATTACATCCGCGACCTACGCCTGCCGACATACCAGATTTGATCGGACGCAACTACCACTCCCCTTGTTCTTGTCCCATCACTTGAGAACGGTGTACGTGCCCTAAAACCTAGTTCGACCCTGGATATCGACGCCAGGATAATGAAATTATTACCCACCTTTTCGGAAGACCGTAGCGATCAGACGGCCTCGCTCAAGAACGTAGCCCGAGACACAATTGGGGAGACCTACATCGAGGAGGACCCGTCGGTAGCAGAATGGATGCGCGAATGCATACCAACTTCACATGGCGCCGCAGAATACGTACGCGAGTTATTTCCGAGCGCACGGTGGGTGAGACGCTATAACCTACACTGGCTGGCTGGAGATGCTATCGCAGGTACGCAAAGCAATCTCTACCGCGTTTCATTACATACCGCTAAACCAAGCAAGGCGTCACTGTCGGTCTTGTTGTGGTTCCGCAAGCCATGGCGTATGCGTCGCTCGCGCGCCTGTCACCTGCTTTCGGCCTATACACAACCTTCGTAGGAGCGTGTCTATACTGGATCTTCGGAACATCCAGAGACATTGTCATAGGTGTAAGTCAATCCTCTAAATAAGCTACACTCGGCTAATCATGATCAGACCACAGCCGTCGGGTCACTACTGATCGGAAGCGCAGTCAGCAAAGTCGAAGCCGAACACCCGGGCGTGTACCAGCCCCAGGAAATAGCGCATGCGATAAGCTTCCTCGCTGGTAGCATCATCCTAGGCTTCGGTATCCTTCGTCTCGGCTTCATCATTGAGTTTATTCCGTATATCCCTATATCCGCCTTCGTTACATCCGCCAGCATCACGATCGTTTCGACACAGCTACCGACCTTGATGGGTGTAACAGGGATCAACACACGGGAGTCCCCGTACAAGGTGTACGTCAACTTCTTAAAGGGCCTACCCCGGGCAAGACTGGATGCGGCTATTGGAATCACATCCATTGTGCTTCTATACCTGGTCAAGAACCTGTGTGCTAAGATGGAGGTCCGCCAACCACGAAAGAAGAAGATGTGGTCCTTGATCTCCTCACTGCGCCTCACTTTTACTATACTGCTCTATACCCTCATCAGCTGGCTCGTGCATCGAACGACCCCTGCAGGCCAAGAGAAGTTTCGAATAGTCGGCCACATTGAGAAGGGATTCAGTCACGCGGGCGTACCCTCGATGAATGGAGAACTCTTTGGCTTGGTAGCACCAGAGCTCCCGGCAATCATTATCATCCTCATCGTGGAACACATCGCCATCGCCAAGAGTTTTGGGCGTAAGCATAATTACACCGTCATTCCTTCACAGGAGATGATCGCACAAGGTGCCGCCAACATACTCAGCCCTTTTGTCGGTGGTTATGTGTGCACAGGTTCTTTTGGTGCTTCTGCTGTTCTTTCCAAGGCAGCAGTACGTACCCCTCTATCCGGCGTCTTCAGCGCATTGGTTCTAGTGCTGGCTCTCTATGCGCTCACCACTGTCTTCTACTACATACCAAATGCAGCGCTTGCTGGTCTGATCATACACTCCACCGTCGACTTGATCAAGGGACCCAAGGACCTGCACAAGTACTACCAACTGTCACCGTTCGAGCTCTTCGTCTGGGTTTGTGGCGTTGTCATTGCGTTCTTCACCGATCTTGAGACTGCAATCTACATCACTGTGGGACTGTCTTTCGCAATGCTTCTTTTCCGAATGGCGAAGAGCCCAGGCAAGTTTCGGGGTACTGTTGAGGTGACGCGCATAGTCTGCGACGATCGCCACTGCAATGAATCCATGTCGACAGCAAGCACCTCGCTACCTCCACAAACATATGGGGAATACACGCATGGCGGCAGTACTGCAGAGGGCTTTCGACACGTATATGTGCCTGATGAGGCCACAGATAACCATAATCCGGACGTCAAGGTGGAGCCGGCGTATCCTGGCGTCTTCATCTACCGTTTCAGCGAGAACTTCAACTATATCAACCAGGCCTATCACGTCGACTACCTTACCTCTTATATTACTAAGCACACGCGCCGGACCCAAGCCGATGACGGTATCCGCGATTGCGATCGTTTGTGGTGCGATGCACCGCCTACCCAGAAGCTTATTGAAGATTCTTCATCTCTTCCAGTTCTGAGGGCCGTCGTTCTTGACTTTTCCACTGTCAACATTCTCGACATCACAAGCATTGACGGATTGAAAAGCTTACGCGATACGCTTGATCGGCATGCGGCGCCTGGGCTAGTAGAGTGGCACTTTGCTGGTGTACATAACCGGTGGACACGCAAGGCGCTCAGCTTTGCAGGATTTGGTTGCCCTGCGGCAATCACTGCCGATGGTATGGGAACGTGGTGTCCAGCCTATACCGTCGCGACCAGTCTCCCCAGTGCAAATGGTGATGAGCGTAAAGAAATGGAGGCTTCACGGCGGCATTTGCACAACAGCGACGAAGAGCAAGGCAAGAAATCGACGGGCACGCATGCCCTCGAGGTACAGTCCACCTCTACGAGCGAGAAGAGGAGATTCTACCCAATTTACGGAGTCGATAGACCGTTCTTCCACCTCGATCTTCACGACGCTGTTGATGCTGCGGTTCGTGATGCGAAGAGGGCTGATGAACTTGAGGCGCGCACGAGCTGTGCATTGAGTACTTGGTCACAGTCACATGAGCAGCGAGTGGAGGCGTAGAAGTTTTTTTCCTCATCTTGGTTTCATATGTCTATGATGTTGTTGGCATGCATGGTGTTTGGCGCTTTGGCGTTTGCATTTGGCACTGCATTAGTATTCGTATCATCGGCATTTTTAGAATGAATAGAGCCCTAGAGGTACAATATGTTTTTAATATGAAAATAATATCTCTTCGCATTGCTATACACTATTTGTCTACAAAGGGTTGCGCAAGTCCATAACGATCACCATCTTGTGTAAGGTAGTTATTCATCGTCATACGATCGTGAGAGCTGTAGAGGTTGGTGGACAAGTGCTGAGATCTTCAATGGAACAATTGCAGTCGAGCGGAATGGTGCTCGGGAAGCTACGTTGGTGACGAAATATTGCGATACAGAATTGGGAAAACTCGTTGACTTTCAAACCCCATCTTGTGGGTGCGGTGTTGACCTCGAGCAAGACTAAGATAGTGTGCAGCCTGGAGGCGTGTAGTGTAAACAAGGAAGAACACTGCATGCAGGAGCGTTCTTTCGTTTGAGCATCGTATGGATAGTGAAAGTCCTGTTTGTAGTAAGCCGGACATAGGGTCCAAACACACTTCCCCATCACTTGATTTGGACTTGCCTCCTCACATCAACACGGCAACAAGTAATGGCATCCATCCAAGACAATATTGGTATTATCATCAAGCCATCTCAAGAGGACGGAGAAGCGATCGCATCACCGGAACCGATGGACTACGACGACTCAGATGAAATTGCAGAAGATGATCGCGGCTCTGATTCCGACTACGGAAGGCCCCACAAGAGCAAAGGCAAGCGCATGCGTGGTAGGCCGAAGACAAAGTCCACGGAAGAAGCGAGAGTTGCTGCTGCATTGGAGGCAAGGCGCAGAAGGAAGCGCCTGAATCACAGCACACCCGATAGCACTGAGAAGAACCCAAGGCGTCATCTCTTTGGGCTACCTGCTGAGTGGCGAGAGCCCAGCGAGACGGCGTCACCGACTCCCTCGAAACCTGCCAATGCCAAAAACGATAAAAAGAAGGCCAACAGAGCAACGTCTCCATACTCGCCCACTGCCGGAAGGATGACCCGCAGAAAGCTCGATGTGGTATGCGCGCCGACCACCACCTATTGTCCCAAAGCAACTGACCAACAAACAGCACAACGAGAGCAAACTCAGCGAGCAGTCCGCCAGAACATCACCTTCTTTGCACGAAGGCGTGAGTCCAGCCTCCCGAAACAGTCTCATTGTCAAACTCAAGACCCGGACGCCATCCGCGACCATGGAAATGGAAAGGCACGGGAAGCACAAATCGCCGAGAGGCCATGCGACGACCCAGAATGAGACTGGGAGCAAAGTAGAAGCGTCTGGTCAGGAAGGCCACTACGTGAGAACCCATGAGCAGAAAAGGGCAACAAGGAGTACGACTCGCATGACAAGACAATGGCAAGGCGATGAAGCAGCGACGGAAACGCACAATGACGACCCAGAATCTCCACAACCAAAGAAGATCTCCGTAGCGAGCTCCCGAAGAAGAGTCACGACCTCGCCAGTCGAGCTCCCAGAAACTCCTCCAGATGCACTTACCTCAGCATATGATAATGACGGCAACGACGACAACGACGACGACATATCTCCCAACCCACCCAAGACTCCCATCAACCCCCCACCCTCATCCCCAAATACCAACATACCATCCTCAAACCCATCACCTTCACCCCGAATTACCTCCTCCACCCCAACCTTCGCCCTCTACCCCCCCATGTCCCCCCGCTCCCTCTCCCCCTTCACCCGCGGCGCCCAAATCGCGCTCGAAAACCTACTCGCAGACCACCATTCCAATCCGCTCGCCAGTCTGATCGACCTCGTCGACGCACTGGACGATACGAGGCCGATTGTGAATGACTGGGAGCACGTGACTGTGATGAAGGGCGGGAGGTGGATTTATCAGGTTATGCGCGATGTTTGGGAAGAGGCGGAGGGGAATGGGGTGGGGGATGAGGATGTTGATGAGGATGGTGATGTTGATTTTGAGGATGTGCTGGGCAAGGTTGGGGAATGGGTTGGTAGGGAGATGGAGAGGTTGAGTGGTAGTGGTGGTGGATAGGTATTGGATTGGCGATTTATGATTAGTATGCGCGAGGTGTGGGATAGTGGAGCGCACCGTACTAAATAAAAGGATGCAGGATTGATCAAGGTAGTCTTGTACTGTGCATGAAGATTGTTCAGACCAGGCGAAATCCAGCTTTGCATATTGCGTGATTGCTTTCGAGGCTTTTTCATCCATTTATCATCTATAGAGCTAATCGCAAACATCCAGGCGTGGACCTCATATCTACCACCCCAATTTGCTCTTTTTCTGAGCTTCATGTGTAAACCCTCGGCTATCCGTGCTCGAGCCCGCGAAATCGGCACTGGACGTGTTCAAAGTCTAATGTGTTCTTATCTAATTCTGTGTGTTCGTCCTGTATTACTATTCTCATGTCGCTTTCTGTCATGGACCGACCCAGACGCAGAGCATGTCTCGGGCAAAATGTGATGGATACATGGGCTATCCCGGGTGTCAAGGATCCCCGGAGCGAACCTGTGAATCTGGACCCGCGTGGACCCTTCTTCCAAAATCTGTGACAATGCCCGATTCGGCAGCCTCCAGGCGAACCTGCAGGACGTGATCGGCATGATCGGCATGCCAAGAAGCCTCTAGGTGCAAAAGCTAAGCTGGAAAACGATGTTTCCAGCGAAGCGAAGGACGTGTTAGATCTTCGTAGATCGATATACCCGCCACCCGTTCGGGTCATCATCGGCTCCGCATCGCCTCGCGTTCGTATCCGTACATCATAGCAGGTGGAATAACATGGATCGTGTGTGATTATCTGGAGCTTTGTTCGGTGAGCGCACGTTGCTTGCACTTGCTCAGTATGTCTGTTGTAGCTGAGGGGGACGGAAGAGTTGATGACTCTGCTCGATCATCATCTCAATGTTCTTTGCCTCATTCATCTCGAAATCATGCATCAACTCCATCTGTTGCTGCTGGTTGAGTCCGGTGCCCCTAGCATCCTGACTCCAGGCCGGGTTGAGATAGTCCGCCATTTCATAACCCTGGTTCGCCGCATAGGCCTCGTTGTAAAATGGCGACGAGGCCATTTGCATGTTCGCCATGTTGTAGCCGTCTTGCGCCGGTATCGTGAAGGTCGGATTCCATTGGGGTAGCTCAGCGAATGTCGTGGGTAGAGGCGCGAATTGGGTTGGAGGTGCGTAGCTGTATGAGGGTATGCTGGTTTCCATGGAGGTCTTCGGACTTAGTTCATTGTATGCTATTGGTGGAGGTTGCTGAGGCGACGTCTGCAGTCCAGCTTGTTGCGAGCTCGGCGCACTCGAGAACAGGTTGGGTGGGTTTGAAAGGCCGTTGGAAAAGTTGAAGAGTTGCTGGTTATTTTCAGGCAGGAAGCCATAAGGCCCTGATACCTTCTCGGAAGGTGTGCGTACCGACGCGGTAGAGGCCGTTGCTGGGCTTGTAGTTCGCGACCGATTGATACCATCCACAATGTTGCCTGTACCGACGGATGCAGTGTCCGATGGAGAACTGGCCGAGATGGGAACGTCGCCGTCCTTGTCGAAAATCTTCATGCAAGCAGATATCAGGTTGTAGTACAGACCAATAGCAGACTGTACGCCAGGCCACCTTTCAGAGGCCTGCCTAATGGACTCCATTGCCACGTTTAGGTGACCCTCTACTTCCTCGCGGCTATGACGTCTTCGCACCTCGGAGTATGACAGTGTCCAGAGCATGGTGTTGATGCACATGAAGATGGCTTGCGTAAAAATCCATGTGACATCGACGCTCTTGGTCTCAATCTGCTTCATGGTCATGTAGATGTTGTATCGGCAGGCATCGTAACAGCGGATGGCGGCGTCCAGGGATGGGCGAGGTACCTGCGGCGACGGGCGGTATATGAAGACGACCATGGTGTTGTATCGACCAATGAACCTAGGCGAGTTAGTTGCTGTGCCATGCATGACGGCGCGAATACTTACCAGACCTTGTTCAGCCCCGATCCGCCGTCCATCTCAGGACTCGTATCTCGCCAGGCCTCGATCTTGGCCTGCATCTGAGCGAACCAGGGGTGCTGGTCGTCCTTGGGTTCGGGCTTCTTTCTTTGGTAGAGCATTTTGCGGATCTCTAGTTGCAGCAAGCGCATCTTGTAGAAGTGTATACCAATCCATTTCTTGAGCGACGCTTGAGGTGCAGGCTTGATTCCCTCCCTGGTGATGTAGACGTCGTCGACAAGCTCGCCAAAGTTGACATCGATGTGTTCTCGTCGTGTTGCGAAGTGGGCAGGTCTTCCCAGACTGTGCGACAAGCCGTAATCCATGGTAAGTATACTCCAGAACAAGCGGCGACGCATGTCGACTTCGAGTGGGTCTGCGGAACGTCCACCGGGGCCCATGCTGATGGTCTTTTCCTCGTGTAGGCCGAGGGCTTGACACAGTCGAACGCCAAGACCGATGATATAGTAGACGGCTGTCCGCGTTGGCGTTAGGAGGGAGTAGCCTGCGACCAGGGCGAAACACTGCAGAGTTTTGAGGTTCATTGGTTTGATGGCGGCTTCGAAGTATTTGAGGGCTGCGAGATAGTAGCTATCGGCGAGACCGGCGTACTGCGTGTCCATCTTCTGCAAACTGATGGCAATGACCATGCGCAGACAGTAGTTCTGGTAGGGGTCGGTGGAGCCGTTGTAAACCTCATCGACGTCCCTGGTGAATGTTGGCTCGTGGAAGATGGGATACATGGGGTGCACTAGTCAAGTCAGTTGATGCATATTTCGTGCTCAGACAGCCTTACGCGCCTTTGCAGTAAAACAGCTCTACCAGTAGATTGGTAAGATCTCGGTTAGGAAGCTCTTCAGCAGCGACGTCGCTGACCATAGGATAGATCTTGGAGGTGGGTCGCTGGTCTTCCTGGGCGAAGGTGTCCTTTACATTTTTTGCTTCGGAATGTGGCACAATTTCGGATATGCTCTTGGACTCTGTGAACTGCTTGGCCAGCTGCATGACCAGACGGGTGATGGTGATTCCGCTCGAAGGCCCAAGGAACTTGGACTCGTCCGAGTCCTGGACGCGCACGGTAGCGGCCCCACGCATTACATCTTCAGGGTCCGGCTCAACGTCGTCGCGTTCGAGATCAGCCAGCTGCTTCTCGAGGTCGCGCACTTTTTGCTGCAGGTGCACGACGTAGTTCCGGGGTATCTTGCGGCCCTTGTCGGGGTCATAGTACTCGCAGTGGGAATTGGTGCGCTCGCATGGCCCGCATCGAGGCAGTCCGGGATCGCATCTTGTCTTGCGCTGATCCGAGGTCAGTGGACAAGAGGTACGCCGGCAGCGTGACGGGGGAAGATGCTTACCGTCCGGCAACGACAACAAGCAGTGAGGGTGTGGGCGATGCGACTCTGGCCTGTGGTGGTGGTGGTTGGCTCGTCAGAGGGGTGCGGGGCCCCTTCCGTCGTGGTGTGTGTCGCAGTCGCGACTTCCATCGCTCGTCTCTCACCAGGCGGGCGGACGAGACGAGGACGAGGGAGCTGGCTTATGATGCTGGGCAGCCTGGGATGTGGGGGAGATCGCCGCGCACGTCCATGCCCGAGGGGTGTGTCGCGCGGGCGAGGACTGGCCCTGTGCTCTCAGAGGCGTCGAGAGGGAGTTGGAGATGGGGATGGGGAGCGTCGAGCATACGACTGCGGCAACACCTGCGTCGTCTATACTGTAGGACGGCCGATCACTGAACCCAGGGAGCGTTGACGGGCGCGACTTTGCTTAACCAAAAGCACACAGCGCGTCGTCGGCCTGGTCGTCGTATGGATGGGCCGCAGAAAAACGCCTGCGCATTTACCGAGCGTCCCCAATCAGGCAACGCAAAAAGGAAGACGAAGCATGACAGGCCCCGTCGCTGGTGCGGCATAGGCTGATGTTGGTGACAGGCCGAGAACGAGTCCAAACGCTGGGAGCCGAGAGCCTGACGACTGACGTGCAGCTGTGGGCGTCGACTGCGACGGCGCCCTGATAGGCTGCCCCTTCGCCCAGCGCCCGCTCTAGCACCTCCCCCATCTCCCTCTCGTCGCTCGCCAGCGTCACAGCTGTCCCTTTTCTGCGCTGCCCTCTTGCCTGTCTGACTCGGTGGGGCAACACGGCTGCCTGCTTCCTCCCAATTCGTTCATACAGCCGCGGCCCTACCACCGTCCAGGGTTCACCGAGCCCGCTACGCCACCCGTCAACCCGCTCAACACCACGACAGCGCCAAACTACCCATATCCATCCCTTGCTGCACCGCCTTTTCGGCAGCCTGGTCCGCCCAACGCATTTTCTGCTTCGCCGCGCTATTCCCCCGGCGTCTATTCGGCCGAGCCTGGTAAGTGCCGTCCCGTCTCGTCTCGTGTCCATCCTAGGCGGCGGACCTCGTCACTTCACTTCACTGCCGTCTCCAGCATGTAGTCTACATCTATATCCATGCATTGTGCCTAGTGCAATTTTCCTTCAAGTCCTGCCTCTGTTGCTTCCATGTCATCCTCCATCTGACACGTCTCGGATGCTTCTCCACTCAGCGCCAGGTGATCGTGCGATGCATACTTACATGTCCCGTGATAGCAGCAAGATGGTGCTGGAAACCCCATTGTTGCGCGTGAGCAGGCCAGTGGCTGCTTGCAAGCGATGTCGAGCAGCAAAAGTCAAGTGCGACGGTAAACTGCCTGCCTGCACAGCATGTGAAAAGTCCAACCGGGCCTCAGAGTGCTCGAGCACAAACGACCAATTTGCGAGAGGCAAGGAAAGGAGCTACGTCGCAACCCTCGAGTCAAGAGTCGAAAAACTAGAGAAGAAGATACATGAAGCGCGTGCGAGGCGCAAGTCTTCTGGCATACTCATGTTGGACATGTCTGAGAACTCGACCCCCCGTAGAGCATCCGTCGACACCGTAAAGGCGACGAGACCCATCAGCAAAAGAGCCGAACGACGGAGGGAAGCCTCGGAAATCGACGACCTCGTTTCGGATTTTGGTCTCCTGTGAGTGCTTCCCACCAATCACTGTGCTGTACTGACTCTGCAAGTGCCGTGAATGCTACAGCGAGAGACTTTTATGGCTTCACAACTGAAATGTCTTACGCCCGTCTGATTCGATCAGCCAGTACCAAAGAGCCACTCCCGACCGGCTTAGTCAAAGCATTGCCTCCCAAATATACGGCGACGCCACTGATTCAGCACTACCTAAATAACATCTTCACCCTTTGGCCTGTTTTTGAAGAGGCTACTCTTTACTCATCCGTAGAGGCCGTCTACTCACAGGGCGACAATGCAAAGCCCTGGGATCGCTGGAGCGTGCGTATGGTTTTGGCCATCGCCTGTCTCTCCCAATCTGAATCGAGAGGTGATACCCACTACTCCGATGCTGTTGGCCACATGAATGCGGCTCTTGAAAATGCCGAAGATGTGCTACATCCCGGCTACGTCTCCAGCATCCAGGCTTTGGTGCTCTGGACCATCTACGCCACCATGGACCCCCATCATTTTGACAGCTGGACACTAGTTGGCGCCGCCTCGAGAGCCATGGTAGATCTCGGCATACATCAAGACCCGTCCAAGACTGTGGCAATGTCACGGGCGAAGCTGGAGATTAGGAGAAG